>NC_136262.1:67611164-67813664 GCF_964187855.1 Myxine glutinosa
TGAAGAAGTTCTAAACCAAGAGGAGATGTAAAATTCTTCAGGAATTCCCATCCTCTGTCTGTAGCTGTCAAGCACAATGTGGACCATTGTGTGTCTGGTTCATTCACTCTTCTTTCAGGTGTACTTCATAAGAGGAATGGAGGGAGGCCCTTGATTACTAACAGCTGAAATGCAATGTCCGTAGCATCGGATTTTGCTAAATATCGCGAACTTAAGTTTGGGTCAAACTTTGCGGATTCTACTGGAATTAGGCGCATCAACCTCAAAGATCATTTTCACCTTAATCTAACAAATAAAGAAGATTTTCGCCAAAGCATTATTCATCCTGCCATAGCCTTTGTCCTATTAGCCCGATCCATGGGTTTTTTTTTGTCACGGCGCACATTGTCTGGCCAAGCGACAGGGGGGAGGCATTTGCAAAGCTGATCTGAAAGGCTTCTTTTTAAGTCTGCTCTTTTGGGTGGCGGGCCGAGGGGTGGGGGCGTGTATAGAGTGGGCCTCAAGCCATGACCTTTCCTCAGAGCTTATAACCTCTGGCCTTCGAAGGGACAGGCATGTGGGGGCTTAAGCCCTAAGGGGATGAGGGAGGGGTCAGGATGGATCAGGGTGGAATGGGGGTCGTGTAGAGGAGAGGGTTAAATGAGAAAGAGGTTACTTGTTGTTAGTTCTGCTTTTGCTTTTTTTGAAGATGAAACCGAATCAGTGTGATTAAAACATTCATGGTTGGATATTGTTTTTGTCCCACATAGTGTTTTAACTCGTGGCTTCCTGGTACATTCTGGTAAAGTTTCAGATTTGCCTGAACTCATTAGCAACTTTTGTTGTTTTTATTGTAACCTACCTAGCTTTATTCTCCTGCAGTGTAACGTCTCAGGTTTCTGAAACTTTCTGCGGACTATTTATGATAAATCCATAGCAATATGTGTTGCAAAAGGTTAGCATGGATTCATCATTGAGGTAACTTTTCCAAGTGAATGCCGTTACCCCTTAAATATCAATAAGAGTAGGTTGGCCTATACCTTCAATGGGTTTTTACTGTTTTAGTTGTTTATATAATTTTCTCAGTTCGAGTCATATCGACTGTGCATGCAACGAGAGTTACAATAGTTTGTGATGCTTTCATGAAGTAGATTTTGGTAGCCAATCACAAGGCAGAATTTCTGACAGGCCCACAGTGCATCGCCTTCAGTTCCCATCCTAATTCATAGCACTGTTCCGCACCCATCCCCCAGCACCTCGACCCCCTCCTTAGCTGCTGCAGCTTTGAATCCAGGACTAACAAAGGCCTCAACAGAGATAACTGGCCAGAGCAGAGGGACAGGGTTAGAGCTCAGAGGTCAAGGGTCAGCCAGCGAAGTGTGAAAATTGTTTTCTGTTCCTTTCTTTCCGTCCTACTCCAGCCTCCAGAAGTTCCCCCCTACCCCTCATGTCCCCATCAGTTTGAAGCACATCAGGCCAAAGATGAAACCAAAATCAATATCCTTTTATAAACTTACACTTACTAAATAATGCACTACCATATGCAGCAGATGGTACATTGTGGGTATAAATTGGCAAAATAAGCTGAATTTTTTGAAGTATTATGAAAAGAAGAAAACAAAATATGCATTTGGTCAAATATGCATCATCTGGTCATAAAAACCCCCATTCATTCAACCCAAATGTTGTAAATTTATTTATTTATTTATTTATTCACGGAATGTGGTGGTTTGTACTGCAGAAATGATATTCAGAGGGTTAATCTTCTATCAGAGAGTGAGTAATATCGTCATAAAGCAACTTGTCTCAGCAAAATAATTTGCACCATATAAATGCATCAAATATATGTATCGCAGAAAATGGAATCCATCTGCTGTGGTGATTAAAACATCAATCATGATGAGGCACAAGAATGGAAATTGATGGACAAGAAGAAGCAAAAAAAAGCAGAAATATTTGTTGTGATTACACAGGGTAAAGGAAGAGAATAAACACGCAAACCAATAAATAAATAAATTAATCAACTAGAGAGTTCATAGAACACTTTACCCCAAGCAGTGTACTAGGCCCTACGTATCTTGCTCCTAATCCATGCTTTTTCTGGTCTTCATCAATGATCTCACTGACTCTCTGGAAAACCCTCTTTATCTCTTTGCTGATGACTCCACTCTCTTCTGTGACATCCCTCATCCCTGTGACAGACAGGCAGCAGCCTCTTCCCTCTCATCAGACCTTGACAAAATACCAAACTGGTCAAACACTTGGAATATGTCCTTCAAACCTGAGAAATCCCACACACTCACCCTCTCTCTGAAAGGACCATACCACAAACCCTCCCATCTACTTCCCAAAATAACCCTCTCGAGGAGGTTCATTCACCAAAAATATTGGGCCTCACTCTCAGCCATGATCTCTCTTGCACAAGCCACATTTCAAAGTTGCCCTCCAAAGCCAGATGCTGACTGGGCATCCTGCGTCATGCAAAAGTCCTTCCTTGGCACACCTGAGCTTCTATCCAGCGACACGGATTTTATCCACAGCTTGATTTTATCCACAGTACTGCTCTCCCCTTTGGGCTGGCTCACCTGCCTCATATATTTATCAGCTTTACGCCATGGAAATCAAGGCTTTCAAGACCATTAAAATCTCTCGCAATGAAGCTGAGTCGATGGGCTGATCACTTTGCCATCACCGACAGGGGGTGGTCCATCTGTCTTATTCCGCCTCATTTCTGGTCTTGCACCCTCTGCCTCTCTGTGCTTTTCCCCCTAACTACCTCCCCCTCCCCCTTCGTTATCTACAGGATGCATTTGGTCCATCGGCAACCCCTACTAGTGAAACCACATAAATCCAGAACCCCAACTCACCTCCACTTATTTATTCCTCTCTTTTCCCACCTGTGGAACCACCTCCCACACTCTCCTCAATCTCATTCTTCCCTCCAGAACTTCAAGACAGCTGTTCACCACCATCTCAAGTCATCCCCCATTCAAAACAACGATCTTTTCTAATCCCATTAAACCACCTCCCACCGCTCCCAAAAATTTGTTTATGTATCCACCTTGTTCACCCCTTGCGTACTCCCTACCTGCAGCTACTTTCTCCCAACTGTCTCCAGCTACTTTCTCCCACCGCCCTACTGCTGGTATTTTTTCTTTCTCCTGCTGTTTCCTTCGTTATGTTGTGTCCTGATCTGTTCTGTGTCCTAGCTCTTCCATGAGCCTAGACCATGTATATCAAAAAAAATCGTTAAAAACAGTAAGTTTCCTATGTGGAATGATTTTCAATTTTGTTTGACTGCCAGAACGGCAGACAAAGTATGGAAGAATTCCACTCACCTCGACACATGCGCGATTGGGAGAATTCAGTGCCAAAGTACTGAAAAACTACAGGTTTGTTTTCCGATTCCTGTTCCAATTTGTGGTCAAAATATAACATTCAATTGAAATAAAGTTGTTGCTGGATCATAAACTGATGTTTGTAGACGGAAGGACAGACAGTAGTGGCCCGATTGCTTAACCTCGCATTTCGCTTTGTGTGCATGGGGTAATAAATTGACAGACAGACCGATGGATAGATAGATAGATAGATATGTGAGGCTCAGAGAAGGTGGAAGTAATGAAGAGTGATTCGCGAGAAGGAAGAGTAGTGTAGAGAAAAGTATAATAGGAGGTGGAAGAGGAGGTTTAAGTGATGGGGAAGATTTGATAAAAATGGTAAAAGGAATACAGCAAAAATAAAAGGGATGAAAACAATAATTTAAAAAGCGCAAGAACAATAACAGTAAGAGAAAACATTACAACAGCAATAAATGAGATGAAGAAAAAAGGAGAGAAAGAAAAGGGAATAAGGCGGAATTAAAACCTTTTGCAAAAGAGAATGATAAATGGTAATTTGTCTACGCCTACGGGTCATTTCAGTTCAAAATGAATCAAACGTCAGGCGCAGTTCAACACCCCCTCCACACTCCCAGGTCCTGCTGCCCACAACAGCTGAGAGGAGACAGCTGCAGAGCAGACCTGATGATTGTGCAGCTTGAAATGGTGCAAAATCTGTGAAAAAGGGTCACGTGAGGATTCTGTCAGCCCCTGTAACAAGGTCTATCTGGATAGATAACAGCAAGATATCCATTGAAGATGTACCTGTCGACGTGTTCTGACGAATCGAATACTGTATCACGCGCATTGTGGCAATGGTGCCATTTCAGCGCAAAACACTGCCCCCTAAAGTCTCATCTGTTGTAAACACGTGAATAAGTCTGCATAGAATGAATTACGTTTCAGTGTCAAGAAAAAGTAAGGCTTTAGTAATATGATATGCAGGAGGAAAAACTGGGATCCCGATAAACAAGCTTCCCTTGATCCAAAGACTTCAACAACACATCTGCTATTAGGCTACTTGATACAAAGGGAAACTGCCTTTTCATTTTGTATGTTCAATAAATCCTTTAATTGTCCTCTTCTTTTAACGGCCATTATTAACCCACCTTTTTGAAACACCAGGATGACAGTTTATAGCTGGGCCGGGAATTGAACCACAGGCTAGAAAGACTTAGAGGTGAGTGTGCGTACCTCCAACCAATCCTTCCAGCCTCAATGGATCCTTTAATATCAAACAATCCAAATATCCATCCAAATATATATAATCGATCAGCAAAACTACCATAGTATAATGTTCTTTTCCTGACTCCATTACTATGCGCAATTTAATGTGAAGGGACAGCAGATTTTCAGAATTGAGACGACCCCTATAAATGGGCTGCAATTCACCAGTCCCGGAGCAAGGCAAGAGAGACCAAAACTGTTTGGGCTAGGCCTAGCCTCTTCATCGGCCTGTTGGCAAACTATACAGTGCCGTCAGAAAGTATTCACACCCCTTGACCTTTTCACATTTTGTTGTGTTACAGCCTGATTTAAAATGGATGAAATTGAGATTTTTTTTTGTCATTGAACTTTTTTTCTATTTTTGGGGGGGATACAAGATTGAGGCTTGCGTAAGAGCTAACATTGATCACAAAAAGACAAACTGACACATAAAACATATGATAAAGGGAGCAGGAGACAAGATGGGCAGAGAGAGGGAAGCACACCATTTGAGAGCAGGGACATCGGGAGATCTGTGGGAGGGAGAGGGCTTGGAGGGAGGAGGCATGGGAAGGGGA
Organism: Myxine glutinosa; assembly: GCF_964187855.1. NCBI lineage: Eukaryota > Metazoa > Chordata > Myxini > Myxiniformes > Myxinidae > Myxine > Myxine glutinosa. Next base: position 67,616,305 of record NC_136262.1, read on the forward strand.
AGAGGGGGAGGGTGGAGCAGGTAAAAAAAAAACCACATGGACGCTGCTAGGACTTCCAGCAAAGAAGTCGTTATTTCAAAAAAGTGGATCTGGGGCGAATTAATGGGGGTAGAAAAGATCAAGGTTTTGGATGGGGGAAGATAAGATGATGGGGGTGAACAGCTGTTTTAAAGACCTGGAGGGAGGAGTGGGATTGCAGAGAATGAGGGAGTTTGTTCCAGAGGTGGAAGAAAAGAGGAATGAAAGAGTGAAAGTGAATAGAGAGTCTTGATTTTGGCAATTTAACCATAAGAGGGTTGCTGGCAGATCTTGTGCACTGATCTTGTCGGAATATTTGGGGGACAGAGCACAGACAGAGCTGGGGGAGCAAGGCCGGAAAGGAGTAGGTAGAAGACAGAAAGACCATCAACCTGCCTGCGGTGAGTGAGTGAAAGGCCCTCGGAGTTAGCCTTATCGCGGGATATTCCAATGATTCTGAAAGCTTTGGTTTCAACAGCGTGAAGCCGAGCTCGGTGTGAGGCAGGAGCACCGGCCCAGATGGGAGAACAGTATTCCATTGAGCTGCGGATGAAAGCCTTGCATGTGATGAGGAGCTCAGGTGTGCCAAGGAAGGACTTCGCACGACGGAGGCTGCCCAGTCGGCGACTGGCTTTGGAGGCCAGATTGGAAATGTGGTTTTCACAGGAAAGATCATGGCAGATATTGAGTGACAGAACTTCTTGGAGAGGATTGTTGAGAAAGTAGATGGGAGGGCTATCCAGTCGGTCTTTTCGGAGAGACGTAGCAAGAGTGTGAGATTTGTCTGGATTGAAAGACATGTTCCACTTTTTTGACCAGTCTGATTTTGTCCAGGTCTGGAGAGAGTGAGGAGGCTGCAGACTGCCGATCTGAGGGATGAGGTATGGAGCTGCAGAGATTGGAGTCATCATCAAAGAGATAGAGAGGACTTTCCAGAGAGTCGGAGAGATCATTGATGAAGACCAGAAAAAGCACAGGGTCCAGAACACTGCCTTGGGGAACTCCAGCCTGAACAGGAAGGGGAGATAAGAGAAAACCATTCTGGGCCACACATTGACTGCGACCGGAGAGGAAGTCCGCAAGCCATGTGTGATATCCATGGATACCATAGGAGGAGAGTTTGGTGAGCAGAGCGGGGTGCTCGACCATATCGAAGGTACGTGATATGTCAAGGGACACAGCTCTAATTTCCTGTTTGGCATTGAGGACCTCCATCCATTGTTGAGACAGCAGAAGCAACATGTCCAGAGTAGAATGACCTGGTCTGAATCCAAATTGATGATCTGAGATCAAGCCATTGGAGAAGAGGAAGGATTTGATGTCAGAAGCGATGATTGATTCCATGTCCTTGCTGATTATTGGGAGCAGGCTGATTGGTCTGCAGTTGCAAGAATCTGTTTTTGCACCTTTTCTGTGTAAAGCGGTAATGTTGGTTGATTTCCAAGCAGACGGCAGATGACCTTGAGCAAAAGATAGGGTGAAGAGAACAGAGAGAGGGTGAGATTGAGCAGCAGGGCAGGATTTTGGGACCCGTGGGCTGATGCCGTCTGGTCCAGTTGCAGAATCAGAGTCGAGGTTTGCCAAAAACTTCTCCACCTTGTCAGGAGAGAAAGATACAGAGTCCAGGAGCAGCTGCGTTCGACTGGGTAAGGTGGGTACAGAGAGAGATGGGTTCGGGACATAAGATTTTGAGGCAAACACAGAGTTGAGGCATTCAGCTTTTTCACGTGCGGTGTCAACTGTATAGCCGTTTGAGCTAAAGGAGGGGATGGAAGGGGAACATACACCAGAAACAGATTTCACCAGACACCACCAGGATTTGGAGGAGGGAGACAGGTTTGAGAGTTCAATCTAGAGAGCAGAGAGATATTCTTTCCTGGCTTTCCTGAGGGTCGACACACACTTGTTCCGAGCTTTGTGAAAGGAACTGAGATTACCTTCAGTTGGATAAGCCTTCCATGAGGTGAAGGCAAGTTGTTTCATGGCAACTGCCTCACCACAAGCTTCAGTGTACCATGGACGGGAAGAAGGGTGTGACAACTGAAGAAGAGATGGAATAAATCTGTGCATGAGAGAGAGCAATTTACTTTGAAAGAATTCCCAGGAAGAGTTGATGTCAGAGGCAGTAGAGATGGGAGACCAGTCCAGATGATTGATGGCTGCTTGAAGACCATGCCAGTCAGCCTGAGTGACATGCCAGAATCGTCGGCTCGGCTCTCTGAGAATGGCCAGAGAGATATTCACTTCAACAAGGAAATGATCAAAAGAACCGATTGGAGCAGAAGAAGAGCAGCAGACTTTTGCAGGGAAGTTAGTCATAACCAAGTCTAGAAGAGAAGATGCTCCGTTGACTGAGATCCGGGTCAGGAAATTGACAGATTGTGTCAGTCTCAGTGAGTCGCAGAAGTCCTTTGCTGAGGTGCCATGGTTGGTGCAAGAGGTACCCACACCCAGCCAGCTGGCATGATGACAGTTGAAGTCGCCACATTTGAGGAAGAGAGTGTTGGGATGAGTGGCTAGAAGTTGGTCCATGTTGTCAAACAGGGAGATGTAAATGGAGTCATCACTGTTTGGAAGCCGGTACAGAACACTTTTTTTTTTTTAATTGTTTGTATACAGAGTCGAGGCTCGTGAAAGAGCTAACATTTATCAAACAAACAAATCAAACAAACAAGTAAACAAAGTATATAAAAATGGGAGCGGTCGACAAGATGGGGAGAGAAGGGGAGGAAGCACACAAACACAACATTTGAGGGCAGGGACATCGGGAGATGTGTGGGAGGCAGAGGGCCTGGGGGGAGGCAGGATAGGTATAAAACGCAAGGACACCAAGGACTTCCAGGAAAGAAGACAAAAGTCACCTCAAAAAAGTGGATTTGGGGTGAAATTAGTGGGGGTAGAAAAGATCAAGGTTTTGGATTGGGGAAGATAAGAGATGGTGGTGAACAGCCGTTTTAAAGACCTGGAGGGAGGAGTGGGATTGAAGAGAGTGAGGGAGTTTGTTCCAGAGGCGGGAGAAAAGAGGAATGAAGGAGTGAAGGTGAGCAGAGAGTCTTGATTTTGGCAGTTTAACCATAAGAGGGTTGCAGGCAGATCTTGTGTGACCTGTAGGAATATTTGGGGGACAGAGCCCAGAGAGAGCTGGGGGAGCAAGGCCGGAGAGGAGCCGGTAGAAGACGGAAAGACCACCAACCTGCCTGCGGTGAGTAAGTGAAAGGCCCTCGGAGATAGCGTCATTGCGGGAGATTCCAATTATTCTGAACGCTTTGGTTTCAACAGCGTGAAGACGAGCTAGGTGTGAGGCAGGAGCACCAGCCCAGAGGGGAGAGCAGTACTCCATTGAGCTGCGGATGAAAGCCTTGTATGTGGTGAGGAGCTCAGGTGTGCCAAGGAAGGACCGCACGACGGAGGATGCCCAGTCGGCGACTGGCTTTGCAGCCCAGCTTGGAAATGTGGTTTTCCCAGGAAAGATCATGGCAGATAGTGAGACCCAAAAGCTTGAGTGACAGAACTTCTTGGAGAGGATTATTCAGAAAGTAGATGGGAGGGTTGTCCAGTCGGTCTTTTCGGAGAGACATCGTAAGAGTGTGAGATTTGTCAGGATTGAAAGACATGTTCCACTAGTTTGCCCAGTCTGTGATTTTGTCCAGGTCTGCAGAGAGTGAGGAGGCTGCAGACTGCCGATCTGAGGGATGACGAATGGAGCGGCAGAGAGTGGAGTCATCAGCAAAGAGATAGAGAGGATTTTCAAGAGAGTCAGAGAGATCATTGATGAAGACCAGAAAAAGCACAGGGCCCAGAACACTGCCTTGGGGAACTCCAGCCTGAACAGGAAGAGGAGATGAGAGAAACCCATTCAGGGCCACACGTTGACTACGGCGAGAGAGGAAGTCCGCCAGCCATGCGTGGAGATTTCCATGGATACGAAAGGAGGAGAGTTTGGTGAGCAGAGCGGGGTGCCAGACCATATCGAAGGCACGTGATATGTCGAGGGAGACAGCTCTAATTTCCTGTTTGGCATTGAGGACCTCCATCCATTGTTGAGACAGCAGAAGCAGCATGTCCAGAGTAGAGTGACCTGGTCTGAAACCAAATTGATGATCAGAGATCAAGCCATTGGAGAAGAGGAAAGATTTCATATCCGAAGCAATGATGGATTCCATGACTTTGCTGATAATTGGGAGAAGGCTTGGGAAGATAATTGGGATATGAACAAAAGGTGGGAGCGGAGAGCAAGCCGTAGCCAGAGTTACTCCTGGGGGTGGGGTGGAGAGAGGGCAGTGCAAAAAGAGTGAGGAAGAGAGATTTTGATAAAGATAGCAACCCCACCACCAGGACGAGACTCAGGTCTATCCTACCGGAGGAGGGAGTAACCAGGAAGAGATATTAAGGAATCAAAGACATCTTGAAGGAGGAAAGTTTCTGTTAAGCAGATTACGTCTGGTTTGTCAGAAGCAACCTGTATGGAGAGATCAATCGGGTTTGAGCGAAGCCCCGGATGTTTGAGGTCCATACCGTTAAGGAAGAGGGAGGGGGAGCATCGGGTACAGGACAGTGGAGGGGAGGGGTAGGGTAAGATGATAAGTGAGAGGGGGAGGTAGGGAGAGCTGTTGACAGTGTGTCTGAGATTGCAGAAGGGTTAGGAGAAAGGGAAGGATGAGGAGGACAAAAGGTTTGATGGTGATGGGAAGAGGCACAGTGAGGTGTTGTTTGAGGAGGGGCAGAGCAAAGTTGATGGTTGGAGGTGGAGGTATGTGATGGAAGGGAGAGGAAGTGGGGAGGAGGCAGCTTTGAGGAGGAGGGGGGAGGGGGGAAAATTGGAGAAAAATAGTAGGAGGTGAGATTAGAAGGGGAGGGGTGGGGGGGCAGAATTTTGAAGGGGAGGAGTGAGGGGGGGATTTTATGAGGGGAGGGGTGAGGGGGGAGAATTGAAAGGGAGGGGTGAGGGGGGACTTTTGGAGGGGAGGGGTGAGGAGGGAATTTAGAAAGTGGATGATTGATGAAAAACGAACATTTATTACAAAGTGGGTTTATTGTGATTTTCAAGTCAGAGATCCGTTTGAAAACGATAGCGGAGGGGTGGAATGAAGGTGACTTTAGGGAATGTAGAAAGGAATGACTGTAAGAGATTGAATTTTTTTTTTTAATGGAATGAGTCTGCACATAATACCCCATAATGTCAAAGTGAATTTTTTCTCTTCATAATTTTTACATATTCATTAAATGTAAAAAGTAGAAATGTTCAATTTCCATAAGTATTCAACCCAATGAGTCAATACTTCGTCTAAGCACCTTTGGCAGTGATTACAGCTTTGAGTCTTCTTGGGTATGTCTGTATCAGCTTTTCACATCTGGATTTGGGGTGATTCTCCCATTCTTCCTTGCAGATTTGCTCAAGCTCTGTCAAGTTGGATGGGGAAGAAGTCTCCCAGTCACTGCAACTGAAAAGCATCCCCCTAGCATGATTATAAGTCCCACCGTGCTTCACGGTAGGGATGTTGTTGGATCGGTGATGAGCTGAGCTCGGTGTCCGCCAGACATAGCGCTTCCCATTCAATCCAAATAATTCAATTTTCATCTCATCAGACCGCAGAATCTCATGCTCCCCAGAGTCATTCACATGCCTTTTGGAAAACTCCAGGCATGCTGTCATGTGCCTTTTTCTCAGGAGTGGCTTCCATCTGGCCACTCTTCTATAAAGCCTAGATTTGTGAAGTGCTGCAGAGACTGTTGTCTCTTCCATCAGGTTCTCCCATCTCAGCCAAGGAACTCTGTAGTTCTGTCAGAGTGGTCATTGGGTTCTTGGTCACCTCCCTGACCAATTTCCTTCTTACCTGGTTGCTCAGTTTGGTCGGACGGCCAACTCTAGAACGAGTCTGGATAGTTCCATATTGTTTCCATTTCCTAATGATGGAGCTCACTGTGCTCTTGGGAACTTTCAACACTCTAGAAATTGCTTAATGCCCTTCCCCAGATCCATGCCTCCTCACAATTCTATCTCGGAGTTCTACAGACAGTTTGTTGGACTTCGTGGTAGAGTTTCTGCTCTGACACACACTGTCAACTGTGGGACCCAATACAGAAAGGGGTGTTTCTTTCTAAATCATGTCCAATCAATGGAATTGGCCACAGGTGGGCACCAATCAAGTTGTGGAGACATCCCATTGTTGATCAAAGGAAATTGGATGCACCTAACCTCAATTTGGAGTGTCATAGCAAGGGGGTTGAATATTTATTGACTCGAGACATTTCAGCTTTTAATTTTTGATTGAATTGTAATAAATTCTAAAAATAAATTCCACTTTGACATTATGGGGAATTATGTGTAGATCAGTTATAAAAATATCTCAATTTAACCCATTTTAAATTCAGGCTGTAATACAACAAAATGTGAAAAAGTCAAGGGATGTGAATACTTTCTGAAGGCAATTTAATTCCAACCTAGAATTGTTCCAACTGCATCCTGAAACTTGCTTTTAGAAGGTGTGCCTGGTGGCAGGGATGTGTCTCTTAAAATCACTCCCATAACACTTTTTTTTTTAAACCATCTACTCGCTTCTCTTCCCCCACTGCGCGTGGCGAAATGGGTTCAGATAAGGCCCTCTCGGGGCCTAGCACAACAAAGGTTTGACTCTAAGGTCAGCTCTCTCCGTGGGTCTCAGGGTGCCTCAGATTCCCCACCCATCCCTTTGCCCCATAGTCCGTTACAACTGTCACTCTTTTGTGGTGCATTCTGTTTATTCCGTTTCCAAAGCTTCTCCTGCAGGCCCCTCCTCCTCTTCTTCCAGTCACACCTCCCAACTTCTCCCTCCTTTTCCTAGCTCCTCTATCACTCCCTTCATAGTCTTCCTCTCCCCTGGCACTGCCGTTCTAATCCACCCACCCCTCCCCGTCGTCCCCCACCCCTACATACACACATACACACATAACCTCTGACCCCTTCTCCTATTGACATCCTCCTTTAGGCACTGAAACCCAGTCCCAGAGATGCTCGACAGATAAACTGAGGCTTAGAAGACCTCACAATACAAATGCCACAAGATGACATGGGAATCATATTGGACCTGATCTCAAATGCATTAATTCTTTATTTTACTTACAAAGTGTTACAATTAGTACGTGATCCAATAAGCATTCTTTTGTTATTTAAAATCACGAAAAGTTTTAGAGCATGAAGCTTCAGAGCATGCCGAAAGTCAATGAGTGCAAAACACATTTTTAAAGGGTCTATTTTTGTTTGTGTAGCACATATGGGAATAGAGAGAAACAATTCGCTCTGATTGAAAATACAGGACAGAGCATTGCACCACAAATGAAACTTGGGTTGTAAAGTCCTTGATGAGTATTCAAAAAAGCTGGGATGAGGAAGAAGAGCGATGGGGATGAGGGGGGGGGGGTGGGAGAAGGGTGGAGGGAGTAGGGGTGGGATTCAAATCTCAGTGGCCTATTCAATTGCCTAAACCTTCCAATCACGGACCCCTTCTTCACGCCCACATAGGGCCGTACAATGAGGCTGAGAAAGACGTGAAAAGAAACTTGGAAAATATCTCATCGGATACATTAAGATCTATTTAAATCAATAACAGTGCAATATGCTGCGCCACAATCACCACCCTGAATGAAATGATCAAATTCACGAGGAATGATGAGAGCAAGTGGAATTAACGGATAAGGACGCCATTTTGCTGATGGAATTTGTCTCCGTTTGCTTCAAGTTCCGCATTTTGGAAACGTGAGCAGGTGAGCCATAGGTCAAAGTGGGTTCGTGAAGGAGCAATTGAGAAAGCCTGCCCAGCAAACCGCATGGACGTGCAACGCAGAGCCGAAGTACGTGCACGTGTGCAAACGCAGCCTTATTTGCTTGTTTGCACTCGCTACTTGGACCCAAACTGAGGCGGAAACAGTTAATTCCAGGATCGGGGCTGCCCAGCTTTTCTTCCATTTATTTTCCAACCTTTTTACCAAGTTTTGACTTCCAAGCGTCAACTGTATCAACAGAATGTGATTCCATTGGAATAGTTTACTCGAACTATTCACGTTTGCGAAGCACCCAAACAAATTCCCATTAGGAACAAATAAGAGTAGCTATCTCCTATGATTCCTCCACTAGATTTCTTTGTTCCACTCAGGGTAATGTTTGCAAGCCATCCTTAGACAAGAACTACCTTTCACAAAGCTTTTGCACTTTTACACAGCCACCCGCCCCCTCCCACTTTACCGCCTGCCTTCTGCATACCCCCCTACTTTCCCCCACCCTACCCCTTTCTCTCCCTTCCTTAACCCTACGACCCAGCATCTGCCAGAAGGGTTAGAGGTGAGAGTCCCATAATGCAGTGTGGCCAGTCCCAAGAGAGGAGCGGTGGAGCACAGGGAAGGCAATCGTTGGTGGGAGGGCATTGTCCACTGACCATCTTCACCACCATCGCTTTCTTCTCACTGCCCCATGACCCCTCGCACTCAAACATTATATCATCCTCTAAGGGTCTTCCCTTCACTTTGGTACAAAAATATATAACCCCTTCCACAATAGACATTATTATTCTGTGAAAAGCTTCACTTTCAACTGCCTCCATTTTTTCTTTCATTTCACTAACACTGCATAATCTATTATATCTTAATGATCATTACATCCTCAATTATTACCTCTGCCACCGAAGGTGGGCGGAGGTTTCATTTTCACTCCTGTCTGTTTGTCTATCTGTGAGCAGGATATCTGAAAAAGTTCTGGACGGATTGAGACAAAACCTGGTGGACAGCTTGGGTGTGTGACAAGGATGAATCGATTCGATTTGAGTGAAGATCCGGATACAATAATTTCTTTACCATTCTTTACCATTGAGAGATTAAGGTCAAAAATGATATATGTATTGCATGATATCTCAAAAGGTTATGGATGGATATGGACATAACCTGGTGGACAGGTAGGTCTGTGACAAGGCCAAATTGATTCGATTTTGGTGAAAATCTGGATCCAGATAGCAGAGTTTTTTAAATTTACAAGTTATTATTTTTTACAATTGAGACAAAAGGCCAAAAACTATATATAACACTAGTAGGAGTACCCAGCGTTTCCCGGTGATGTTCTAATCCTGTTGACATTTTGAAGAAATCAAATATGTATATATATATATATATATATTTTTTTTTTCCTATTCCCCTGCTTACACCCAATAAGGAAAATTTAAATATAATATGATATTACACCCCTTCTCCCCAACCCCCCCCCCCCACCCCCCACACACACACTAATCGGGGATAATTTAATGTTACCTTTCATTTAGCTACAAAGGCTCAGGCACTATGAAGCGATTTTTTTAAAATCAAATATATATATATGTATTTTTCAATTTTGAATTTTTTTGTTTTTTGTTTTGGTCAAACACTCCCTGGTACTTACTGATGAACCTCTGAAGGTTTGATGAATATCTGTTCAGCCATCTCTGAGAAAAATGGCGACACACCCAGAACGACAAACGGCTCTTTTATAGTATCGGCGATATTTCAAAAAGTTGTGGACGGATTATGACAAACTTGGTGGATGAGTTGGGGAGGTGAGAAGAACAAGCCAATTCGATTTTGTTTAAGATCCGGATGTGAATCCGGCCTATCAGTGGGATAGAAAACGTAAACTGTTCAGCGTGTTGGAGGTATGCACTCCACCGAGTGCTGTTCTAATTCTAGTTGTTTTGACGAAAGAATATGTTTTCTTTCCTGTGGTACCTGAGAAATATAGTTGAGTAAATCCTTGATGCACTTCAGCAATGATGTTTCTCACCTCAATCCGACCACTGTGAAGACCATCTTGTGGCATTGCATGTGGCTTGGTTGAGGGAGTTGAGCACAAACACAAAGGAATGTCTGCCAGCTGTAAGCTAAGGTGGCAATGATACTATACTGAAGTATGGACACTGAAAGTCCTATACTGGTCATCAGTACATTAACCCATGCCCTTTCCCATTACCTTCCCCAATCCCTATGCATCCTTCTCTCGAACCCCCACGCTGAAATGGGGAGAATTTGAGCTGTGGGGAAAATCTCAATGCAAAGCCTCTGGGAAACTGGCTAATCCTTCCATTTGGGTGAAGCGGTCATTTTGTGCCTGAAAACCAGCAAGCTGTTTACACTGCCTAGGGCAGCAGGGAGAGAGAGAGAGAGAGAGAGAGAGAGAGAGAGAGAGAGAGAGAGAGAGAGAGAGAGAGAGAGAGAGAGAGAGAGAGAGAGAGAGACAGAGGGGATCTCATGGGGGCTTTGTAAAGTTTACTAGCACTACTTGAAGCTCAGGTAAAGGGAATTGTAGAATGGCAAGAAAAAGGAAGCCAGGTATAACTTAGAGAGGTGTCATCAGTGCGAGACATATGGGTATAGGAAGGGTCCAACAAGGACTCAAGACATCAGTTATGAATCAGTCGTACCATCATGTCAGGAAGTATCTTTATGCCCTGTACATTCACCTGGTCATGTGTCGGCATTGCAGACATGCCAGCATTAGTGCCATCTCAAATCCTGCCAAGTTCGACCGTGCAGGATTTGTCATCAGTTATAAACCAAAGACTAGTTTGTAATGCCTGATTCACAGTAGTTTCCTGCTGCACAGCTTCTTGAATTACACTTGGTGATTAGGTCAATAATCCTTTGTTTCTTTAGGGAAATCCAATTGCTTTGCTGTTGATTGTCCAAATGGGATAAACCTCACATACAGGACATTCTTTCGAAGATGAGGAATTATCAGTGGATTTTAGCTTTCCTAAAAGTTATTCCAATGATTATGTCTGACCTGCATAAAATGAATAAACTATACAAATATTCCTCGACCTATTTCTTAGCTTATTGTACAGCTTATGCACAAAGTATTTCGATTTTTGAGAATGTGTTTCAGCAGGGGGAGACGAGCTGATCGTAACGTAAAAAAGAAATGAAATGTGATTCATTTAACAAAAATTTCCTCTTCTTCGCTGAATGCAGTTGACGAGCATGTGGTTTAATACAACCGTAAATGAATGGGAAAAAAATGAAACACTTTTGTTCCAGCAGCTGGATGAGGGCCCCCTACTTTCTTTGTGACATAAGTGGAACCCAGGGTGAGGCCACAATAGCAAAAGCCCATCAATTTATCCTTTCGGCTCTTTGTTTGTTTGCCACGTCTCTGGGTCTCCTTTGCGCCCTCTTTCATTAGCGTGCATGACTTTAGCTGAGAAAGTGAGAGGCATGCAGCAAGTTAAGGGATAACCTCCATTGAATGTCTATTGGTCTGTCTGCACATAAAATTGTACGGGTCTACCAAGTCAAGGCACAATGCATCAAGGGTATTTAAGGTTTTCTTTTTCAAAGAAAGTAAGTAATTTCCCCCATGATAAAAACCATGTAAATGAAATCAATGATACTCAGAAATCCTTTGATGTCCAGAAAATAATGCATTCCGACAAAACTGCTGACTTTAACAACATCCTTCGATAATGACATGCTCCAAACTTCTGCGTGTGTCCGCACATCTTTTTGAAACAAGTTTATCAGTTTTAAAACCTGTGCGAGCATAATGTGCAGAACGATAGAGGAAATCAAAATCTCTTTACATAATGCACCATCACCACTGACTTGGAATGGTCTCCATAGCCCATGATGATGGGGGTGCATGGGGTGAGTGGTCATTCAATAGGCTAAAGGTTTATACATAAGAAGGAGAGGGAGGAGGGGGTGGTCTGAGGTGGTTTTGCGGGGGAAGGGCACATTTTGCTGCTCGGCTGCCCAAAGCTTGTTCTCCTCTCACTCAGAGAGCCGAGGTCCCGTCTGCTTGGGTCGGGGAACTGGGAAAGGGTGGGAGGGACAGGAATTGCGGATTTGACCCCTTGAACCCCTGGAGGAACAGAATAAGCAGGGGACTAGCTGGGCATCAAACGCTTTGGCCGGAGCCACCGAATGCCCTCAATATCCTTCCACCACTGAAATAGTCCCTGGACTGCCTCCTGCCCATTAATCCCCAGCGCGACTGATTCTTCACACCCGAAGCGGAGGATTACAAACCAATCTCTTGGGCAGTGCGTATGCAACGTTACTCCAGCCTCAATGTGACTTGACATGGTCCAAAGCTACTGGTTGATTATGAGCAAATCAAAGGTAGAATTCTCCTTCCCTTTAGTTTATCGTCAATCACTTTTGACTTTCAAAACCATGATTGGCCACTTCCCAACATGGCTTTGAATGAAAAAAAATAACGACCTGATGAGACAAATGCACATGAATACAAGGACATTTTTAAACAAGAAAAGTTCATTTGGACCATTATATCGATGTAACGTCTTCATTTACAAGCCTGGATATCTCAACCCCACATTTATAACCTTTTATCTACATTATCTTCTTTTCTACCTTTTATGTGGAGACACAATTTGTCGCCTTATCCAGCTAGGATCGCTCCACAATTGCATCTTACATTCCTCATCTCATGGATGAAATAAAATCAATTTTGTGGAAGGATGATACTGTCTTGACAAGGGAAGGCAAAGGATGGCAGTTCTCAGAGATGGATGAAGCAGGGACCATGACACCATTTTCCTTCACAGGGGTACTCAGACCGGCATTGCACCCTCTTGCCCTTAACCTAAGTCCACATATCTCTCATCCGAGAAGAAACCAAAGTGCGTCGATCGTATTGACAAGTGATGAGGCTGAAGGGTGTTGCCGTACTGTTCAAGCGTTCGGGGTAAGATAATCAGCACACAAAGGTGACTTTGGAGACACATAGTGGCAATGACCAGATTTGTTGCGAGAGGAAGGCACTCTTTCTATCCAGCCTGGTGGTTACCAACCGAAGCTCAAAGAAGATTGACCCGACACAGCTTCTGACTGCCACCCAGGGTCGAAATGCCAAAAGCCCTACTCCTTCCATGCTAAGAATAAAATGGAAAAACAAAGCTCGACGCTGATAACATTTGTTCAAGATCATAAAGGGCAGCTGCTGAGTTTGGATAAGGAATGTACAGATGAATCATGTGTATGAGTATGTACGACTCACACGTTATTTGCCCAAAAATAGAGTTCCATCAATATATGTTTCTTATTATCACAGTGGTTATGACTCCTGGCAGGGAATGTAAATGTTTTGAGAGTGACTGTAAATATGATATTAAGGATAAGAAGCTAAGAGCACAACAGACAATGAACATCAGATTTGAACACTTCGTCTTAGCATCGTGAGCTAAAGCTTATGAGGATAAGTTAACATACAGGTTGGATTCTCCTTCGGAAGATAGCGATGGAACACTGCACGACCGTTATCACAGCAACGTAGCTTTGCACGTTTCTTTACAAGCTTGTTTAGGGTGCAATGAACAGGCAACTCGTAAAAGAAACATCGTTTACGAGGGGTGTGAGACAGTCCCAGCGCTTTACGGGTATCGCTGGCACGGGCCGGGAAGTATGAGGCAATTGCAAACGAGTGGCACACGGTGGAAACAGTTAAAAGCAATTGTATTTTCTTTTAAAATGTCAGTTCAATTTTAATTTTTAAAGGAACTTTACGCTTTTCCAGCTCATACAGCAGAACAAGAGGAAACTTTTGAATTTGCCAAATTGGCTTACTCTTTGCTACTTGACTCATTCTTTGCACACGAGTCAGCATCACAGTATCCATGATCATACAGTGAGATCTTCAACACATTTGATATATGGATGTAATCAACATCAGAGTATCCGTGAGAATAACATGAGATCTTCAGCACTCTTGATGTATCGATGAAATTCAATAAAGCATATATATATATATATATATATATATATATATATATATATATATATATATATATATATATATATATATATATATACACATATATACATATATATATATATACATATATACAAATACAAATATACATAAAGTGCCTTCAGAAAGTATTCACACCCCTTGACTTTTAACATTTTGTTGTGTTATAGCCTGAATTAAAAATGGATTAAAGTGACATTATTTTGTCACTGATCTACACATAATACCCCATAATGGCAAAGTTACATTTTTTGTGATAAATCTTTACAAAATAATTAAAAATGAAAATGTGAAATGCCATGAGTCAATAAGAATTCAACCCCTTTGCTATGACACTCCAAATTGAGCTCAGGCACATCCAATCTCCATTTATCATCCTTGAGATGTCTCCACAACTTGATTGGAGTCGACCGAAAGCCAAATCAATTGATGGGACATGAATTAGAAAGCAACACACCTTTCTATATAAGGTCCCACAGTTGACAGTGCATATCAGATTAGAAACGCCACCATGAAGTCTAATGGAACTGTCCATATAACTCCGAGATAGAATTGTGATGAGGCATATATCCGGGGAAGGGTATAAATAAATATCTGGCGTGTTAAAAGTTCCCAAGAGCAAAGTGAGCTCCATCATTCGGAAATGGAAACAATATGGAACTATAAAAACTCTTCCTAGAGCTGGCCGTCCGACCAAACTGAGCATCAGGGCAAGAAAGACCTTGGTCAGGAATGGTGACCAATAACCCAATGACCACTGTGACAGAACAACAGAGTTCCTTGGCTGAGATGGGAGAATCTGATGGAAGGACAACAGTCTCTGCAGCACTTTACAAATCGAGGCTTTATAGAAGAGTGGCCAGATGGAAGCCACTCCTGAGAAAAAGGCACATGACAGCACACCTTGAGTTTTCCAAAAGGCACATGAGAGACTCAGAGCTGGAGGCAAAAGATTCTGTGGTCTGATGAGATGAAAATTGAACATGTTGGCCTGAATGTAAAGTGCTACATATGATGGAAATCCTGCACAGCTCATCACTCATCGAACAACATCTTTACAGTGAAACATGGTGGGGGCAGCATCATGCTATGGGGATGCTTTTAAGTGGCAGGGACTAGGAGACTTGTAAGGATAGAGGGAACACTGAATGGAGCGAATACAGGCAAATCCTTGAGGAGAACCTGCTTCAGAGTGCAAAAGACCTTACACTGTGGCAAAGATTTACGTTACAACAGGACAAAGACCCCAAGCATACAGCCAAAGCAACACTGGAATGGCTTCAGAACAAGAATGTGAAAGTACTTGCGTGGCCCAGCCAAAGCACAGACTTGAACCCATTGAGAATCTCTGGAAAGACTAGAAGATTGCTGCTCACTGACGCTCCCCATCCAACTTGAAAGAGCTTGAGCAAATGTGCAAGGAAGAATGGGAGAAACTCGACAAAAACAGATGAGCAAAGTTTATACAGACATACAGTCACGTGAAAAAGTAAGTACACCCCAAGTAAAGTTTTGACTTTTTCAACATATTTCAACATACAGCTATTTGATCTTCATTTCAACAATATTGAAAGATAAAGGTGATATAATACAACAAATATCATGAAACATTTACATTTTGTAGTCCATTGTATAATTTAAATAAACACAAATGCAAATTTTGCATGTGGAAAAAGTAAGTACACCCTTGGCTCTAATGGGTGGCATTGCCCCCTTTGGCAGAAACAACCTCAAGTAGGCATTTCTTATAACTGTCTACCAGTCTCTGACATCGACTGGGTGAATTTTTTGCCCACTCCTCCATGCAGAATTATTTCAGCTGTGCGATGTTTGAGGGGTTTCTTGCATGCACAGCTTGTTTCAAATCCCCCCACAACATCTCGATGGGATTTAGATCCGGGCTTTGACTTGGCCATTCCAGAACTCTCCATTTCTTTCTTTTCAGCCATTCCTTGGTGGATTTACTGGTATGTTTAAAGTCATTGTCATGTTGCAAGATCCACCTTCGGTTGAGCTTCAACTTTCCGACAGATGGCCTCACATTATCCTCAAGCACACTCTGGTACAATGAAGAATTCATAGTGGATTCAATGATGGTGAGCTGCCCAGGCCCTGATGCAGCAAAGCTGCCCTAAACCATAATATTTCCACCACCATGCTTTACAGTTGGTATCAGGTTCTTGTGGTCAAATGCTGTCTTTGGTTTTCGCCAAACATGTCTTCTGGTTCTGTGGCCAAATAGCTCTACCTTTGACTCATCTATCCAGAGCACATTGTTCCAGAAGTGCTAGTCTTTGCCTAGGTGTTCATTGGCAAACTTTAGTCTTGCCCTGATGTTCTTTCTGGACAGCAAAGGTTTCCTCCTGGCACACCTCCAATGAAGATCAAATTTGTGCAGCCTCTTTCTAATGGTAGACTCATGCACTTTGACATCAACAGTGGCAAGAGATACCTGTAGGTCCCGTGATGACATTCTGGGGTTATTAGAGACCTTTTTCAGCATCTTGCGGTGTGCTCTCGGGTAAACTTGCTGGGACGGCCTGGCCTGAACAAGTTGGCAGTTGTTTGGAATCTTCTCCACTTGTAGATGATCTTCCGGACAGTCGAATGATTTATTTCAAATTGTTTGGAGATCTTTTTAAATCCCTTCCCAGACTCGTAGGCACCTATAACCTTCTTTCTGAAGGCCTCAGAGAGCTCCTTTGATCTCGGCATGGTGATGCCACACACTTCAACAACAAAGAGCAAACCAAACTAAATGTCTGAGGTTTAAATAAGACAGGTTCCTCCAAGATCCTCTCCAACGATGTTCTAATAATTTGCACCTGAGCTGGTGCACCTGATTCTAATTTTAGGTATTTGAAGTAGTGATAAATGTAGGGGTGCACTTACTTTTTCCACATGCGAAATTTGCATTTATGTTTATTTAAATTATACAATGGACTACAAAATGTAAATGTTTCTTGATATTTGTTATATTATATCACCTTTATCTATCACTATTGTTGAAATGAAGATCAAATAGCTGTATGTTGAAATATGTTGAAAAAGTCAAAACTTTACATGGGGTGTACTTACTTTTTCACGTGACTGTACCCAAGAAGACTCGAAGCTGTTATCACTACCAAAGGCACTTCTACAAAGCAATGACTGAGGTGGATTACTTATGTAATTTTGATATTTCTGCATTTCATTTTTAATTATTTTGTAAAAATTTGGAAGAAACAAAATTCCACTTTGACATTAATGGGGTATTATGTGTCGATCAGTGACAAAAAATCCCAAATGAATCCATTTTAAATTCAGGCTACACAACAAAATGTGAAAACGTAAAGGGGAGTGAATACTTTCTGAAGGCAATGTGTATGTGCATGTATATATATATATGTATGTATGTGTATATATATATATATACAACAACAACAACAACAACAACAACAGGCATTTTAAGGACATTTCCAATGCAAGAGCGGGGGTTAGCCTTGCGGTCCCCATGACAATCTTCTCCATTTTGCCCTATTTTATGCATCTCCCCTTGTTAACCCCCTTGCCCGCATTTCTTCTTCGACCATCTTTAGCCAAGTCTTTCTCGGTCTTCCCCGTCCTCTATTTCCTTCCACATTCATTTCCATCACTCTTCTCAACCAGTCACTTTCATCCTTCCTCAACACATGACCAAACCATCTCAAACTGTTTATCTTCACAGCATCCATCACAGGCTCTATTCCCACCATCTTTTGCAATTCATAATTTGTCTTCCTCTCTCTCAACGATACTCCACACGTCCACTGAACCATTCGCATTTCCACCCTTTCCAGCCTTCGTTGCTGCTCTACGTTCATTACCCATGTCTCGCTCCCATAAATCACAATACTTCTCACACATGCAGCATACACCTTTCCCTTTAGCTTCAACGACACTCCCCTCCTCATCAGCACGCCACTCAGTTCCCGAAACTTCTTCCATGCACAGCTCACTCGAGCAACCGTTGCCGAGTCGGATCCACCTTCTCCATTCAGCATGTCTTCTAGGTAACAAAATGTTTTCACACCTTCCAGCCTCACGCCATCCCAAGATCCAACTCAACATTTCCTCCATCTGCAGCTCCCTCGGTGCACACCTTACACTTGAATGTAGCTGCCACACTGGTTAATGACCCTCTCAAACCACTACATTTTTGATGAACCCACTCAGCGCACATTGTACATTGAATGGAATTCACTCCGAAACCCTTCCTGCACACAGCACACGGCCACTTCCCAGTTCTTTCCACCTCACCACATGCTTTACCACTTGCCATCACCTTCGTTTTTCTGATATTCACCTTCAGACCTTTTGTCTCCAAACATTCCTTCCACTTGTTCATCTTCTCCTTCAGGCCATCCATACTTTCTGCAATCATCACCAGATCATCTGCATACAACAACTCCCACGGTAAACCCTCCTTTATGTTCCGAGTCAGCTCCTCCATCACAGCTACAAATAGTAGTGGACTTAATACCCTGATGCACTCACACCTACACCTCAAACTCACCACTGTTCCCGTCCTTCGTCCTTACAGCTGTGCGCGTTCTTTTGTACATTGCCATCACTACTCTGATCAACCATTCCTCCACTCCTAAATTCCTCAATGCCCATGTCACTACTTCACGTGGAACCCTGTCGAATGCTTTCTCCAGATCAACAAACCCAAGAAACAACTTCCTCCTCTTCTCCATGTACTTCTCCTGCAACTGCCTCAATAAAAAGCTCGTCTGTCGTTCCTCTTCCTGGCATAAATCCAAACTGCATTTTGTCAATCTTCACTTTCTTCCTTATCCTCCTCTCCAACATCCTTTCCAATACCTTCATTCCATGCTCCAATAACTCTATCGCTCGATAAGAGCCACATTCCAGAGGGTCACCTTTCCCCTTGTATCGAAGGACGAGGGTACTCAGTTCCCAATCCACTGGAATGAGGCCTTCTTTCACCACCAGATTGCAGATCTCTGTCATTCTTTTCACACCCCAATTTCCCGCTGCCTTTAACATATCTCCCACAACTCCCGTCGGCCCTCCCACTTTTCTACTCTTCATTGCTTTTATCGCTTCCTCTACTTCCTTCTCGGTTATCTTCTCTGCTGGTCCTAAAACTGGGGTACTCTCTATGTTGCCATCCCATTCATTCTCTGCATTCAACAGTATTTCCATATATCTCTTCCATCTTCATTTAATTCCATCTGGGTCCACAATGATTTGTCCCAATTCATCCTTCAAGCAACCCACCCCCATCACATAACACCTCTCTTTCGCTATCTGCTTTGCAATTCCTGAATACCACTCTCTGACCCTCTTCCAAATCCAAGCATTCTCCGAACATTTTCCTCCATGCCTCCTGCGCCTTTGCTACCTCTTTCTTTGCAGCCTTCTTAGCTGCCTTATAACTTTCATGCTCTTCCTTTTCTGCCCCCATACCCTTCGCCTTCTGCCACTCCTTGAACTTCTTCCTCTTCTCGGCAATCTTCTTTCCAACTTCATCGTCCCACCGCCATGTTTCCGAGTGCCTCGGTGGTCGTTTTGTCCAGCCACATACCTTACCAACGGCTCCCAACAGACTATCTTTCATTGACATCCAACCACTTTCAAGCTCAACCACATCATCCTCTACCATACTCAGCCTCTCTTTTAATGCCTCCCTCACTGTCACCTCTTTCAACCTCCACACCTTCATTCTCGGTTGGTACTTCACCCGCCGAGCTCCCCTCGCACCTTTCACCCTTATATCACAGACAACCAAGTGGTGCTGTGAAACAGCCTCCTCCCCCGGGATCACCTTTGTGTCCCGGAGGTGCCCCCTAGCTCGCCTACGCACCAGCAGGTTGTCAACGGTTGTCGTCGACCCACCTGACGTGTATGTAACAAGCTTATTAGCCTCTTTCTGGAACTGAGTATTACAAATCAACAAATCAGCTCCATCAGCAAACTCCAAAATCCTTTCACCTTCTCCATTTCTCACACCATATCCGTAACCCCCATGAACTCCCTCAAAACCGTCCATACTCCTTCCCACAATCCCACATGTCCATTTAGGTCTCCTCCTACCACAACAACTTCCTTATCTTTCACGTTTTCCATCAGCTTCTCTATTGCACACCAGAACTTGTCCTTCTCTTCATCGCTCCGACCAACCTGCGGAGCATATCCCGAGATGACGTTCACCAAGAGCTTTCCAATCATCATTTTCGCCATCATCAACCTTTCACTCACTCTAGTCACACTCACCACACTCTCTACAAACTCCTCAGAAAACAGGACACCAACACCATTCATGCCTTCTTGGCACCCTTGCCACACAAACTTGTATTTCTGTCCCTGCCTACCCTTCACCATTCTCACACCACTTCCCTTCCATCTCATCTCCTGCACACAACATATGTCCACTCTTCTTCTGACCAATACTCCCACCACTTCTCCTGATCTCCCTGTCATTGTCACCGCATTCCATGTCCCAAACTTCAGAAACCGAACTCCACGTTGGGCATCAGACGTTTCGTCGTCAAAAATGGAGTGATTTCCACCCTTGCTTCGATCGGGTTCCCCACCTTGAGTTTTGACGAGAGGGAGTGGGGTCCCCCACGGGGTACTTCGGGCTGTACCCTGCCCATATGTAGTTGTAATTGTCATGGTTCTCTTTTTGAGGCAATGTTTTTATGGCCGGAAGCCCTTCCTGACGCCAACCCTTTTAGTCGCCTCTTATGACATGCAGGGATACGGTGTACCTATACTAAAACAGGGTACACACCGGGTGTATATATATATACACATATATGTATGTCTATGCATACAGAAAGTCTGCACTCCCTTTCAAAATTTTCACCTTTTGTTGTTTTGTAGCCTGAAATTAAGCTGCATTAAATTAGACTTTTTCCACCTATATTTACATATCATAACCCACAACTACAACTTCCAAGCGAAAACCAAATTCTAAAAATTTCAGAAAAATAATTAAAAATACAAAACCACAACATCTTGGTTGGATAAGTGTCCACCCTGCTGAGTTAATACTTGGTGGAAGTACCTTTAACAGCAATTACAGCTGTGAGTCTGTTGGGATAGGTCTCTACCAACTCTGCACACCTTGATTGGGCAATATTTGCCCATTCTTGTGAACAAAACTGTTCAAGCTCAGTCACATTGTGTGGGGAGCATTGATGGACAGCATTCTTCAAGTCATGCCACAGATTTTCGATTGGATTTAGGTCAGGGCTCTGACTGGGCCACTCAAGAACATTTATATTTTTGTTCCATAGCCACTCCAGTGTAACTTTGGCTGTGTGCACTGGGTCGTTGTCATGCTGAAAGGTGAACTTCGGTACCAATTTCAGCTTTCTTGCAAAGGGCAGCGGGTTTTCATCCAGGATCTTTCTTTATTTTGGTCCATCCATTTTCCCTTCTATCCCGGCAAGTGCCCCAGTCCCTGCTAATGAGAAACATCACCATAACATGATGCTGCCAACACCATGCTTCACAGTAGGGACAGTGTTCTTTGGGTGATGTGCTGTGTTGGATGTGCGCCAAATGTAACATTTTGCATTTAGGCCAAAACGTTCCATATTGGTTTCATCAGACCACAAAACGTTTTTCCACATGGCTTCAGAATCTCCAGAGTGGTTTTTTTCATGCCTCAAACGGGACTCAAGGTGGGATTTTTTGAGTAATGGCTTCCTTCTTGCCACCCTACCAAACAGGCCAGACTGTGGAGTGCTTGGAATATTGTTGTCACATGCACACAGTGACTAGTCTTTGCCATAAAGGCCTGTAGCTCTTTTAAAGTTGCCATTGGCCTCTTGGTGACCTCTTTGATCAGTCTCATCCTTGCTTGGTCATCTGGTTTGGATGGACAGCCTGATCTAGGCAGGATCTTGGTGCTACCATATGCCTTCCACTTCTTAATGATTGTCTTGACTGTGCCCCAAGGGATATTCAAGGCCTTTGAAATATTTTTATACCTATCACTTGATCTGTGCCTTTCCACAACATTATCCTGGAGGTCTTTTGAAAGCTCCTGGGTGCTTATGGTTGAGTCTTTGATGTGAAATGCACTACCCAGCAGCGGAATCCTACAGGAACAGCTGCTTTTATTCTGAAATAATCAGAATCACTACAATTTAACAGGGGTGGAGGCCAATTAACTTGGTGTGTGATTCTGAAGGTATTTGGTTACACCTGAGATAATTTACAATTGCTGTTATAAGGGGGGTGGACACTTATCCAACCAAGATATTATAGTTTTGTATTTTTAATGAATTTTCTGAAATTTGTAGAATTTGTTCTTCACTTGGGAGTTGTGGGTTATGACGTGTAAGTAAAGGTGGAAAAGTCTGATTTAATGCATTTTAATTCCAGGCTGTAAGGCAACAAAAGGTAAAAAAAAAAATGAAAGGGAGTGTATATTTTCTATAGGCACTGTATATACTGTATACTGAATGTTCGTTCATTCATTCTTTCACACCAACCTTTCAGTCCACTGCAGGATGAAGGAAGGCCTCCCTCATCAAGCTTGCAAAGTGTAAGTTGGCGAGAGAGTTTGGGCAGGTATTTGGGAGATGCTCAAAATGCCAGTAATAACGGACTGTTCACCACAAAGAACACTGATGGGATCTTTAATTCCCACAGAATAATGCAAGCACACAGGGCACCCAGCTTCACATTCACCCATGGGACCATGCACTTCAGGATGCAACTGCCTTGGTAGCATATTTCACAATTGTACTACGAACGAAACCCAGTTTGGACTATATATATATATATATATATATATATATATATATATATATATATATATATATATATATAAATATATATATATATATATACATATATATATATATATATATATATATATATATATATATATATATATATATATATATATATATATATATATATATACATATATATATATTGTTGCGGTTTTGAGTTTGTAAAATAAAGGTTAATTGTCCCCCCTCATAGTTTAGTCACACAACAACACGTAGCCTCGCGATAGTTCAGTTATTTCTTAGTAAGTGTAAGAATAGTCCTTTTCCTGTGTTAGTTTTGCGTTGAGTAGAATAATGAGAGTTAGGTCCTTTCTTGCCTTATGCCGCCTTTATTGCCTTATGCCGCCATACGCCGCCTTATGCCGCCTTTGGCTTTTTGGCGCAAATTAACATGAGGCAGGCCTGGCAAATCGAGGCAAGACCGAAGGAGGGCGGAGGAGAAGCAGATGGTAAGAGCGAGCCGCCAATCAGGGCTCGAAGGGAGTGGCTGTGGCACTGCGTCACAAGACGTGGTTAGAACCTTCGAGAGGGCTAAGGGGGTTGGCAATATAACCCGTTGCGCGAAGCCCCCGACCAGAGTTATGGGAGGAGGTGCTTGAACAAGTTCAGAGTTCTGTGAGAGTTGAGTGTTGAACAAGTTACGAGTTCTGAGAGAAGCCGCGCATGAACTAAGCTATAAGCGCTCCTACGAATTAAGCGCTCGGTTGAGCCTGAGGCAGAGCCTCTATTGGGTTACGCGAGTGATAGTGCGCCGGCAACTAAACGCGCTGTGGAAAACCACCCAGCCGCGCTGAGAGACGCGTACATTTCCCTCCCGCCTGCCTCATCTGCCGTTTGTTCGAGAGATGCGCTTTAAGGATCCCTTCCACCGCCTGCTTGCCTTCATCGTGGGACATGCTGTGACCGGGGAGAGCCACGGCGGGCGGGGCCGTTCCTGGACGACCAAGGCAGCGCGTGAACATCATCCTGCCTTCATTTCCCCCATGTGAGTGTGATCGGGCCCGTGTCTGGGGAATAAGTATAAGACTGATTAAGACTGCTCTGTGTCTCTGTACTTCTACCGAATCATTGTAAATACTAGTAATTAAACCGGTGTTCTTCCTTTATTCGACCGTCTTGTATTTTCCATCATTGACTAAGCATGGTACGAATAGAACCGCTCTAATCAGGTTCCAATACCAACGGTAACTGCACGGACCACGTGGTACGCAATCCGCTCGGTGTATCCAAATTACGCGTGGCTCGTGCGAGGCTTGCTTCCCCGCTTCCGCGGCGGCGCAGGTATTTAGGTACGTGCGAGAATTGTCCCGAAATCCTACCTTGCGTTTGCCCGGGAGGGGCGATTCAAGTCTCTCTGTTGCGCTGGCCCAAAAAGGATAAGGGGCTTAATCTCCCCTTGGAAAGGGCAGGAAGGGCAGCGAAAACCGTAACAATATATATATGTATATACAGATATATGTATATATATATATATATATATATATATATATATATATATATATATATATATATATATGGGAAAATTACACACCCAGACCTGGAATCAAACCCATGTCCTCTGGACAACCATACCAGTGCGCTGCCCATCTGAGCTATCTGGGCGACCTGACTGAGCATGCAATTTTTCCACACATATGATTGGCACTCTCTTTCCGTCAATGCTTGCGGGGCACTCGCTGCCAACCATAGGAGCACCAACGACCTGAACACGAGAGGGTCTTCCTCCAATGGGGGGACAAATCCAGGTCCTCTATTATAAACACCACTGGGGGCATAGTGAAGCATTTAGATTAATGAACAGGATAAAATAATTCAACTTATATATGTGGGGAAATTACATGCCCAGACCAGGAAGAGAGTGGCAATCATATGTGTGGGAAAATTGCATGCTCAGTTAAGGTTGCCCAGATAACTCAGATGGTTAGAGCAAGGTATGGTTTTCCAGTTAGAACCTGGGCCCAGATTCCTGGTCTGGGCATGTAAATTTCCCGCATATGTCAATTGAATTATTTAATCCTGTTCATTAACATAATATATATATTTACACACACATATATAAACTCCCATGCTCTTCTATAGCCCAATAAATCTGTATAAATCAACCATTAAAAGCGACACAGGTTAAGCCCTTTGCGGTTTCAAGCTCTACCTGGGTTCTTCTA
The DNA here is from genome assembly GCF_964187855.1 of Myxine glutinosa. NCBI lineage: Eukaryota > Metazoa > Chordata > Myxini > Myxiniformes > Myxinidae > Myxine > Myxine glutinosa. Next base: position 67,641,045 of record NC_136262.1, read on the forward strand.
CAGCTGCAAATCATTTACAATTAGTACATATGTACATGAGTTGCTTTTCATGGTTGCTTTATGTGGCTTTCTTCGACTAGAAGAGCATTGGAGGAGTCAATTTATTTATAATCATAGCCACCTGGGGTAATCGATCATCCTCTCTAGTCACAGATGAGACATGATTGGGTCCTGTGTGTGTTATGTATATATATATATATATATATATATATATATATATATATATATATATATATATATATATATATATATATATATATATCTAACTGTGCACGGAGAATGCAGAATAATAAATTAAAATAAAATTAATTTGAAGTCAAGATGCAAAATAAAGACAGATTATACGTATTTCTTTGTTCCCTTGAATTCGTGTAAATTACAACCAATAATATTGATAGGGTACAGCAGGTAACCCAGGAACAGCACCAATGACCAAAACAACTTGAAGTCTTTGCATTCTCATAAAACCTCCATGATAATACTCCATCTAGATCCCTCCCTGTAGTTAAGCTGAGTGAATGAGTCCAGATAATCCACCAGTTTGGATTTGTAGAGAAATAATGAGAGGCTGACATCCCCACCCTGTGTTTCCCCAATGCCTAGCGGGCACACATATATTCTTCCCCTCCGAATGTTTCCGCTAAAACGCCTCCTCTCTTTCTGACATCATGTTGCTACTTCTTTTCCGAATGCGAAGGAATAGCCTTTGTCAAATAGGTTCCTTATTACCGTGGAAAAGGAAGTAGTGAAGCGGTCTTCCTATGTGATGTCCCTACGGATCCTCAGTTTGGGTCATGGTGGTGGTGGCTCAGAAAGGGTCGTAATGACACAAAATGGTCATGAACCTACACAGGCACCATGCAGAATAAATTGGCCAAATGTCTACCATGTGGGATGAAATTGTGATGTTTAGTATCCACGCTCTGACGTCCATACACACGCATTGCCCCCTGCTGGAACCTCGCAAGTTTTAGTCGAATCCGATTTCGCACCGGTATTATGTAAAGCTAAAACTTACACGCGGGTAGGACAGGGGGTTGGTTCTTCGCAGAGATGGTCGCGCACGTGCGAGGGGTAAACCCCCTGGAGACGATCGGTCTAACAAGAGGGCATCCACGCAGGGGCAACCCAAAGCGCGCGTATTCACGGTCTCGTGGCAAAAATGGACGGTTCAAAAAAAAGTTCATTCCAGGTGCAAAATGTGACACGACTGGGGAAAGCGCACAAACGAAAGTGAACAACCCATGAGCTCTGAAAAAAGAACGAATACAGTTCAAAGATTCGCAGAAAATTAGTCGAGGAAACGTGTACAACCGTCGTGTCGAGTGTCCCAAGGTGTCACAGAGCGTGGAGCGTCCGTGTGTGCAAGTGTACAAAAGTTTGCGGACGCGCGTTTAAATGCGCAAAGTTTGCGCGGAACGCGGATCCGGATCCGGGCCCGGAGGCTCTCGCTCTCTGAACCGTGCCCGGACAAGGCAGGCTGGCGCAGCCATCTGCGACGTGACCTCGGTAACCTGCCCTGCCGAACGTCCCCTTCCCCCCTTCAGCACCGCCAAACATCCCCTCCTCCAAGCCCCAATTCCCCGCAGGCTCGACGGTGGACAAAATGTCCGGCAGGATGCATCGAGCCGAACCAGGTAGGCGTCCACGTGTGCGGAGTCCATCGGATCGTTCCGTTCGCTCGATGAATCACTCGGACATCATCAGAAGTTTCATCAACGCTCCGAACCTCGACAAGCGCACGTCGCCCGGGAAGCATGGATTCCCGCGGAAACGCGGCCGGTAAACAAGGGCTTAAAAAGACCCGATAAACATCCTCGGGGGCTCCTCGGGGCGCTCCGACTCACCTGAGAGCGGTAGGCAGGCAGCGGTGGTAAGGATCCTCCATACGACGAGCAACGTCCGCGGAAACGCCATTGCGAGCCGTGCCCCGCCACCTCTCGCCTCTCATCTGAAGCGGCAGCGTGCTCCGGACGCACGGGGCCACTCGTGGGGCACGGTGGGGGCGCACGGGGGACCGGAGGTTCCGCCTCCCGCTTCGGGCCGTGGGTGCGGGGTGGGGGGTGGTTAACGGTGCGGCGGGTCAGACGGACGCGGTCGGAAACCGACGACTCGCTTTGGCGCATCCAGGGGAAGACCGGGCCTGAATTGATCCCTCGCGCAATGCGACTCCACGGATCACGGATCGATTGCGTCGTGTGCAATTCGAATGCGCGACATGTGCACCTTTACCACGTCACGAGCACGAGGTGCATATCAACATGCGCGACATGGAAGCGCAGATAGGAGAGAATGGCTGAAAACGTTGTGCGCATCGCGGTGATGGTCGATGGGTGGTAGCGATTAAAACTACACTTGTAGTCCGAGTCGTGTGCCAATTAAGGCGCCATGATCGACAAGTAGGCTACGTTAAGACCATTCCACGTTCGGACATCTCCATGATGAACACGTCACGTGTCGGATTATTACGTCACGTATTAAGGAAACAGAATTGGTACTTCCAATCAAACCGCATCAACCATCAAGCAATCGCGTGGGTGCGACCATTCGGCACAGAGGGGTCTTCAACTGGTCAAGCATGACGCTCATTCCAGTTGAAAATGCACCGTGGATGAAACGTGACGTCATAACATGTAAAAATAAACCATGCACATATGTAAATAAAATACCAATTTGTAAGTTAAGAGAGTTTTATATACATTAAATAGTGGTTTCATTGTATTTCATTGAAACGGCTGTTGAAACATCGCGGGTTGTTATGAAAGTTTCGTTTCCCGACTCCCATCAGAGCCAATGCCTGATTGCTTGATGTTCCCAAACCTCTCGGGCGACTTGAGTTGGGATTTCGAAGCAGCTTTTCCTTCGCGCGCTCATCAATCAACGCACGTGGCGGCCTGGACGCGTCGTCCACCCGGCCTCGCGCTCGTAGCCCCGCCCAGCGCTCATAGCCCCGCCCCTGAGCTCCGCCCAGCGCTCATAGCCCAGCCCCTGAGCTCCGCCCAGCGCTCATTGCCCCGCCTTGCAATGGGTACCTTTGAAGTTCCAGCACAGGAATATTCTTGATAACCGCGTGATCGGGATATCTGTCCTTAGTTGGTGTTCGTTATTAGTGCTTGCGGTGCTGATACGCGGTGCTGCTGCCCTTTGATCCGGCACAGACATGTGCGCCAAACAATCAGCTATTGTGTTCAAACACCAGATGGAAAACGTTCCATTGTTCGAAAAGTGAACAATCAATGAATATTCATGGTGCTTTTGAATTCCTTAATGCATGTAATAAACGTAAAACGCCGCAGTGAAGACGAAAATAGCGTTTACTGCACCACGATTAAAATGAATGGAAACAAGTAGACCGATATTCAAAGTACACCGCCCCCATGCCAAATAAATAAACTAGAAAGCATCTGAAAATGCAAAGCCCGTCCGCGTCCGTTTGTATTCGGACGTCTTCGTCTTCTTCTGTATGCTCAAAATAACGTAAACAGTTTTTTAAAAATACAAAATGAAATTGCTTATTTTATGCAGCCTTGACCTTTGAGCTTTAGATGGAAAAAATAATCAGCCTATGGCTTTTGATTGGTGACCCAATTCAGTGAACCGATATGCAAATTCTTAAAATTTCATGTCAATCGGATGAAAATTCATGATTTTATGCAGCCTTGACCTTTGACCGTTGATCTAAAAAAATGAAAAAAAATAGACCTACCTTTTGATTGGTGAACCAATTCAGTGACCCAATATGCAAATTCTTTAAATTTCAGGTCAATCGGATGAAAATTTATGATTTCATCATAAATTTGACTTTTGGACGCTGACCTTTAACCTTTTGACCAAATTATTAATTTGCCTTCTCCATATTGTCATAATAAAGCTTTGTTGAAAATGTGATGACAAAACAAATGGTAAATTGAAATTTCAGGGAAATTGGATGAAAATTGATGAGTTTAGGTGACACTGACCTTTGACCTTTTGACAAAATTATTAATTTGCCTTCTCCATATTCTCATAATAAAGCTTTGGTGAAATTTGATGATCATAGCTCAAATGGTAAAAAAAAGTTACGGCCCGGACAGACACACACACGCAGACACACACAGACACACACACACACACACACACACACACACACACACACACACACACACACACACACTCACAGACACACACACACACACACACACACACACACACACACACACACATACACATACACACACACACACACATGCAGACACAAACGCAGACACACACATGGACAGACACACACACACACACACACACACACACACACACACACACACACACACACACACACACACACACACACACACACACACACAGAAGTAATTGCAAAACCCCGTCTCCTACTGTGCAAGGGATGGGCTAATAACATATCCTCCAGCGCGCAACATTGCCAGGTCGCAGCGATGCCGCAGTGCAGCACATGAAGACGGAATTGGGTGGGAGTGGTGTACAATAATTGATTGATTAATTCCGTAATTAAAATAAATAAATAACAATCGTAAAGTAATTAATTTCTTAATCAATTGGCTAACAGCATACCTAAACTACCACTGTTTCATTTGAATCTGGAACTTTTTGAAAATTAATGAAGTAATTCATTGAAAAATAAATAAATAATCGCTTAATTGATTTAATGAATAAATCAAAAATAACATTTATCGCCAAATCACTTGATCACTGTCATCCTAGGATCCTGGGCTTGATTCCCGGTCGATCGTTGAATTAATGCCAGGGGGGTTGACTCAGCGTGTCATCCTTCCGAGGTCAGCAAATTGAGTACCAGCTCACTGGTAATTGGGGCACTGCATCAGCGGCACAAATGCGCTTCCATAGAAATTATGCAACCAGCAGCCACAGGCTGCATACGAAGCAACAACTGACATGTCCAAATATTAGCTTCCAAGCTCAAAATATACCGGAAATATTGGCCAGACGAGAGAATTTTTTTTTGCATAATACAAACAAATACTAATAGTAAAATTACTAATTTCTACATCAATTGGGTAATAGCATACCTAAACCACCACTGTTTCATCCAACTCTGTAAATTTCTGAAAGTTGAGTATTTGATCGAAAAATTTAATAATTAATTACTTAATCACAAATCACTTGGTCACTGTCTTGTACAAATATCAGCTTCCGAGCTCAAAAGGTGCCTGTGATATTGCCAGATGAGAAATAAAATAAGTAATGAATAAATCGATAATAATTAAGTAATTGGTCAATTAATTGATTAAATAAAAAATAAAAAAGAGTGTTTTTGCCAAAGCACTTGCTTCTTAGATCTTAGCTCAAAGGATGGCTGAGATATCGGCCACACAAACAAACAAACAAACAAACAAGAAATAAGCCATGCAGAGCAGGATAATTGCAAAATCCCTAAAATAAGTTGTTGACCTATGATGACCTCAAAAATAATCGCTGGTTGAATTCAGTGACCAGGTATGCAAATCCTCTTAAAATTTCAAGTCAATTGGATGAAAATTGCGGATTTTAGAAATTTGGCCTATGTTCACCATTTGACCTATGTCGACCTCAAAAATACTTGGTGGTTGAATTTTTTGGCCAGATATGCAAATCAGCTTCAAATTTCAAGTCAATTGGATGAAAATTGAGGATTTTAGAAATTTGGCCTATGTTGACCTCAAAAATACTTGGTGGTTGAATTTAGTGACCCGATATGCAAATCCTCTTCAAATTTCAAGTCAATTGGATGAAAATTTAGGATTTTACAAATCTGGCCTATGTTGACCTTTTGGCCGATGTTGACTTCAAAAATAGTTGGGAGTTGAATTCAATGACCAGATATGCAAATCCTCTTAAAATTTCAAATCAATCGGATGAAAATTGAGGATTTTAGTAATTTGGCCTATGTTGACCTTTTGGCCTATCTTGATTGTTACGGAGTCCTCTACAATCTCCTGGTCTCGGTAACCTCCGAACCCCGAGAGGAACCCCGGCAAAAAGATATATATGTTATTCAGTGTCGAAATCAATAGGGAAACCACAGCATGAGTTATCCACAACCAAAGAATATATTAAAGAGCACACAGGAATCACGATACAACAATAATAGTAATCAACCCTACAATCAATATCTTAAGATGGTACCACCTTATCTAGTAACTTAACCCCAAACTCACGGCACTCCCAGGAAATGGAACCGAGCCCTCCTCAATGTCTCTATAACCCTCCAAGGCGAAGTTGATTCGCTCCAGCGATCGTTGGAACCATGTCCGATCCAGATCAAGTGAGGCGTAGGCGGTCGACGCGACACCGAAGTCACATGGTCCAACACCCAGCAAACTCGCGGTAGAATGGAAAATCTCCAAAGATGTGCGCCGACATACACGTTTGCCGTTCAATCAGCAAATCGCCGTGTACTCCTCAAACGCCGCTTTATTGCACAGCCGTCCCCGGCAAACCACCGGAGGATAAGCCCAACCGACGTGACAAAAACCTTTTCCGATGAAGGTAGCACGCGGGGCGAAATGGCGGACGGTTCTCACTCGAGCCAGAGCTTCGAGGCAAGGATTCTCTGGAATCTCAATGCCGATACCCGACTACGCAGGCTCCACAATACTCTGGTGATATCACCTATTGCACCAACTTCCTTTCAAGGACTCAAAGTCCACTCGTGACGTTCACTCAACCATGCTCGCAACGGAGCTTCAAGACACGTTTCGTCTTCCACCTTTTCCTCACGACTTCTTCTTCCTCTCTCCATTTCTTCCGGGTCGGTTTCCTGTATCATTTTATGTTAACCTTTTTTTAACTTTAGATAGCTGTTCCTGAATACTAAACCTTTTGAGAATAATAATAATACATGATATCAGAAACATGTCAAGTGGGTGAAAACCACAACAGCGGAATTGACGAATCCATAACACTTCCCCCCCTCAAGAAAGAAAGTTTGAACACAGCGAAAACTTTCTTTGTATGCCCTCTTTAAACAAGCAAAAGTAAATTCACAACCCAATTTCATCAATCCCCGTGGGCAACAATGATCAACATCTCAAAAATAAAGCAACAAAATTTCACACAACCCACAGAGATTTCTAAAGTTAATTCACTCTGGACAAAGCATCAGCAACGACATTGTCCCTGCCCTTTACATGCTCAATTTCCCAGTTGGACTCCTGCAAAGCCAAACTCCATCTTATCCCCTTCTGACTTTTCGTTTCTTTTGAATGAAGGTTAAGGGGTAGTAATCCAAAATCCCAAGTGAAGCAAAACTACAACACTTTTCCCGGGAGGCCGAACTGAAAGCCAGGTTCCATGATGGTTGGGGTGGTGAGGCCTGGAAGTATTCACTACATGGACGCCTTTAGGAACGTGGAGTTCACGGTTAGTCCATGCAGGAAAGTTCATTACATGGACACCTTTAGGAATGTGGCGTTCACGGTTAATCCGTGTAGGAATCTTGGCTCGGCGGCGCTGCAGCATTCAGTGCTTCAACTTTTCCGAACGTTCATAATAATTACGGTGGGACCGCTTGTCACTGTAGTCACATGAATAGCGGTCTCCTTCTCGGCCACTACTCTGACAATCCTTCCTTCGGGAGCTGCCGTAACTCTGGGAGCCTCCATAATAATATCGATTGCGGCCACCACAAAAACTACTACTCCGTGGTCCTCTTCTGTAGCTCCCACGACACCTATGAAATGCCTTCCCTACTGTTATGGTCCGACCCTCCAACTCCTTGCTATTCAGATCCTTTTCTGCATCTCTGGCGTCCTTTGAGTTTTCAAACGTGACAAAGCCAAACCCTCTTGACTTTTGTGTCTCCCTGTCTTTTATCAGCAACACTTCCAAAAGCGGTCCATATTTGCTGAAGGCAGACTCCAGAACATCTTCCTTTGTTTTGAAGTTCAGTCCACCTACAAATAACTTGCTAAATTTGTCGCCATCCCAAACTGGTGTGGTGTTATTTTCCCTACTGGGCTTTTTAACAACCATCGGGTTACCATAAACTTGACCACCGGCCAAATCATTCCCGATAACAACAGATACTCCCTCTACAGGAAGAGTGGCTTGTAAACCTACGGTGACTGGTCCTGACACCACATCGGATTCCAACTGGGTGGCATGAAGTGGAGCTCTAACACAGCCACCAATCCCCTGTAAACGAACACTATCACCAGTTGCTGTCTCCTCTGACAATGGCAAGATGCTTTCAAGCATTAAAGATTGATGTGCTCCGGTGTCCCTCAATACCCTAGCAGGTTTCCGGGTAGTCGGGTCTCCATCCAGTGACACCAACCCCTCTGAAATAAATGGTTGGTAACTCTTTTGAGGGCGATTTCTCACATTGGCCATTGCATTCGGAGTTGTACTAGTCGAACTCCGCTCCTGATTTTCATTTCCCAGAGCATAACAGTGGGACATCAAGTGTCCAGGTTTATGGCAAAAAGCGCAAGTAGGCCCGGAGGAGAACCTCGTCGTTTGTCTCGAGCCCGCCGGAGGATAGGTCTGCCTTGGAACTGCTGTCTTCGGTTTTCTAGAAGTTGTGGTATCAAAGTGGTCCTCATTTTCGTCTCGAGTCCGCCCCCATGAATTTTCGTTCTCCGCCCCTGATGTACCATAGCTCCCCTGGCTAGGTCCAGGCGAGAAGTTCGGTTTGTGGAACCCCATCCTGTGTGTTAAGGCATCGTTATGTGCCATGGTGGCTGCCTCATATAACTTTGGTACTTTCCTTTCCTCCAGATGTACTTTAATGTCCTCGTGGACATACTGCTGGAATTCCTCCACCAGGATCAATTGTCGCAATAATTCGAAGTCTTTCCCAACTCCTTTTGAATCACACCAGCTATCAAACATGGTTTCTTTCATTCTGGCAAACTCCACATGGGCCTCACTCTCCCTCTTCTTGGCATTCCGGAATTTTTGCCGGTAAGCTTCCGGGACCAATTCATAGGCCTTGAGAATGTTTTTCTTCAAAATCTCATAATCTGCACATTAGTCAATCGGTAAAGCCGAAAAAAATCTTGAGCTTTACACACCAGAACACTTTGCACTAATATGGTCCAGGACTCCTCAGGCCAGTTTAGCAGTTGAGCCACCTTCTCAAAGTGTGAAAAAAAATTGGCTACCTCCTTTTCATTGAAGGGTGGAACCAGCCTCACATGTCTGCCAACATCCCAGGTGTTCTGACTAGGTGTCGAACCAGTCAGCATGGATGGTACCTCTCCCCGTTCTTTCATTACATCCAGCTCCTTGAGTCTAATTTCCTGCTGAAGCGCCATTTCACGGTCCTTTAACTCCCTGTCGGCTTTTCTCTCCTCTGCTTCGAGTTCCCTTGCAGCCCTCCTTTCCTCTGCTTTTTTCTCTTCTAACCTTTCCTGGAGTTCTCGTTCCTGTGCTGCTCTTTTTTCCTGGAGTTCTCTTTCCACTCTCCTTTCTTCTGCTTGTTTCTCTTCCAACCTTTCCTGGAGTTCTCTTTCCTGTTCTGCTCTTTCCTTTTCTGCTTTCCTTTCCTCTGCTTTTAATCTTTCCTGGAGTTCTCGTTCCTGTTCTGCTCTTTCCTTTTCTGCTTTCCTTTCCTCTGCTTTCAACCTTTCCTGGAGTTCTCGTTCCTGTTCTGCTCTTCTTTCCTCGAGTTCTCGTTCCACTCTCCTTTCCTCTGCTTTTCTTTCTTCGAGTTTTTTTTTTTTTTGTATATAGAGTCGAGGCTCGTGAAAGAGCTAACATTTATCAAACAAACAAATCAAACAAACAAGCAAACAAAGTATTTAAAAAGGGGAGCGGTCGACAAGATTGGGAGAGAAGGGGAGGAAGCACACAAACACAACATTTGAGAGCAGGGACATCGGGAGATGTTTTTGGAGGGAGAGGGCCTGGGGGGGAGGCAGGATAGGTATAAAACGCAAGGACACCAAGGACTTCCAGGAAAGAAGTCAAAAGTCACCTCAAAAAAGTGGGTTTGGGGTGAAATTAGCGGGGGTAGAAAAGATCAAGGTTTTGGATTGGGGAAGATAAGAGATGGTGGTGAACAACCGTTTTAAAGACCTGGAGGGAGGAGTGGGATTGAAGAGAGTGAGGGAGTTTGTTCCAGAGGCGGGAGAAAAGAGGAATGAAGGAGTGAAGGTGAGCAGAGAGTCTTGATTTTGGCAGTTTAACCATAAGAGGGTTGCAGGCAGATCTTGTGCGACCTGCAGGAATATTTGGGGGACAGAGCCCAGAGAGAGCTGGGGGAGCAAGGCCGGAGAGGAGTCGGTAGAAGACGGAAAGCCCACCAACCTGCCTGCGGTGATTAAGTGAAAGGCCCTCGGAGATAGCGTCATCGCGGGAGATTCCAATGATTCTGAGCGCTTTGGTTTCAACAGCATGAAGACGAGCTAGGTGTGAGGCAGGAGCACCAGCCCAGAGGGGAGAGCAGTACTCCATTGAGCTGCGGATGAAAGCCTTGTATGTGGTGAGGAGCTCAGGTGTGCCAAGGAAGGACTTCGCACGACGGAGGATGCCCAGTCGGCGACTGGCTTTGGAGGCCAGCTTGGAAATGTGGTTTTCCCAGGAAAGATCATGGCAGATTGTGAGACCCAAAAGCTTGAGTGACAGAACTTCTTGGAGAGGATTATTCAGAAAGTAGATGGGAGGGTTGTCCAGTCGGTCTTTTCGGAGAGACATCATAAGAGTGTGAGATTTGTCAGGATTGAAAGACATGTTCCACTTGTTTGCCCAGTCTGTGATTTTGGTCAGGTCTGCAGAGAGTGAGGAGGCTGCAGACTGCCGATCTGAGGGATGAGGAATGGAGCGGCAGAGAGTGGAGTCATCAGCAAAGAGATAGAGAGGATTTTCAAGAGAGTCAGAGAGATCATTGATGAAGATCAGAAAAAGCACAGGGCCCAGAACACTGCCTTGGGGAACTCCAGCCTGAACAGGAAGAGGAGATGAGAGAAACCCATTCAGGGCCACACGTTGACGACGACTAGAGAGGAAGTCTGCCAGCCATGCGTGGAGATTTCCATGGATACCAAAGGAGGAGAGTTTGGTGAGCAGAGTGGGGTGCCAGACCGTATCGAAAGCACGTGATATGTCGAGGGAGACAGCTCTAATTTCCTGTTTGGCATTGAGGACCTCCATCCATTGTTGAGACAGCAGAAGCAGCATGTCCAGAGTAGAGTGACCTGGTCTGAAACCAAATTGATGATCAGGGATCAAGCCATTGGAGAAGAGGAAAGATTTCATATCCGAAGCAATGATGGATTCCATGACTTTGCTGATAATTGGGAGAAGGCTGATTGGTCTGTAGTTGCTAAGATCTGTTTTTGCACCTTTTTTGTGCAAAGCGGTGATGTTGGCTGATTTCCAAGCAGATGGCAGTTGACCTTGAGCAAAAGAGAGGGTGAAGAGAACAGAGAGAGGGAGTGAAAGAGCGGAAGAACATGATTTTAGGACCCGTGGGCTGATGCCGTCAGGTCCAGTTGCAGAATCAGAGTCGAGGGTTGACAGAAACTTTTCCACCTTGTCAGGAGGAAAGGACACGGAGTTCTCTTGCAGCTCTCCTTTCCTCTGCTTTTTCCCTTTCCGGGCTCAGTAATTGCAACTCCAGTTTCCGGAGCTCCCCATCTTCTGGTTCCTTGGGTAACCAATCCCAGGCTACCTCTTCCCATGGTCCTAATCCCACCATAGATTGTATCACCACTGTCTGCATCTCTGCCTTCTTCATATTAGTTCGGACCTCCAAGCTAAAATGTTTGGCCAATTTCCAGAGGTCCGATTTTACTAACGCTCTGAACTGTGCTTCACTAGGAGTCACTGCAAACTTCTCTGTGTCAAACTCCATGGTGACTATTGTTAACACCTGTTAACCTTCACACAAGAAATTTAAAAAAACAATTTTGGGGGGGGGGGGGGGGGGGATGTTGGAACAAGTTCCAAATTTGGGAATTCTGGGAATGTTAGGGAATTCTTTCCTGGACTAAATTTAGGGAATTTTAGATCCCGGACGCAGACCCAATTTCGAGCCCACGAGTCAATTGGACGAGCCCACAATTTCTGTTACGGAGTCCTCTACAATCTCCTGGTCTCGGTAACCTCCAAACCCCGAAAGGAACCCCGGCAAAAAGATATATATGTTATTCCGTGTCGAAATCAATAGGGAAACCACACCATGAGTTATCCACAACCAAAGAATATATTAAAGAGCACACAGGATTCACGATACAACAATAATATAGGTTTTCCCGCTCAATTTCATATTTTTTTCAATCAATTTCATAAGTAGAGCGTTCAATTTAATGTGGTATGCGCTCGCCAATGAAAACAAGCATTCAATTTTATAATATGGTCAACCAAATTCCCACTCCGAGCGTTCAATATTTAAAAATCGTCATTCAAATGTTAATTACGAGAATAAGTCTTCAAGGAGCATCCAAATTCATCCGCAGCTGTTTTCAGCTGTCGTCGGTATCGCTTCGGTCATTCATATTCACGAATGAGCAACCATATTTTAAATAAGTACATTGAATTTAAAAGGTTAGTAAATACTTGCTCATCACGCAAGAGAAGTGTACTCAATGGCATCGCCATTCGCAGGTGTACATGCCAAGGTGCCTGGCTCGTCAGGAAATCGAAGGTTAAATCTTATCTGATGATGACGCCAGCCTACTGATTGTACAGAACTGTTTTTTTTTTTTTCATTACAGTGTAACTCATGATCTACTATGTTTAAGGAAGTGTACATGTTTTTGTGTGTGACTGGTAAAAAAAATGGAGAAAAAAGTGTAACATTCCTGTATCATTTTATGCTAACCTTTTTTTAAACTTTAGATAGCTGTTCCTGAATACTAAACCTTTTGAGAATAATAATAATACATGATATCAGAAACATGTCAAGTGGGTGAAAACCACAACAGCGGAAGTGACGAATCCGTAACATGACCTAAAATATTGTTACGGTTGAGCAATAAAAGAAACCCCCTCTAGTTAATTACACGACAACATGTAGCCTGCATTAGTCAGTTATTTCTTATTAAATGTAAAGATTAGCTCTCTTTCCATTGTGTAGTAATTAAAGCATATATGCGTTGAGTTAGGCAGGATCCCAACCCCTTGTGTTGTTGAAGAAGACGTTGGTTCGTGGGTGGGCAAGAACGGTCCACGTGGAACCTTCCAGAGGGAGGCGTTGTTGAATGACAGCACGTGACCGGCAGTGGCCAGTGGTAGGCCGTGGAACCTTCCAGAGAGATGGTGGTTGAATGATAGCTTGTGACCGGCAGCGGCCAATAGGGGACCATGGAACCTTCCAGAAGGACATTTCCCCCGATAAAAGGCAGAGCTGGTCGTCCTTCGTGCTGGTCATTCTCCATGCTGATCCTCCTTCATGCTGTCCACCGGATCGACTGACCCATACGCGCAGGAACTGCCCTCACCCGAATCAACGTCCACACATTCTCCCGGTACGAGTCTAACCGGTGTGATTTATCCCCTGTGTGCAAGTGTGCCAGGCGCCTGTGTTGGGAATAGATAGGTAAGGATTTACGATGAGCCTACTTCTCGTCCTTTTTCTGTGCTTTTTGTGAATAAAGATGTGTACATTTTATTTCCTCTCGACCTGCTCATGTGTGTCTTTTTCGCCATTGACCCAGCATCGTTCAAACCTAATTCGGATGCTCGATTAGGTCCGAAGATAACGTCGTGAAAAAACGCGACCCATACCGTGCGATTTGCTCGGCGCGCCTGATTGAACTAGGTGTGGGACCGCAAGTGGTTCAATCCCTGGTCTTTCCGGTCACATGGTCTCGAAGGTATTCGGACCACGGTCGATAACCCTTCGGCCCGTGGTTGGGGGATTGGCGATTGGAGTTGCTCCGCAACCCGCCGGGCGCGAGCTTCGTCGCGGTCGACGGCCCGTGGACCCTGTGTCTGTGGGGAAATGGGGTCTTAACCCTCCCCCCCACCCCTTAGTACGTCGACAGACACGGGATCCGCAACAATATAATTGGTGGTTGAATTCAGTGACCAGATATGCAAATCCTCTTCAAATTTCAAGTCAATAGGATGAAAATTGAGGATTTTAGGAATTTGACAAAGTTGGTGACCTTTGGCCTATGTTGGCCTATTGACTTTTTTACCCCAAAAATAAATAGACCTCTTGCTTATGACCAAATCTACCATTTGGTGAAGTTTCGTGAAGATCGGTTGAAAATTGTGACCTGTAGGCAACTGACATACAGACAGACAGAAAGAATAACGCACAAGACCAACCAATGTACTTGCAAAGTCCACCGCTTCTCCCCCAAAAATGTTGTGATGTACATATCAAATTGTCCATTTCATTAAGATTTAAATTGATGATCTTAATCAAAACTCGGGGCATTCGGATGACAGTTGATTATTTTTCAGACGAGTACACCCGCTCACTACAGGAGTGGCAGGAAGGGTCATTCCTCTTTGGGGTATATCGATTACAGTAGATCTATGGTTGGGTCTCAAGAACATTGGGTGTGTTCATTTACCAAGTCTCTTGTGGAGAGATCGCCAAGTGGTTTAAGCAAGCACTCCATTCAAAACCGTCAAGGAACGGCTGGCTTGGCAAGTGGGGATGCTTGGTAAATGACCACACCCCGGTATTCCTCCCTTTCAGTTTCGTGCTGAACATCAGGAGTTAGTTTCAAAAGTTCGCTACGAAATATGCCACGTTAGCGGCAGGAAGGGTCATGTTATTAACTCAACCTTTGTGGGGTATATAGAGTACAGTAGATCTTCGCACAGTTCTGTAAGTAAAACTTACCTCACGGATGTCGGAATTCCTCCATATTTCTTTATTTAGTATTATAAACAGCATTAGCGACTGTTTAAATGCTAATCATACGTGTTTGTGGTTTATAATATTTTTACTTCTGGTAGAGCCCGTTGGGCCGTTGCTCCCACAAAAACACCATGATAAGCTATTTATAAACGTTGACTCGACGTTTGTTCAAGGACGAAAAACACTTTGGGGAGGTGGGATATTATTGGTATTGTTGCGGAAATGAGGATTGTGTTTTTTTATTGTGTGTATTATTATTATTATTGCTTTATTCTGAGCCCTCCTTGCTCCAGTGTGTATAAAGGTCAAAAGGGCGTCCCGGTAGTTAATTCCATAAAGCATACATTGAAGGACACTATAATATCCCTGTTCAGTAGTTTATTTCCTTATTATGTGTTTTAGGTTAAGGCTTTGTCTTCCATTAAAATGACACTCCATTGCACCAAGTGAAATAGATAGATTCCCTTCATTCCCATTCCCAAAACCTCCATTTCCCCTTTCGTCATGGCCAAGCCAGTTTGTTACAGCTGTGGGTTGTTTTCGCCCCAAAGCCACCATTGAACAGGTGCTCGGGTCGGGGAAGAAAGGCGTGCCCGCCCGTCGTCATCAAGGGCGGAGCCAGAGGGTCGCGCGACCAACCAGGGCCGAGGTGAGCACCCCGATGGGCGTGTCCAAAAAGCCGGCGGCTTAATCGCCGGAGGCGCTATAAAGGCGCGCGCGCAAGAAGTTGCGAAGAGCTGAGTTGTGTGGTTTTGGTCAGAGTTGGTCGTTAGTTGGTCGTCAGTGGTGGTCAGTGGTTGTGTTGAGAGGTTGCGTTGGTTGCGTTGAGTTGTCGGTGGTGAGAAGTGATTGGGCCAAGAGAGAGAGAAAGAGTGGTTGGACCAAGAAAGAGAGAGGAGAGAACCCGTCCCGCCAGACCCCCCACCAGCAGCGTTGGCTTGGCTCCACCAAGCAGCTCCGACCCGTTACCCCGCGCACACGACAGGATCGGTGGCATCGGCGGCCGTCGAGGTCCAGCCCGACGTCCCGTGCGGGATCAAGCTCCAGCCAGCTCCGGACCTTCCTCTCCCTCCATCCATCCACCTCCCACCAGTCCTGCCTTTCCATCCTTTTGGTGTACGTGAGTTTGTTCTGTTTGTTCTGTCCTGGGTATTTAATTAAGTTTGTATAAGCTAGGTTGCACTGTGTCTAAAATCTTCTGTATATTATTTTCTTATCTTTCCGTCTCCTTGGTTTTTTTGAGCCTGTATATAGTAGGAATAAATTTAGTAGTATTTTCAACCTTTTTTTCGTCTTCTTTTTCTTCTTCACATCCGTGTCGCTTTTGTCTTTTCCATATTGAATATCTGTGGCGCGATCCAGCCAACGTTCGGGAAGGGTTAATCGGGGTAACTGTTCGGCCGCGGTGCCTCCGCTCGGCAAACAACATCCTTATCCGCGGACCGTAACAGTATTAATATCGTTTTGTAATAAAATTAATATTATGCAATTATCCTTAGTTTTGTTATTAGAAGCGGCCTTGGAAAAACGCCATGATAAAGCTAACTCAACATGGATATACACCTCAACACGCAACCCCATTGACGGCAATGGAGGGAAAAACCCACGAGGGGGAGAAAACCCCCTTGGGGAGGGTGGCAAATGAATGTGCTACAACCTTCATTGTGTAACCCTTGGTAATCCTGTCAAGTTTAGTGGAGATTGGATAAGTAACGACGGAATGTATCATGGTCAAATAAGCATCAAACAGACAGACAGACAGACAGATGCCAAATTGCGTATTTTAGTATGTGATGAAAATTGATTTTAGAAGATTGACCTTGAGTTGACCTTTGACCTTTTGATCTCAAAAATAGTTGCTTTCCCAATTCAGTGATGCACTTTGTAATTGCTATTTAATTTTCAAGTTAATAGGATGAAAAGTGACGATTTTTCTGATGAAAATTGATGATTTTAGAAGTTTGACCTTGAGTTAACCTTCGACCTTAAAAATATTTGGTTTTCCAATTCAGTGTTTATTTTTTCAAGTCAATCGGATGAATATTGACGACTTTTCAGATGAAAATTGATGATTTTAGAAGTTAATTTTTTTTTTTTGTATACAAGATCGAGGCTCGTGAAAGCTTAAAGTTTGATCTTGAGTTGCCAAATCACTTGACCTTTTGACCTCAAAAATAGTTGGTTTCCCAATTTAGTGACTCAATATGATGGTGTGACGTTGCTGGCAAAATCGAAAATCAACACAGGGGCTATTTTCGACACTTTCTCATTGGCAAAAAAAACCAAAAAACTACCTTTCGAATTAAACCGTGATTAATGATTTTAATTGTTTTCAGAAGAAAAAAAAATTGCATTTGCGTTCCCCATTAAAACGGGCATCCCGTCTCCGGCATTCGTTGGTGAACGTTATACATCCCACGGTGTCCTTCGCAAACAGTAAAACAGTAGGCAAGTTATTGCCGGACACACTGAAATTATTACAAATTTTTGCCAACCTCAGTTTCACGGGTCAGACTTGGTCAGTCGGTTCGTGAAAGACAGAATCGCCCTCCCCTCCCTTACTCCCCTTCCCTTACAAGGAACTTTCACGCAAGAGGAGGCCATCATTAGGCCCATCAAAGCCTGCACTATGGTTGCCAACATATGGTTGTTTGTCCCTGCTCTATCCTTTATAAATGACGAGGGTCAAGGAAGCATCACGTAACATTTAAAACAAGAATAGCACTCGGTAGAGAGCATACCTCCGCCAGGCACAACAGTTTACGTTTCTTATCCCACTAAATAGGCCACATCTGGATACCTCCTAGTGGAGGTATGCTCTCTACCGAGTGCTATTCTTGTTTTAAATGTTACGTGATGCTTCCTTGACCCTCGTCATTTATAAAGAATCCCACTAAATAGGCCACATTTGGATTCGGACCTGAACCAAAATCTAATCAGCTTGTTCTTGTCACTTTACCAACTCATCCATCCACCTAGTTTTGTCATAATCCATCCACCACTTTTTGAAATATCAAGCTATATATTGTTTTTGGCCCGATCACTCAATGGGGGAAAATCACTTAAAAATTTCTCATGTCCAGATCCGTATTTGGATCTT
This sequence comes from Myxine glutinosa, assembly GCF_964187855.1. Taxonomy (NCBI): domain Eukaryota; kingdom Metazoa; phylum Chordata; class Myxini; order Myxiniformes; family Myxinidae; genus Myxine; species Myxine glutinosa. The sequence continues at coordinate 67,658,921 of NC_136262.1, forward strand.
CACCAAAATCGAATTGATTCGTCCTTGTAGCACACGCAACCTTTACACCAAGTTTCCGCCGAATCTGTCCAGAACCTTTTGAGATATCGTGCTATATATCGGTTTTAGCCATATCACTTAATGGTGAAGAATCACTTTTAAAATTACCTGGTTCAGATCCGGATCTTCACCAAGATATAATCATTTTGTCCGTGTCACATACCCAACCTCTCTACCAAATTTTGTCCAAATCCATCCAACACTTTTTGACAAACATACAACCAGACAAACAAACAAACAAGAAGACGTCATGCAGAGCAAGATACTAGCAAAATCCCCCCCCCCCTCCCAAGGAAAAAATTCCATTGATACAGCAAATTGTCCATTTCATCAAGATTAAAATTGACAATCTTGATCAAAGCTTGGGTCAACAGGAAGAAAAGTGACGATTTTTCAGATGAAAAATGATGATTTTGGAAGGTTGACCTTGAGTTGACCTTTTACCTTTTGACCTCAAAAATAGTTGGTTTCCCTATTTATTGACTCAATATGCAAATGCTGCTCAATTTTCAAATCAATCGGTTGAAAATTGATGGCTTTTTAGATGAAAATTGATTTTTAAAATTTGACCTTGAGTTGACCTTATGACTTTGACCTTGAAAAAAAAAAATTTAGATGAAAATTTTGGAAGATTGACCTTGAGTTGACCTTTTACCTTATGACTTTGACCTTGAAAAAAAAAAATTTAGATGAAAATTTTGGAAGATTGACCTTGAGTTGACCTTTTACCTTTTGACCTCAAAAATAGTTGGTTTCCCTATTTATTGACTCAATATGCAAATGCTGCTCAATTTCAAATCAATCGGTTGAAAATTGATGGCTTTTTAGATGAAAATTGATTTTTAAAATTTGACCTTGAGTTGACCTTTGACCTCAAAAATAGTTAATTTCCCAATTTAGTGACAATATACAAATGCTATTTAATTTTCAAGTCAATCGGATTTAAAATGGCGATTTTAGAAATTTGACCTCCAGATGACAGAACCACAAACGGAACCGACCAATATACTTGCAAAATCGAACAAGAAAGATGTCATGCAGAGCAAGATAATTGCAGAATCCACCTCCCCCCTTCACAAAAAAGTTGCCATGGATACATCAAATTATCCATTTCATTATGATGAAAATTGACGATCCTAATCAAAGCTCAGGACAATTGGATGAAAATAAATTATTTTTCAGATGGAAATTGATGATTTTAGAAGATTTACCTTGAGTTGACCTTTTAACCTCAATTATACTTGCTTTCCTAATAGTGATGCACTATGCAATTGCTATTTAATTTCCAGGTTAATCTGAAGAAAACTGACAATTTTTCAGATGAAAATTGATGATTTTATAACTTTGACCTTGAGTTGACCTTTGAACTTTTGACCTCAAAAATAGTTGGTTTCTCAATTCAATGAGGCACTATGAAATTGCTCTTTAATTTTCAAGTCAATCGGATAAAAATCCACGATTTTTCAGATGAAAATTGCTTTTAGAAGTTTGATGTGGAGTTGGACTTTGACCTCAAAATAGTTAGGTTCCCAATTCAGTAACCCAATATACAAATCCTGTTCAACTTTCAAGTCAATCAGATGAAAAATGACGATTTTAGAAATTTGACTTCAAGATGTCTTTTGACATCAAAATGAATAGGCTTCTAACTTTGAAATAGACTACATCGAAATTGTCTTCTCAGTTGTGACTACCTCTACAACTTGGTAAAGTTCCATGATGATCGGTTTGGAATTGTGACCTGTAGGCGAGTGACAAACAGACAGACAAACAAACAAACAGACAGAACAACAAAGTCGACCGACCAATATATTTGAAAAATCTTCGATTTTGCTAGAAACAGACAGACAGACACACAGACAGGGGTGCAAAATGGGGCTCAGGGACATTAGCCATAGTCGGTTGTGAACCGTGAGGAATTGTCCATGAAAAATTAACAAGTGGAATGTAGTAGTGAGTCTCCAGTATATTTGAACATTTCTGCTGAGATTCCATCTGAGCCAGGAGCCTTTCTGTTTGCCATTGCCTTAATAGCTCTATCAACGTCTTGGTTCATGGGTGAATCACTCAGTTCATCTTGGATTCGGTGGTGATACACCAGCTGCAGGACGTGTTCTCTTACTGTGTAGGATTTGTTGACACCGCTTGAAAGTGTTCCTTCCACCAACCGAGAAAGCGAGATATTCTCCATGGTGTAAGGGTCTTCTTCGTTCTTTAATGGCCACAATTATTCCCACATTGTGGCTTTTGTTTTTTTGGAAAACTTTTGGCCTAGGTCTTGCACGACCTGGCTGGCCAAGCCTGCCAGTCGACTAAGTAATTAGTGCAGGAATTTGGAATTTAGCCGTAGTTCCGTCGATGCAGTGCCTTCAGAAAGCTTTCACACCCCTTGACTTTTTTCACATTTTGTTGTTACAGCCCGAATTTAAAATGGATTAAATTGAGATTTAAAAAAATAACTGATCTACAAATAATACCCCATAATGCCAAAGTGGATTTATTTTTTATTTTTACAAAATAATTGCAAATGAAACACAAAAAATATCGAATTTACATAAGTATTCAACTTCCTTAGTCAATACCTTGTAGAAGTGCCTTTGGCAGTGATTATAGCTTTGAGTCTTCTTGGGTATGTCTATCAGCTTTGCACATCTGGATTTGGGGAGTTTCTCCCATTCTTCCTTGCAGATTTGCTCAAGCTCTGTCAAGTTGGATGGGAAGCGTCTGTGAACAGCAATCTTCAAGTCTTTCCACAGGTTCTCAATGGGATTCAAGCCTGGGCTTTGGCTGGGCCACTCAAGGACTTTCATGTTCTTGCTCCGAAACTATTCCAGTGTTGCTTTGGCTGTATGCTTGGGGTCATTGTCCTGTTGGAACGTAAATCTTCACCACAGTCTAAGGTCATTTGCACTCTGAAGCAGGTTCTCCTCAAGGATTTGTCTGTATTTGGCTCCATGCATTGTTTGCTCTGGAGGCGACGTTTGACGACGCGATGGTCTCATGCGACAGACGCAATTTTTGTTGTGAGGCGGTTGCAGGGGAGGTGCATGGATGGGGGGGGGGGGGGGGGGGGAGAGGTTGTTTCTTGGGTTTGTTGGTCTGGAGAGGGCATTTGATGGGGTTCCATGTGGGGTAGTGACGTGAGCATTGAGGGGGTTGGGAGTGGAGGAGTGGTTGGTCAGAGTGGTGGTGGTGTGCGAGAGCGCGCACGGCTGTGGGAGCGGGGGACGGGAGCAGTGGTGGGTTTGGGGTGTGGGTGGAGGTGCATCAGGGGTCGGTGCTGGGTCCGCTGCTGTTTGTGGCTGTGATGGAGGTGCTGGCTCGGGGTGTAGAGGAGGGTTTGCAATTGGGAGTTGTTGTGTGCAGATGATCTGGTGTTGATTGCAGAGGGTATGGATGGACTGAGGGAGGGGATGAACAGGTGGGGGGAGTGTGTGGAGACAGGGGCCTGGAGGTAAATGTTGGAGGGGTGAGGGTGATGGCGAGTGGTGGAGTGTGTGGTGGGGTGGAGGGAGCTGGGGGGTGGCCGTGTGCAGGAAGGGTGTCAGAGTGAACTCCATTAAATGTACAATGTGCGCTGAGTGGGTTCATCAAAAATGTAGTGGTCTGAGAGGGTCATTAACCAGTGTGGCAGCTACATTCAAATGTAAGGTGTGCACGGAGGGGGCTGCAGATGGAGGAGGTGTTGGGTTGGATCTTGGAGACGGCATGAGGCTGGAGGTTGTGAAAACATTTTGCTGCCTAGGAGACATGCTGGGTGGAGGGGGTGGATCGGACTCGGCAGCGGTTGCTGGAGTGGGACGTGCGTGGAGGGAGTTTTGGGATCTGGGTGGCATTCTGGCGGGGAGGGGAGTGTCGTTGAAGCTGAAGGGAAAGGTGTATGCTGCATGTGTGAAAAGTGTGAAGATTTATGGGAGCGAGACACGGGTAATGAACGTACAGCAGCAACGAAGGCTGGAAAGGGTGGAAATGCGAATGGTTCGGTGGATGTGTGGAGTATCGTTGAGAGAGAGTGGAAGACAAATGATGAATTGCGAAAGATGATGGGAATAGAGCCTGTAATGGATGCTCTGAAGAGAAAGCGATTGAGATGGTTTGGTCACGTGTTGAGGAAGGATGAAAGTGACTGGTTGAGAAGAATGATGGAAATTAATATAGAAGGAAGTAGAGGACGGGGAAGACCGAGAAAGACTTGGCTAAAGGTGGTGGAAGAAGAAATGCGGGCAAGGGGGTTAACAAGGGGAGATGCAGAAAATAGGGCAAAATGGAGAAGCTCGTCATGGGGCCCCCAAGGCTAACCCCCACTCTAGCAGGGAAAATGGCCTTAAAATGCATGTTGTTGTTGTTGTGTATTGTTTGCTCTGGCCTTACAAGTCTCCCAGTCCCTGCCGCTGAAAAGCATCCCCATAGCACGAGGCTGCCAACACCATGCTTCATGGTAGGGATGTAGTTAGATGGGTGTGAGCTGTGATCGGTTTCCGCCAGATGTAGTGCTTTGAATTCAGGCCAGAGTTCAATTTTCGTCTCATCAGACCACATAATATTTTGTCTCATGCACTCATAGTCTTTCACCTGCCTTTTTGCAAACTCTAGGTGTCCTATCATGTGCCTTTTTCTCAGGAGTGGCTTACATCTGGCCACTCTCCCATAAAGCCTGGATTTGTGGAGTGCTACAAAGACTGCTGCATTCCGGCAGGTTCTCCCATCTCAGGTTGGTCATTTGGTTCTTGGTCACCTCACTGACCAAGGTCTTTCTTGCCCGGTTGCTCAGTTTGGTCGGACGGCCAACTCTAGAAAGAGTCTGGATAGTTCCTTATTGTTTCCATTTCCTAGTTTACTGCAGTTCACTGTGCTCTTGGGAACTTTCAAAAATCTAGAATTTTTTTTGTATTCTTCCCCAGATATAAACCTTACAATTATATCTCTGAGTTCTATGGACAGTTCCTTGGACTTCATGGTAGAGTGTGTGCTCTGACATGCATTGTCAACCGTGCAACCTTATATTGTAGACAAGATGTAGTAGAGACATCTCAAGGATGATCAAAGTAAATTGGATGCACCTGAAGTCAATTTAGAGGGTCATAGCAAAGGTGTTGAATACTTATTGACTGGAGATATTTCAGCTTTTCATTTTTAATTATTATATAAAAAATTATAAGAAAGAAATTTCTTTGACATTATGGGGTATTATGTGTAGATCATGACAAAACAAAAAAATCTCAATTGAATCCATTTAACTTCAGGCTGTAATACAACAAAATGTGAAAAAGTCAAGGTGTGTGAATACTTTCTGAAGGCACTATGTTTTCAGCCCTGTTTGTTTGACTGTGAGCAGGATATCTCAAAAAGTTATGGATGAACTGGGACGAAACTTGATGGACAGGTTGGGTGTGTGTCAGGACGAATTTATTAGATTTTGGTGAAGATCTGCATCCAGATGCGAGAATTTTTAAGTGATTCTTCACCATTGGGAGATGGCACAAAAAAAAAACAAAACTATACACAGCACGATATCTCAAAAAAGTTGGGAACGGATTTTGACAAAACTTGGTGGACATGTAGGGGACAAAAACAAGCCTATTCGATTTCGGTTAAGGTACAGATGCAGATCCACCTATCAGTGGATTACTCAACGTAAACTATTTAGCCTGGCAGAGGTAGGTGCTCTTCCGAGTGCCATTCTCGTTGCTTTTGAGCTTGCACCAAAAGAAATTAATCACATTTTAGTTCCTGTTTAATCAAAACCTGGCACCTCTCTTTTTTCCCCAACAAGCAGGATATTGTTTTAGGAGTAAATTCTATACATGTTTGGGGTAAAATAATGATGCCTTTGGGGTGCAACAAAATATTTGAATTCACAATTCATCCACACAGGTGGATGACATGGAGTCGACGACAACCGTTGACTACCTGCTGGTGCGTAGGCGAGATAGGGCGCACCTACGGGACACAAAGGTGCTCCCGGCGGAAGAGGCTCTTTCACAGCACCACTTGGTTGTCTGTGACATAAGGGTGAAAGGTGCGAGGAGAGCTCGGTGGGTGAAGTACCAACCGAGAATGAAGGTGTGGAGGTTGAAAGAGGTGACAGTGAGGGAGGAATTAAAAGAGAGGCTGAGTAGGGTAGAGGATGATGTGGTTGAACTTGAAAGTGGTTGGATGTCAATGAAAGATAGTCTGTTGGGAGCCGTTGGTGAGGTATGTGGATGGACAAAAGGAGCACCGAGGCACTCGGAAACATGGTGGTGGGATGATGAAGTTGGAAAGAAGATTGACGAGAAGAGGAAGAAGTTCAATGAGTGGCAGAAGGCGAAGGGTACGGGGGCAAAAAAGGCAGAGCATGAAAGTTATAAGGCAGCCAGGAAGGCTGCAAAGAAAGAGGTAGCAAAGGCGCAGGAGGCATGTAGGAAAATGTTCGGAGAACGCTTGGATTCGGAAGAGGGTCAGAGAGCGGTATTCAGGATTGCAAAGCAGATAGCGAAAGAGAGGTGTGATGTGATGGGGGTGAGTTGCTTGAAGGATGAAGTGGGACAAATCGTTGTGGACCCAGATGGAACTAAAGGAAGATGGAAGAGATATATCTGGAAATACTGTTGAATGCAGAGAATGAATGGGATGGCAACATAGAGAGTAACCTAGTTTTAGGACCGGCAGAGAAGATAACCGAGAAGGAAGTTGAGGAAGTGATAAAAGCAATGAAGAGTAGAAAAGCGGGAGGGTCGACGGGAGTTGTGGGAGATATGTTGAAGGCAGCGGGAAATTGGGGTGTGAAGAGAATGACAGAGATCTGCAATCTGGTGGTGAAAGAAGGCCGCATTTCAGTGGATTGGGAACTGAGTACCCTCGTCCCTCTATACAAGGGGAAAGGTGACCCTCTGGACTGTGGCTCGAATCGAGCGATAAAGTTATTGGAGCATGGAATGAAGGTATTGGAAAGGGTGTTGGAGAGGAGGATAAGGAAGAAAGTGAAGATTGACGAAAGCAGTTTGGATTTATGCCAGGAAGAGGAACGACAGACATGCTTTTTATTGTGAGGCAGTTGCAGGAGAAGTACATGGAGAAGAGGAAGAAGTTGTTTCTTGGGTTTGTTGATCTGGAGAAAGCATTCGATAGGGTTCCACGTGAAGTAGTGACATGGGCATTGAGGAAGTTAGGAGTGGAGGAATGGTTGATCAGAGTAGTGATGGCAATGTACAAAAGAGCGCGCACAGCTGTAAGGACGAAGGACGGGAACAGTGGTGAGTTTGAGGTGAACGTGGGAGTGCATCAGGGGTCGGTACTAAGCCCACTACTATTTGTGGCTGTGATGGAGGTGCTGGCTCGGAACGTAAAGGAGGGTTTTCCGTGGGAGTTGTTGTATGCAGATGATCTGGTGTTGATTGGAGAAAGTATGGATGGACTGAAGGAGAAGATGAACGAGTGGAAGGAATGTACAGAGACAAAAGGTCTGAAGGTGAATACCGGAAAAACAAAGGTGATGGCAAGTGGTAAAGCATGTGGTGAGGTGGAAAGAACTGGGAAGTGGCCGTGTGCTGTGTGCAGGAAGGGCGTCGGAGTGAATTCCATTCAATGTGCAATGTGCACTGATTGGGTTCATCAAAAATGTAGTGGTTTGAGAGGGTCATTAACCAGTGTGGCAGGTACATTCAAGTGTAAGGTGTGCACAGAGGGAGCTGCAGATGGAGGAAATGTTGAGTTGGATCTTGGAGATGGCGTGAAGCTGGAAGGTGTGAAAACATTTTGTTACCTAGGAGACATGCTGAATGGAGAAGGTGGATCAGACTCGGCAACGGTTGCAAGAGTGAGATGTGCATGGAAGAAGTTTCGGGAACTGAGTGGCGTGCTGACGAGGAGGGGAGTGTCGTTGAAGCTGAAGGAAAAGGTGTGTGCTGCATGTGTGAGAAGTGTTATGATTTATGGGAGCGAGACATGGGTAATGAACGTAGAGCAGCAATGAAGGCAGCAAAGGGTGGAAATGCTAATGCTTCGGTGGATGTGTGGAGTATCATTGAGAGAGAGGAAGACAAATGATGAATTGCGAAAGATGATGGGAATAGAGCCTGGGATGGATGCTGTGAAGAGAAACAGTTTGAGATGGTTTGGTCATGTGTTGAGGAAGGATGAAAGTGACTGGTTGAGAAGAGTGATGGAAATGAATGTAGAAGGAAGTAGAGGAAGGGGAAGACCGAGAAAGACTTGGCTAAAGATGGTCGAAGAAGAAATGCGGGCAAGGGGGTTAACAAGGGGAGATGCAGAAAATAGGGCAAAATGGAGAAGATTGTCATGGGGACCGCAAGGCTAACCCCCACTCTTGCAGGGAAAATGTCCTTAAAATGCCTGTTGTTGTTGCTTGTAGCCACTCAAGTGATGGATCATTTTCAATAGTTGCAAATAAAGCCGATAAAATACTGACAGTCATGTACACAGGTGGAAAAATGAAATGGTAGAGAAAACAATTTATTGGGTTTGATTCCCTGCAAAAGGTTTGAATGTGAGACAACTTGCAGTGATTCGCATTTTGGTTCCATTCAACATTGTGCCCAAACATGCTAATTCAAGCAGATTTTCACCATTGCAGATTCAACAAAGCCTGATATGAAAAACTGGTGAACGTTAACAGAAAAAGGGAGTAAAATATGATGTTTCGGCTCTCAAATGTGTTATAATCAATCGGTGAATTTTGTCCTCACTTTGAAAATGCCAACTTTGGGAGAAGTTTATACTCAACTTCACTTGAAGCCACATCTTGCTTATCAGAGCCACGATGCATAATCGGCATCTAAGTATTCATCAGTGTACAAGGGAAGACCAAAACATTGAGACTGTGTTTAGGAATATATTTTAATGGCTTAATTAATCATTCAAAACCCCAACAATTAACAACATTCCTCTCACTGTCTTAAAAGTTGGCTCCCAGCGAGCATCCAAGGTTAGGGACCCAGGCACAAAGGGCCAAGGCTGCTCAGGGCAGATCCTTTTGTACACCCCAGGAGGAAGGAGGAAAGGGGAGAGGGCCGAGCTGGTAGTCATGACTACGAGCTTTCATCCGTACATTTACTTTCTTCCAGTGGAGGGTTCCGTTTCGCAAATACATGCTTTTCGTCCAGCTGTTTGTAGATGGCGAGAGCCTGGGCATGGTGAGATCCGAGAGAGAAATTATATTCAGGACACAGAGTTTTGGTGCAACACCTGACTACGATAAACCTCTGGAAACAGAATCTCAATAACACTAAATGACTTTTATTTGAGTTAGACAACTCAAATGTATTCATTCATACCAATAAAAACTAGCTTCAGTTCAAGAGACGAGGTACTTTAGAGCAAAGTATATGAAGACACAAAATAAAGGACATGAACAAAAAAGAACGAATCTTACCTGTGTCACCATACTTTGGACATCCCCTGCATTGGTTGGAAGCAGCAAAGTGTTTGTCTCCTTTGCCAGTTTTGCAAATGCGTTTACATACTGCTCTGCAATACTGAGTGTTGCTGCTGAGTAACCGTTCTGCAAAGATCGCATTTATGAATGCTGCCATAAATGTATCCTGATAAAAGGGATCTCTGGTGCTTGATATGTGGTGGCAGCAGAAAAAGATTAATTGAGGCCAACAAAATGAAATGGTGAGTGCATAAAAGCAGTGATGTAGCAACAGAGGCTGGAGTAATTACCTGATGTAGAAGCGCTTCAGCTATCCTGTTGATGGCTTCGGACTTTGCAATTGCTTTCTTTGTAATAGCCATTGCCTCACCTGGAGAGAAGACATAAATATTGTCTTGAAAGAAAAGCTGGGAATAAAGCATCAACTAGCCTAGGAAAGAAAGCAGGAGATTGCTCTGGAGGCAATAAGAGTCCAAGGCTCTCTGCATTGATGTCACATTTTGGCAGAAGGCCGAGTCCCAAGGTCTGCTTCTCACCCATCACAGGCAGGTTTGGTGGATTCTCTTTTGCATTTACCATGTCTCAACCTCTATCCCCCAGTCACCTATTTGTGCAATTTTCTCGATTTTCCAGGAGTTTCAAGGACTTGGACAAGTTTTTTTTTTTTTAGGACTTTCCAGTACTGGAAAATGCTTTTTCATTTTTCCATGAATTTCAAGGAGTTTCGAGGACTGTGTAAACCCTGCCTGTATAATCCTGCATCAAACTTGTATCCTTGAAAACCCACGCGGTTCGGAGTGCACAATTATTGTGGCAAAGACGCATTAGCGGGGTCATATTCTTCAGTGTAATTATTAATTCATTTTTGTGGGTTGTTTTGTGCTGGGATTATCCATGCACCACGCACGGGTTGTGTTGTAAAAAATCCTTCATTTCCTTACTACATATCTGTCTTGCCCTGCATTTTGCTGAGCTTGTAAAGCGTTTCAGCCCATTGGCTTCCCTGGAAGGGATTTGAAATAATTTAGGGGAGGAAGATTATTATAATCCTATAATTTCTAACAGCACTTTCTTATAATCCTATAATTTAGAACAGCACTAGCAAAACTCTTTCAATGTATTGCCCCCTCCCAGGTATCTGCATACCACACACCACCCACCATCAACCCCCTTCTGGTGAAACTCCCAAAATTTAAATCAATGCTCTCCTTCACTCATTTGTTCCTCTTTTTACCATCTGTAGAGCCAACTTCCACATTCTCTTCGATCCAATTCTTCCTTCTAAGTCTAGAAGACAGCTCTTCAACACCATCTCAGATCATACCCCATCCAAAACCATGACTTTTTCTACCCCTCCCCCTCTACCACCAAGCCCAACTCTTTCCAGATTTCCAGTTTTTATTCCCAGAGTTTGCTTCTGTATCAATCTTATACACCCACTACATCCTCCCCTACCCCTCATCTTTCCCCACACATCTTACTTGTCCAAGTCTCCCTCTATTTTGTCCTTAAACCCTGCTGTTGGTGTCCCCTCACTTTTCGACTTTTGTTATGTTGCATCCTGATCCATTCCGTGTTCTAGCTCTTTCATGAGCCTTGACTCTGTATATAAAAATAAGAACATCATGGGATCTTTAATGTTCACCAACAAATGCAGGCAGACAGGACACCCAGATTAATGCCTATTCGAGGGACGGCACACACATTGATGAATCATCCTGTCTGTGAAACACCGGGATGACAGTTTATAGATTTGAACCCAGGCTAGACAGCTTATAGTTGAGTCTGATTACTACTACGACAACAACAACTAAAATAAAGAAGAAGAAGAATAAGAAGAAGAAGGAGAAGAATAAAACATTACAAAGTTATTTAGAAACATGCAAAAACATTTCACCAATAACGAACGAAATTTCATACACAAACTCACTCCATTTGCCCTCCAAAAGAGAGGACACAGCCACCATTTGCTTTGCTTTGTACATTGCTGTGTTGATGCTTTTGTGCATCACTTCCGTCTCATCTTTTCTTTTCTCATCTTTTCATCACTTCCAAGATTGGACTAAGCCTGACTGATGGTTGGATATTGATCGATCAAAGAATCTTGGGTTTTGTGACGTCATTAAAATAAAACAGGGAAGTCCCTCAAAACATCATTGGCATGACATGCACAGATAAAATATAATATACAGAGCATCTCAGGAACTTGAATCTGAATTCTTAGATTTGCACCTATCATAAAAATCCTCCTCATGGACCCATCTGCCAGCACTGGGTCAGTTGGTAGACGTTAAACATCCCACAATGTCTTTCACGAAGGGTAGGCGAGTTATCTCCAGCACGCTGACTAAATTCCAAGTTCCTACCGGTTAAAGTCAAGCCTGGCCAGCTTGATCCAGAAAGACTTGGGCCAGAACTGTTCCCCATGGATGACCCCTCAAGGTAGGATAGATTTGGGTGGTGGTAGTAGGTAGTAGTTGTAGTAGATTTCAGGTAACTCCAAAAAATATTTGTATTTCATGTTAGGACCCCACTAAAATATATTATTCATGCATGGCAACGTGTGAAATTTAGTACTTGCGGTGCTGCATGGCAGGCCTGTAGGTAAGATAGGCAAGATATTACAACGGTTTCTTGAAGAAATACAAATCATGCCTTATCTGCCATACGTTTATTAAAGATTCTGTTGCGTCACGTGCCCTGCAGGTTGTGATGCAATATTTGGCAATCACATCAAACTGCCTACATCGGCACCTCCTCAAACGGTAGATTCATTATCACTTTTATGTTGGTAAATAAAATGTATTCTGTTAGGTCACGTAGTGCGACGAGAATATTCATGCAAAGTCCTGATTATTTTTTTCCTAAAAGAGATGTCCCCAAGGACTTTTAGCAACAGGAACACACAATCACTCTCTTGAGCCAGCTACGTTGCTTCTTCGGCCATTTGCAACGGAATAAGACTACACATGAGAAAAATGATTTGAAGGTGACAGGAGAAATACAAAATAAATAAATAAAAATCACCCATGTTGAGAAACCACATTTACACACAGGGTGGATTGAGTTATGGAAAGATGGCAAAGAAAGAAATCTTACCATCTGCAAAGTTGATCTGTTTGGTACGCTCGCCCTCAGATAACAAGATCTGTGAACGTTTCATGCCCTCTGCTTTGTTGACCTCAGATTCCCGTACACCTTCAGACTCCAAAACCACCGCACGTTTGCGCCGCTCAGCCTCTACCTAAGAGAGTGAGATGTGGTTGTCTTGGCTTATGTCATCAGAGATTCCCTTTTTACTATACAGTAAACCTTTAAATATCACGCATTCCGCTTTCACAATTTCAACCAATCGCAGGCAACTTCTCGGTATACCTACTTATCACGGGGCATAATTTCAACCATTCGCGGTTTTTGAACCGAGTTGCGAGTCATTGTTTGCGTTTACACAGGTGGTTAAAGTGCTCCCCAAAGTGTTAGTGTCATTCCAGTCCCATGATTCTAATATTGAAAGGATGGAAAAAGCCTTAATATTTGGATTGAGGACCAAACACAGAGAAAAGAGCCTTTTGAATGGACAGGTGATATGGGACAGATGATATGGGGCAAAGCATTGCACATTCATGGACATTTTCCATGCGGCATCTGGGAAGAAGGTTCGGTCACCATAACGTCAAGTTAGGCAGTGAAGCAGCATTGGCAGATCATATTTCTGTGGAGAACTACCTGCTGCAGCTCAATAAACTACCAATCGAGGAGAAGGAATTTATGCCAGAGCAGGACTTTAACACTGACAAGACGGGATTATTCTGGAAGACGAAGACGAAGACCCCCCCCCCCCCCCCTCCGTGACATTGAAGGGTTTACTGTTCTGACAGTGATGATGATGACAATGACGACAACAATGAGACAAGATGCAAGTCATCCACATTCTACAAGATCAAATTAGCCAATCCCCAATACTCGATTTGGTTACCCAAACCGTCACCGAGCGTCCTTACCTGCATCTGCATGGCGTCGCGAACACGTTCAGGGAGCTGGATGTCTTTTATTTCATAACGAAGGCACTTTATGCCCCACATGTCAGATGCCTCATTTATTGCCTTAACGATGTTTGCATTCAACGATTCTCGCTCCTGCAAAAGTGGAAGCATATGTTAAAAAAGGAAAAATAACTCATTCTACAAAAACACTGACTTCAAATTTTCCATGATACCCAATTTGGTTTTTCCTTAACCAAAATCACATTGTGTAGAGGTCATCGCACAGTAATTTACAACATGTTTTCCTTGGTTTGCCACTGTTAATTTTCACATATAATGAACAAGGATCTGAAACAATCAATAATAATTATGGGAGGGATAAATCCGTTAATTAAAGACTGGATTGATGTGTAAGTGAAAGGGGGGAAGTAAGTGAAAAAAGAAAAGAAAAGGAAAACACTATATACCATTTATAATATGTTACCTTTCCAATTCAGCAGAAAAGTCACATGATTGGAGCGACACAAGGAGTGAGTGCTATTATAAAAGGAACAAAACCTTGTGGCTATCAGAGAGCAAACAAAGTCCACGACACCAAACAGCACCTTGAACACCGAGTCAAGTGTAATCTTTCCCAGCTCCGAGCGCATTGTGGTTTGTGCAAGCTGAGTGACCGCATACTCTGGATCCTCCACGCCATAGCTGGCCTTATGAGTGAAAAATAAAACAAGCATTTCAGGACGTTTGAAAATCGATCTAAAATCATTTAGCCAATGTACAGTACAACATCCACACCAAAGGAGAGTTCAAAAGGAGGGCTGCCGCATGGGTTCCTAACTCTGAGGAAACAAAACAAACTCTATGGTGGTGTGCAGCTTTGGGAAACATTTGCCATGAATGTCATGTTCAACCACACTCGCAGTAGCAAGATCGACTGAACCGCAATAGCAGACAATACTTATAAAATGCCAGTCAGAGGGGCACACAGGGTCAAATATATAAACGATTGCAGATTCTTGTCTTGGATAAAGTTTCTTCCTATTCAATAAAATGCAACCCCTCGTAGCTGGTTGTATAAATTTCTGGGGCTATGTCTGTTACAGTGCCCGCCATAGGTTGGGGCAGGAATTTGGCCAAAGTGCGGGCACAAAACAGCATACTCGAATGCCAAAATAGTCAGATCTTCAACATCCACCAGAAAAAGGTAGTAGACATGGCCACAGCTAAAAGCCCACCGGACAGACAATATACTCAATGATGCAACGCTCTTCCTTCAAAGCTCCAAGGGGATAGTTTATAGTCAGGGTCGGGAGTTTAACTCAGATTTGACACTTCACAGGTGAGTACGTTACCTCTAAACCATCCCATCAGCCCCATTTATTCCTATAATAAGAAAGGGCATGCCACCATCACAAGATGGTATGCCATTTTTGAGAGATAAATGTAGTAATGCTGCTGCAAGTACAACAAATAGGGCAATGAATAGTTAGCTATACATAACATTAAGTTGATAAGACTATAGCAAAGACCACATTTGCCTTATTGCAACAAGCCTCAACTTCAAGGTACATTTGTGATTTGTTTTTTTTATTCTATCAATCATTATATCTCTATCTCAGGTTTGGAAAGATGGACTCGAGGGACACACACCTCTAAGTTGTCTAACCTGGGTTTGAATCCTGACTCAGCTATAAACTGTCATCCTGGTGTTTCACAGGCAGGGTGATTCATCAATGTGTGTGCCGACCCTCAGACGGATGTGAAACTGGCGTCCCATCTGCAGGCATTAGTTGGTGGACATTAAAGATGCCACAGTGTTGTACGCGAAGAGTAGGTGAGTTATCACCGGCATCATGAACAAATTACAAATTCCTGCCTTAACTACTTAGTCGAGTGTCAGGCCTGGCCAGCTGGTTTGTGAAAGACTTGGGTCAAAAAACACAAGAACGTGGGAATATTGTTGCCGTTAAGGAAAAAGAAGAAAAAGATTATATCTCTAACTCAGGGTTTTTTTTATTACCCTACAACTTTATATCTCGATGTGAGCCTTGCATCCTTTGTTTTTCACGCTCTTTCACAAGCCTTAAAATATGTATAACCCCTTACATTCTTACAGGAATAAAGAAGTTATGACTTGCTTCACAACAATGCGTCTTACCAGCAGATCTACAAACACAACAGGAAATGCCAAACGTACTGTAGCATATTCGGAAACGGCTAAAGATGTTCACAGTGCAACCGTTCAGTTTAAGTTCCTCTACAGCTAAATTATGGAGATACAACTCAATTTCAAACTAGAACAGCACTCTTCGACGTAGCAACGTCGACCGATATGCCTCCGCCCATATTATTACATCATTATACATATTTGTACCAAATTTGGTCAATATCCCATCACTGGTTGACAAATTGGCACAGTAACAAAATTTTTATCTAATGGGACCTCTGACCTCTTGACCCCATAATGTAATCCATTTATATTTTCATCATTATACATACCTGCACCAAGTTTGACTTAGATCCCTTCAGCTGTTTTCAGGATATAAACCTATTACAGACTCTGACCTTTGACCTTTTGATCCCAAAATCAAATCAGGTCATCCTTGCATCATAATACATACTTTTACCAACTTTGGTGAAAACCCTATTACTGGTTGATACATTATTGCGCTAACAGGATTTTTACCCAACATGACCTCTGACCTTTGACCGCAAAATCAAATCTTTGCATCGTTATACATACCTGCACCAAGTTTGACTTGGATTCCTTCAGCCGTTCTCAAGTTATCGCAGTAACGAAAAACAAGCACAGACGAACGGATGGACAGACAGCCGGACGGACAATCCGAAAACACAATGCCTCTGGTGACTTCGTCGACGGAGGCATAAAAATGTCTTATGGTGATGATGTTGTACCACTTGGCCATCTGGGATGACTTACATTGTATGGGTCCAGAATACGAAGGTAAAGAACACCGTCAATAGACAAAGTGACATTGTCTGGGTAAAGAAAAGCATACCATGAGACAGACGTTGGACATCATTCTCAAGCATTAACAACATTGGTTTTCAAACAAAAGTTACGGGGCCGAATTTACAAAAGGCGTTTATAGACGCGCCGCGATGATCACCCAATCAAAGTTCATCGCCAATCGATGAAGAGGCGGATCTAAACTTAATCATAAGCATTGAAATAACAAAAATTTTTATACGTCTGTCATGACCTCTGAAAAATGGCCTCTAAAGGTGTTTTTTTTTTTTGTTTTTTTTTTTGTTAGGGATTCTTTCAAAGTATGTTTAAGGCCTTGAAGAAATCATTGCATGGCTTATAATAGGTAGTTTACATGTGACCGTGAATATGGATGCGTTAATAATGCTTGAATCAGCTCACGAGGAGGCAGAAGCGGATAGTAATAGAGGAATTTCAGAGATATCCCATAATGATGTGTGTGCCGCCATGTTGGTTGTATTCACTTCCCTGGCAACGATAGCATCAGTAGCTCTACAATCTAGCACGTGTATCTCGTTATTCTGACTTACTGCAATTGAAAGTTAGCCTAATTATTTGGTCTTGTTTACCTTGCTAACCAATATGGTGCCCGAGCACTGGGTGCATCATGGGTAATGAAACCCCTCTATAGGGAGGTTTGCCGACTTTGTACCTTTGTCTTCGTCTTCATCCTGCTCCAAAGTTCTCAGAGGTCCCTGTCATATGATTTTGGGCGCTCTAGGAAATGGGCCGCCATCCTTTTTGAAATATCTTTCCATGAGAGCTATTTTTTCTCATTTGTGCCGGTGTCACTTTTCCTATGTTGGATTGTTCCTTCGTGAACCTTGATTACTTCGATTAAACCCATTCGCTGCTTGCATTATAAATTGTCCCTTCTTTTCTTTCCTGACATGTGGTCGTTGGAACAGAAGAACTAAAAATTGACGAACACAAGGCCAATGCAGAGTCATTTAGGTGAACCAGCAAGGTACCAATCTCCTGACTGGTTTGTCGATAGCTCACATCAAATGAGTAATTTTTTGGAATGTGTATTGGTAGAAATGAGAATTCAACATGAAGTGAAGATATGGACAGTGACTCGTCGTAGATGTTTACCTTATAGACAATGGTGGTCCGCTCAGAAGAAGAACTATCGTTAGTGATTTAAAATGTTGTGGAAACAGCAATTTGGTAATTTTGAAAATTTGACCTATCAAGCGTTTTACATGATTGAATATTGTGCATAACACATTTGGTAGATACATTTTCTAATTTTGGACGAGGAGGTGTTTACATGTTTTGGATGACATTGACCTTGACTTTTGGCTAATTTTGACAAAAATTTATACACATATACTACGCATGCAAATAATCTGTGTAAATTTCAAACTGATATCTTTACTTTTCTCTTTGCCACGTGGGACTTTTCACTATGGTACCAACCAAGATGAGCAGAATATGGAAAAAGAGAGAAAACTAATTATTTAATTACGTTTTGCTCCGTCTTCGTTTGGTACTGAGGCGGTTTACCAAATAGGGGGCCTTTTGATTATGGCTGGTGACCCTCAAGTGTTACTGCAGAAGGCCATCAGACAAAAGGTCTTAGGAGGTCTAAGGGTTCTAATGGGGCCTAGAGTACATGAATAGGTCTTCGGGTCCTGAAGCGTTTTAGGGGTCTTAAAGAATATTAGGGTTATAAAGGGTCGAGAGTGTCTTAGGGTTATAAAGGGTCTACAAGGATTGCAGCGGTCTTCAGGGGTCTTCGGGTTATAAAATGTCTGAAGGATTTTGGACTCTTGAGGGTCTTAAGGGATTTGGGGCCTTAAAGGGTATTGGGGGCCATAAGGGTCTTAAGGCTCGAAATGGTCTTCGTGTATTAAGGGGTATTCAGGGTGTTAAGCGGTCTAAAGATATAGAGGGCCTGGAACTCACATGCACGGACGGACACATGCACACACTCATGACTCCTTTTATAGTATAGATTGGTTATGTAACCTCTTAAATGGTGCGCTGAACAAAATAAATGTTTAAAGGGCATTGAATCATAACTTAGGCGCACAAAACTAATCAGCTGTTTGGGTGCGCACAACTAATTGGCTCTTTGGGTGCGCAAAACTAATCGGCTGTTTGGGTGCGCAAAACTAATCAGCTGTTTGGGTGCACACAACTAATCGGCTCTTTGGGTGCGCAAAACTAATCAGCTGTTTGCGTGCGCAAAACTAATCAGCTGTTTGGGTGCGCACAACTAATCAGCTCTTTGGGTGCGCAAAACTAATCAGCTGTTTGGGTGCGCAAAACTAATCAGCTGTTTGGGTGCGCACAACTAATCAGCTCTTTGGGTGCGCAAAACTAATCGGCTGTTTGGGTGCGCAAAACTAATCAGCTGTTTGGGTGCGCAAAACTAATCAGCTGTTTGGGTGCGCACAACTAATCAGCTGATTGGGTGCACAAAACTAATCAGCTGTTTGGGTGCACACAACTAATCAGCTATTTGGGTGCGCAAAACTAATCAGCTGTTTGGGTGCGCAAAACTAATCAGCTGTTTGGGTGCGCACAACTAATCAGCTCTTTGGGTGCGCAAAACTAATCGGCTGTTTGGGTGCGCAAAACTAATCAGCTGTTCGGGTGCGCACAACTAATCAGCTGTTTAGGTGCGCACAACTAATCGGTTGTTTTGGCACACACAACTAATAGGCTGTTTAAGAACACACAACTAATCGGCAGTTTAAGCACACACAACTAATCGCCTGTTTATCTCCCTTCATAAATTGCTATCTAGACGGGTGATTAGCTGTTCGTGTATAAATATGTTTTTGTCATTGTTTAAGGGTTAGGTGTGTGTTAGAAAGATTCTCACCAAGCACCTTTTGTAAATTCAGCCCTAAGTCTCATTGTTATGCAGTTGTTGTGACAATAATTATATTTATGTATACATTTGAGTAAAGTTTATCACTTTTTCACTTGAGTAAAGGATGGGTACAATTCACCACATTTCATTCTCATCGAGTTTCTCGTAGTTGCACATAATCAAGGATTGCATCACATACATAATATTAGCAAACTCACCCAAACTGATTGCAGTCTGTTCTGGGATATCGATGACTATTTCCTTTAGACTCTGAACATATTTGATTCGATCAACCACAGGAATAAGGATGTTCAAACCCTGTGAAATAGTGATGCAAAAAATATACATTTCAAGAGTTTAGAGAAAATCCTTGATTTGTAAGATGCTATGCAATTTGGACAAAGTTCACTTGATGTCAACAATTTTATGCAGGCTAAAGAACAACCCTCAGTCCGGTTGCCCAGCTTGAATCCCAGCAAACCACATCAAAGCGGTCACGGCAGCCGACTGATTCGGTCGTCCCGGGATGAGTCACCTTCTGTCCCCCACAATATCATGCTGAATGGGTCCACTGTGCCAGTAAATGTACCGTGCTTATCGGCGCCATGCACCTGATCTCGAATAACGACCGGGCAGAGTGTTGTAACGCGTATGACCCAGATCTAATTTGTCCTTTAATCGACTTGCACAATAATTGCAATCACAATCAGAACCACGAGAATTCACTCGGAGACCAAGTGGTTTTAAAGCTCAATCAAAGGTTACGGGACAGGAATACAAGAAGGAATCAATCATCAACAAATAATCACCCTTTAATACTTACGTATACGTGCCAATGAATCACACAAACAAACGGAAGCCTTAATTATCAAGTCTTAAGGCCTCTTTCATACCACAGGAGATAGACAAGAGAGAGACAGACAAGATTTAAATATCTTGACTGTGCCTGGCAGGACACAGCTTGACCCCTTGGTGGAGACATGAGCAGGCAAAGGATCAATTTGCGCAGCTACCCTTTCCTGGCACAAAGAGGGTAGTGGGTGTGGTTTGCTGTGTGGGGCGTGGCGGAGAACACAGCAGCAAAAGGGGCCAGTAGAGGGGGAAACTCTGCGGCAACTCGCATGTGGTTCCCCAGCAAAGTTCCCGGGCATCTGCTGTCACCCACCCCTCACTGCTTACACCAGTCTTTACAGTCCCCCCCCCCCCCACCCACTTTGGTAACACACTTAGCCCCTCCCCACGGGGCCCAGTTTATGGGTGGGACACTCCTCCCTGAACTGTCACTCAGATCTCCTTCTCGGTTTCGGTTGGAGTTTCCCACCCAAACTTACGCCTAATGGTATGTCAGAATGTTTTGAAGCACATAAAAGAGATTCCAAAGATAAGAACATTAAAAAGGGGTTTCCATGGATGGCCCTTTTAGACACAAACATTGGGGATTAGTATGACATCTTTTGATAAATAAAATAATGCACATCTCATATCACAATTAAATTACCTCACACTTATCCTAATACATGCAATATGGGAGATAACTGACCTATACTGTGCAAAGCTAGCCCCTATAAGTCATTCCTACAACAGTACATCAAGATTACTGATACTACATGGGAGTCATCGGAAGGAATCTGAATAAGCAAAGAGTAAAGATGGAGTCATCAGGAGGAACCTGGATAGGATTTGGGTTTCAGCTGCTACTCCTCTACCCTCAAACCCATCCAGGTACAGCCGATTCGTTTTAATCACTTGGACAAAAGCAACTGAATAATGCGCTTAGCGTAAAAGCAAAATACAGGACACCAGGATCTCAGCAGTATTTCACCGGTTCAAGGATTCGATGGAAACGGCCCATGCGCTCCACCACCCAGGCCTCCTGCTGCGGGACAAACAACAACACCGTGTTCATGGGCAGACTTGAGGCTGCACGCATGTGACTCGCCAACAGTGGCACCGATGCCTGTGATGATGGTAGTAGGTCGAAGAGAAGGGGCAATCAGTTAATCAAATCAATTACACATGCCAAAGACCCACATCAATTCCACTTTAAAATACAATTTGTGAGAGTATGGGAAAACAAGTTGCCATGCTATATCTTCTACATATATAAAAGAAGGTTTTTGTTTGTTTGTTTGTTTGTCTGCACGCGCTAATCTCCTGAACGGTGAAAGATAGGAGGAAACCTCTGAAACCAAAAATGTTAGTACGGGCCCCGGGAAGGTTATAGGCTCGGTGGTGAGGCCGGTCGAGGCCGCCTCGGCCGGGCTGGGCTCATTTCACAATAAATCTTCTTCTTCTTTCAAAATTATCTTGAAGTACAACTTATGCACTTAATAGGAATATCTGACTGATTGCAACACATGCTTTCAAAATTCTCTCTCGCGGGGCCCGACAGAAGAAAGAACAAGGAATCGTTGAGCACTAACTCATACTGGGCCCGCGTCAGACCTATGTACAGAAGATTAAATTCGTTCAAAAAGAACCCGGGCAACGCTGGGTGCATTCAGCTAGTACTATATAAAATAAGGCATGTTCTACCCAAACCTTCGACCATCGCTGCCAGTGAGTGGATTTTCAATCTTTGCGGAGGGAACGGGTATCTCTGAAATGAATGAATGATCGTTTTAACGGCATTTTCCCCACTAGAGCGGGGGCTAGCCTTGCGGGCCCCATGACAATCATGGTTCCCTGTTTGAGGCAATGTTTTTTTTTTATGGCCGGATTCTCTTCCTGACACAAACCCTTAGTCGCCTCTTATGATGCGCAGGGATACGGTGTACCTATTCTAAATCGGGGTACACACCGGGTTCATTCATCCCAGCAAGCTGGTACTCAATTTGCCGACCTCGGAAGGATGACAGGCTGAGTCAACCCCCCTGGCGTTAATTCAGCGATCAACCAGAATTCAAACTCTGGACCCCAAGCCTGCACCCTAACCGCTAAGCCAACACGAGGCTACATATTGTACAGTCAACGCAAATTCTACAACATACTGTACAGTGTACATACACGTGTACAATACTTTGATGTCACTATAAAATTGTCTTAAATCCCTTAGAGCACACAATTCCAAGGTTCTGATATAAATATGTTTCCAATGAAAACACAGGAAACTTTATGATGTCTGAACAGAACATATATAGGTGCTTCAAGTGTTTCAATCAAACTTCTCTTCATTTAAGTGCTTAAAAATTCATTCATTTAAGTGCTTAAAACTTAAACTAACGTAATTCGTTCGATATTAAATGTTAGCTCTTTCACGAGCCTCGATTCTGTATACAAAAAAATAAAAAAAATAAATAAATATATAGCTGTGAGATTGATAAGAGAAACTCAAAAAGGTTCTGATTTAATTGATCGATTCATGAAAATGTATCTCCTAATACGTGATTTTTGAAACGACGTATGAATACAAACGAGGCATTTTGTTGAATGAAAATGAGGCCTCCTTGACTTGGTTCTGCTCGACGGGCACTTTTAACCTGCCATTGCTAGCACAAAATCTAATTCAAATAGTGTTTTTAACATCATTTGCAGTATTTAGATGAAAGAGCAGAATTTTCTAAATTGTTAACGATAATTGTTCTGTCCCTACATGCAAATCGGACTGACGGAAATATAGGAACACAAGAAATATCCATGGATGCGACATGTTGAGATCCTACACACAAAAAAAAAATATATATAATGGCCCTCACAGCCCATACAGCTCCGACGCCCACCCCTCATTAATTTCTAACTATAAATGTCAATATGTCTGTCTGTGTGTCACATGTGTGTCACATCATGTGTGTCACATGTGTGTCACATCCACATCATGCCAAAGACCTCTGGATGGATTTGGACCATGGAGTATACTTCCTCGCTGTTGCAGTTGGTTCGAATAGCGCCAGCTTTGGTGAAGCTGAGTACTACAGGTTGGATTGAATTTGAATTTCTCCAGTCTGACTCATCATCTATGGTTATTCTCGTCGCCACCATGGCTAGCTTTTCCTGTCATTGGGGATGGGTACTTTTGCTAATAGTAAATATAATCATTTTAAACTTACACTGTGCATCAACAAGACCCAGATACGGCCTTCACATCGGTGTCAAGAAGCAACTTCTCAAAAATCCTCTCAAATAAGTTTCTGTTACTCAAGCTTTTGGGTCTCACTATCTGCCATGATCTTTCCTGGAAAAAAACACATTTCCAAGCTTGCCTCCAAAGCCAGTTGCCGACTGGGCATCCTCAGTCATGCGAAGTCTTTTCTGGGCACACCTGAGCTCCTCACCACATACAAAGCTTTCATCCACAGCTCAATGGAATACTGCTCTCCCCTCTGGTCTGGTGCTCCTGCCTCACACCTAGCTTGGTTTCAGGCTGTAGAAACCAAAGCTTTCAGAATCATTGACATCTCCTGCAATGAAGCTGATTCTGAGGGCCTTTCACTCGCTCACTGCAGGCAGGTTGGTGGGCTGTCTTCTACAGTCTCCTCTCCGGCCTTGCTGCCCCTGCTCTGTCCCCCAAATATTCCTGCAGGATGCACAAGATCCGCCAGCAACCCTCTTCTAGTGAAACTGCCAAAATCAAGACCCTCTGCTCACCTTCACTCTTTCATTCCTCTTTTTTCTCACCACCATCCCTTATGATCTTTTCTGCCACCGTTAAGACACCCCAAATCCACCACTTTCAATCTCCAACTTCTTTCCTGAAATTCCTAGTAGTGTTCATTTGCTTTATACCATGTACCCCTTCCCCCTCCTCCAGCCCTCTACCTTCCACAGATCTACAAACGTCCCTGTTCTCTACTGTTGTGCTTGTGTGCTTCCCTCTCTCTCCCCCTCTTGTCCCCAGCTCCCTTCATTGTGTTTTATGTGTCTGTGCATGTTTTCATGTTTAATGTGTTAGCTCTTACACGAACCTCGATTCTGAATACAAAAAAAACAACCCCCCCCCCCAAAAAAAACCCAAATATGGCGTATCCCTAAATGTTGGGAATTATAGCATCGGCTTTCTGATTGCAGACTCCATAAAATAAATCACCAAGCCCTCCATGTTCACACGAGATAATCCTACAAAGATTGTAGATCCACTCACTAGCAGCGATGGTCGAAGGTTTGGGTAGAACACGCCCGTCTATGACCCTTCGGGCTCTGCACTGACTCACAAGGCATCAGGAGCATTGCAGTACAGTGCTGCAAGCCATCAATTTTTTGGGCAACTTCAGAAAGTTTAACAACTATTCCGTTGTGCAGAGGCACACCCTTTTCTTGCCAGCATGTTTCCAAGTATTTTGGGTTTTTTTTGGAAGTTTTGTGTGGAATTTCAGGAAACAAACCTACCTTGCATGTGATATATGTTTGGCTGCCCTGACAACTTCCACTGCTAGGGGTTTCTACGCATGCGTGCTGAGCATTCTGTAGTGGATTACGGCATTTTTATGGATTTGGGCATTTTATGGATTACGGCATATCAAAACACGAACAACGCTAATTTTAGAACGAAATTTCATGAAAACAAAAGTTCTGAGTTATTCTTTTCTAGCAATACCAGTCTCATTATCACTGAACTGTGTCCCATCAATGGAATACAAAACATGAACAGCTCAACCTGGCGGAGGTATGCGCTCCACCGAGTGCCATTCTAGTTTTGAATGACTTGGTTTTTTGGGGTTTTGTTTTGTTTGACTTTTGTGATATCTTGGCTTTATATGACGTAAAAACGTCTTCTTTTTTTTTTTTTTTTTTTACGGCATAGCCCATAGGGCAAAGCCGTCAAGAACAGTGTTTGTCCGTCTGTATGTATGTCCCCTCAAACGTATACCAATCAGAGATGAGGATCTGGTCACATGACAGGATGATGTGATTACGTCTGATGTGATTACGGCATACGGCAGCTGACTCTCCACACTCCGGCATTTTGATTCCAATTTCGTTCAGGCTGAACATATCGTCGAACCTGTCATATATCACAATCGCCATGCTCTACCTTTACGTTTTTCATTCAGTGTGAAACACAAACAAACCGATTGTTAAAATGACCATCAAATATCGAAAGCATCGGCGTTACGGCTCTTCCAATGCAGTACATATAGGCCTTAGGCTTCATGCCTCACCTTCGGACCGCTTCAGACAAATTAAGCCCAGGTTTCTTTATACAGTAGTGTATAGTTTCAGTCGTATCGTTTTCGTAATAGTAACAATAATATAGTAAATATAACCATAACACTTTAATCCCAATGTCGTGAATACAAAGTTAATGGATGGAAGCGGTTTATGGTTCATGAATCAATGAAAAGCGGTGTTCGGCACCAACAACCGCAGAAGTAAGGAATTCGCCTTGGTTTTTTGATAGCATGTTATTAACCCAAACCTTGTGGGGTATATAGATTACAGTAGGTCTTCCCTCAGTTCTGTAAGTAAAACTTACCTCACGGATGTCGGAATTCCTCCAAATTTCTTTGTTTAATCTATCTATAATTCCAGTAATCTCTGTATGTCTGTATGTCTGTGACCGCTGTTTCTCGACAACCACGGGTCCGATATACTTGAAACTTGCCAGGTATATTGCTGGGGACCCGAGGATGTGCCTTTTCAAGGTTTCATATTAATCGGACAAGTAGTTACCGAGCTATGTCCAAAAAACGATTCAACCAATCAGAGAGCAGCGAGTTATCACGTGTGCCGAACGTGGCGAACAGACTCTGCCTCGGACGGCACATTTGAGAGCGTATTCATTTATTTCACGTTGGCAAACTATGTTGCCGCTATGTTGGCGTTAAACTATGTTTTAAAACTAATTAAAACTAATTTGCGATTCTTTCGCTTTCCTGCGCGTTTGTGCACGCTATGGCGATTTCTTTACCAAACTCCGCAAGCCGTTCGCTTTGGACCAAACCATTTCATGTAAATAGAGGGGGGGGGGGGGGGGGTTGTCACCGTACTCGCAAGCCGTTCGCTTTGGACCAAACCATTTCATGTAAATAGAGGGGGGGGGATTGTCACCGTACTCGCAAGCCGTTCGCTTTGGCTTTGCGAATGGACCAAACCATTTCATGTAAATAGAGGGGGGGGGGGGGGGATATAATTTTAGATATATATATAGTACGGGCATGCCCTAGTGTTATAAACAGCATTAACGACTGTTTAAAAGCTAAGCTTGTGTGTTTGTGGTTTATAATATTTTACAAGCCCGGCTACACCGCTGTTAGACTTTTGGTCTCGTTTTATTAAAAATCTAACCAGAATTGTCGAGCGCATGGACACAGGGAACATTGATAATATACGGTGAAATGCTTCCATGATAACCACGTATCCAATTTTATATTTCCACGTAAAAGTGACGACACCAAGGGTCAACTCAAACAATTCCGTTTTGAAGTGAAAAATGAGCCGACGATATTTAAAATTCAGCGACAGCACAAATACTGGTGTGGATGCTCCTGGCGTAAGCCTGGCGTTGGCTTAGCGGTTAGGGTGCCGGCTTGGGATCCTAGGATCCTGGGTTCGAATCCCGGTCGATCGCTGAATTAACGCCAGGGGGGTTGACTCAGCCTGTCATCCATCCGAGGTCGGCAAATTTGAGTACTGTACCAGCTTGCTGGGATGAATGACCACGGTGTGTACCACGATTCAGAATAGGCTGGGATGAATGACCACGGTGTGTACCACGATTCAGAATAGGCTGGGATGAATGATCACGGTGTGTACCCCGATTCAGAATAGGCTGGGATGAATGATCACGGTGTGTACCCCGATTCAGAATAGGCT
Source organism: Myxine glutinosa (assembly GCF_964187855.1). Lineage (NCBI taxonomy): Eukaryota > Metazoa > Chordata > Myxini > Myxiniformes > Myxinidae > Myxine > Myxine glutinosa. The sequence goes on from NC_136262.1 coordinate 67,685,905, forward strand.
GGGATGAATGACCACGGTGTGTACCCCGATTCAGAATAGGCTGGGATGAATGATCACGGTGTGTACCCCGATTCAGAATAGGCTGGGATGAATGATCACGGTGTGTACCCTGATTCAGAATAGGCTGGGATGAATTGTCACGGTGTGTACCCGATTCCGAATAGGCTGGGATGAATGATCACGGTGTGTACCCCGATTCAGAATAGGCTGGGATGAATGATCACGGTGTGTACCCCGATTCAGAATAGGCTGGGATGAATGATCACGGTGTGTACCCCGATTCAGAATAGGCTGGGATGAATGGTCACGGTGTGTACCCCGATTCAGAATAGGCTGGGATGAATGGTCACGGTGTGTACCCCGATTCAGAATAGGCTGGGATGAATGGTCACGGTGTGTACCCCGATTCAGAATAGGCTGGGATGAATGGTCACGGTGTGTACCCCGATTCAGGATAGGCTGGGATGAATGTCGAATGGTCACGGTGTGTACCCCGATTTAGGATAGGCTGGGATGAATGTCGAATGGTCACGGTGTGTACCCCGATTTAGGATAGGCTGGGATGAATGTCGAATGGTCACGGTGTGTACCCCGATTTAGGATAGGCACACCGTATCCCTGCGCATTGTAAGAGCGTGACCAAGGGTTGGCATCAGGAAGGGCATCCGGCCATAAAAACATTGCCTCAAACAGGGAACCATGATCGTCATGGGGCCCGCAAGGCTAACCCCCGCTCTAGCGGGGAAAAATGGCCTTAAAAACGATCATTCATTCATTCATGCTCGGCCCGTTCATCAATCGATGAACGATATTGATGATCGATCGGTAAGTACCCAAAACCGTGCGCAAATGACGAACTTTTCGGAATCCGGGATAACCAAAGGCCGTATAAAATAAAAATAAATAATGGATTTAGAAGTTCCGAAGCAAACCGGGCGGGTTCTCCAAACTCACCCTGAGATCGCGCTGGGCGAACATGCGGGGAAACATTTTCACGGTGACCCGGAAGTGACGTAACGGATTAGTTCCTCGACGCAGTGTTACCTCGTTATTTTCCGAAAATGGACTCTTATGTTAACGTGAGTGACTTGCTGGTATTAGATTTTGAATTTTGAATTCCAAATAATGCGGCTTCCACGTAAACTTTCGGCGCTTCACTTTCATGATGCGACCACGTGTAATGCTTAATTCCTGTCGACAATTATAATAAACGATTCATCCAAACTAAGTATTGAAATTCGATGAAAGATATAGATAAGAAAGGTTCGTAATATGCTAAAATTATATTGGATGAACAAGCAAACAAGGATTGGGGGAGGGGCGTCGAGCTACTCGATGAACGTGATTTACATAAACCTGCATACGTATTATGTAGATATGTTCTCCCTCCATGAATCGTGAATCGATGACGAGTGAGCCGACACAAGCTACAACTATAATAAATAACATCTGATCGTTTTCATTGTTGCACGCAACATTCAACGTTATACGACCTCCTTTACAGAGTGAATGAAAAAACCGATAGCAAAGAAAATTCATATTCATTAAGTAAGTGTTCTCAAAATTGTCACAATCTCATAAAACTGGCATTTGTTGAACGCAGTATTTTTACAGTGGCCTTTCCATAGCCAGTGTCAAATCCCCACAAAATACAAACTAAAAGTGTCTATATATATATATACATATATCTGTGCAGTGTCTGTCCTGTCCTGTGTTGTGTTGTGTTGTCCTGTGTTGTCACTGAACTACTTTCTCAAACTTTTGTGAAATCGTACCAAACTTCTGGTGTGCACATATCTCTCCCGTCGGTATGTCCTAAGGGTATTTTTTTCCAAAAAATTTCCAATTATTAATTATTATTTTTTGAATTTTTTTGGGGAAATTTTTTTTTCCCAACTTAATTTTTCCAACTTCAATTGTTTATAAAATGTGATATCACGTTTGTGATATCAAATGTGATATCATTTGTGATATCAAATACATTTGTGCAAAATAATTGTTTGAATTATGATTGGTTTAAACCATGACAAAACGGCAACTCGGGTACAGTCATTTATCTACAGTCACGTGAAAAAGTAAGTATGTTTTGTTTTGTAAAGTTTTGTAAAAGACCCATGTAAAGTTTTGACTTTTTCAACATATTTCAACATACAGCTATTTGATCTTCATTTCAACAATATTGATTGATAAAGGTGATATAATACAACAGATATCATGAAACATTTACATTTTGTAGTCCATTGTATAATTTAAATAAACATAAATGCAAATTTTGCATGTGGAAAAAGTAAGTACACCTTTTTTTTTTTTTTTTTTTTTTTTTTTTTTTTTTTTTTTTTTTTTTTTTTTTTTTTTTTTTTTTTTTTTTTTTTTTTTTTTTTTTTTTTTTTTTTTTTTTTTTTGTATACTGAATCGAGGCTCGTGAAAGAGCTAACATTTATTTCACAAACAAATCAACCAGACAAACAAAATATACAACAAGAGGGAGCGGAAGACAAGATGGGGAGAGAAGGGGAAGCACACAACCACAACATTTGAGAGCAGGGAGAAGTGTGGGAGGGAGAGGGCTTGGGGGGAGGAGGCATGGGAAGGGGGGGGGGGGGGGGAGAGGTATAAAACACAAGGGTACCGAAATTAGTGGGGGTAGAAAAGATCAAGGTTTTGGATGGGGGAGGATAAGAGATGGTGGTGAACAGCTGTTTTAAAGACCTGGAGGGTGGAGTGGGATTGAAGAGAGTGAGGGAGTTTGTTCCAGAGGCGGGAGAAAAGAGGAATGAAGGAGTGAAGGTGAGCAGAAAGTCTTGATTTTGGCAGTTTAACCATAAGAGGGTTGCAGGCAGATCTTGTGTGACCTGTAGGAATATTTGGGGGACAGAGCCCAGAGAGAGCTGGAGGGGGGGGGGGGCAAGACCAGAGAGGAGTCGGTAGAAGACGGAAAGACCACCAACCTGCCTGCGGTGAGTGAGTGAAAGGCCCTTGGAGTTAGCTTCATCGCGGGAGATTCCAATGATTCTGAACGCTTTGGTTTCAACAGCGTGAAGACGAGCTAGGTGTGAGGCAGGAGCACCAGACCAGAGGGGAGAGCAGTATTCCATAGAGCTGCGGATGAAAGCCTTGTATGTGGTGAGCTCAGGTGTGCCAAGGAAGGACTTTGCACGACGGAGGATGCCCAGTCGGCGACTGGCTTTGGAGGCCAGATTTGAAGGCTTGCCCTTGGCTCGAATAGGTGGTATTGCCCTCTTTGGCAGAAACAACCTCAAGTAGGCGTTTCTTATAACTGTCCACCAGTCTCTGACATTGACTGGGAGAAATTTTGCCCACTCCTCCATGCAGAATTATTTCAGCTGTGCGATGTTTGAGGGGTTTCTTGCATGCACAGCTCGTTTCAAATCCCCCCACAACATCTCGATGGGATTTAGATCCGGGTGATTACAAAAACCCTCCATTTCTTTCTTTTCAGCCATTCATTGGTGGATTTACTGGTATGTTTAGGGTCATTGTCATGTTGCAAGGTCCACCTTCGGTTGAGCTTCAACTCTCCGACAGATGGCCTCACATTATCCTCAAGCACCCTCTGGTACAATGAAGAATTCATAGCGGATTCTACGATGGTGAGCTGCCCAGGCCCTGATGCAGCAAAGCTGCCCCAAACCATAATATTTCCACCACCATGCTTTACAGTTGGTATCAGGTTCTTGTGGTCAAATGCTGTCTTTGGTTTTCGCCAAACATGTCTTCTGGTACTGTGGCCAAATAGCTCTACCTTTGACTCATCTGTCCAGAGCACATTGTTGCAGAAGTGCTGGTCTTTGCCTCGGTGTTCATTGGCAAACTTTAGTCTTGCCCTGATGTTCTTTCTGGACAGCAAAGGTTTCCTCCTGGCACACCTCCCATGTAGATCAAATTTGTGCAGCCTCTTTCGAATGGTAGACTCGTGTACTTTGACATCAACAGTGGCAAGAGCTACCTGTAGGTCCCGTGATGACATTCTGGGGTTCTTAGAGACTTCTTTCAGCATCTTGCGGTCTGCTCTCGGGCTAAACTTGCTGGGGCGGCCTGGCCTGAACAAGTTGGCAGTTTTTTGGATTCTTCTCCACTTGTAGATGATCTTCCAGACAGTCAAATGATTGATTTCAAATTGTTTGGAGATCTTTTTAAATCCCTTCCCAGACTCGTAGGCATCTTTAACCTTCTTTCTGAAGGCCTCAGAGAGCTCCTTTGATCTAGGCATGGTGATGCCGCACACTTCAACAACAAAGAGCAAACCAACTAAATGTCTGAGGTTTAAATAAGACAGGTTCCTCCAAGATCCTCTCTGACGATGTTCTAATCATTTGCACCTGAGTTGGTGCACCTGATTCTAATTTTAGGTATTTGAAGTAGTGATAAATGTAGGGGTGTACTTACTTTTTCCACTTGCGAAATTTGCATTTATGTTTATTTAAATTATACAATGGACTACAAAATGTAAATGTTTCATGATATTTGTCATATTATATCACCTTTATCTATCAATATTGTTGAAATAAAGATCAAATAGCTGTATGTTGAAAAAGTCAAAACTTTACATGGGGTGTACTTACTTTTTCACGTGACTGTATGTATCTACACATCTGGGCAGTGTCTGTGTTGTCACTTAACGACTCCCTCAAACTTTTGTTTCCGTGGTTGTGGTGTTTTTAATAACGTTGTGGTGGTTTTGAATCACGTGGTGGTGAGGTATTTTTAATTATGTGGTGGCGAGGTGTTTTTAATTATGTGGTGGTGACGTGTTTTTAATTACTTGGTGGTGAGGTGTTTTTAAATGACATGGTGGTGAGGTGTTTTTAAATCACATGGTGGTGAGGTGTTTTTAAATCACATGGTGGTGAGGTGTTTTTAAATCACATGGTGGTGAGGTGTTTTTAAATCACATGGTGGTGAGGTGTTTTTAAATCACATGGTGGTGAGGTGTTTTTAAATCACATGGTGGTGAGGTGTTTTGAATTACGTGGTGGTGAGGTATTTATAATTAAGTGGTGGTGAAGTGTTTTTAATTATGTGGTGGTGAGGTATTTTTAATTACGTGGTGGTGAGGTGTTTTGAATTACTTGGTGGTGAGGTGTTTTTAAATCACATGGTGGTGAGGTGTTTTTAAATCACATGGTGGTGAGGTGTTTTTAAATCACATGGTGGTGAGGTGTTTTTAAATCACATGGTGGTGAGGTGTTTTTAAATCACATGGTGGTGAGGTGTTTTTAAATCACATGGTGGTGAGGTGTTTTGAATTACGTGGTGGTGAGGCATTTATAATTAAGTGGTGGTGAAGTGTTTTTAATTATGTGGTGGTGAGGTGTTTTGAATTACTTTCTGGTGAGGTGTTTTTAAATGACGTGGCGGTGAGGTGTTTTAAATCACATGGTGGTGAGGTGTTTTTAAATCACATGGTGGTGAGGTGTTTTTAAATCACATGGTGGTGAGGTGTTTTTAAATCACATGGTGGTGAGGTGTTTTGAATTACGTGGTGGTGAGGTATTTATAATTAAGTGGTGGTGAAGTGTTTTTAATTATGTGGTGGTGAGGTATTTTTAATTACGTGGTGGTGAGGTGTTTTGAATTACTTGGTGGTGAGGTGTTTTTAAATGACGTGGTGGTGAGGTGTTTTAAATCACATGGTGGTGAGGTGTTTTTAAATCACATGGTGGTGAGGTGTTTTGAATTACGTGGTGGTGAGGTATTTATAATTAGGTGGTGGTGGTGTTATGAATTACTTGGTGGTGAGGTGTTTTAAATGACGTGGTGGTGAGGTGTTTTAAATCACATGGTGGTGAGGTGTTTTTAAATCACATGGTGGTGAGCTGTTTTTAAATCACATGGTGGTGAGGTGTTTTGAATTACGTGGTGGTGAGGTATTTATAATTACGTGGTGGTGAGGTGTTTTGAATTACTTGGTGGTGAGGTGTTTTAAATGACGTGGTGGTGAGGTGTTTTAAATCACATGGTGGTGAGGTGTTTTTAAATCACATGGTGGTGAGCTGTTTTTAAATCACATGGTGGTGAGGTGTTTTTAAATCATGTGGTGGTGAGGTGTTTTGAATTACGTGGTGGTGAGGTATTTATAATTAGGTGGTGGTGAAGTGTTTTTAATTATGTGGTGATGAGGTGTTTTGAATTACGTGGTGGTGAGGTGTTTTGATTTACTTGGTGGTGAGGTGTTTTTAAATGACGTGGTGGTGAGGTGTTTTTCATTCTGTGGCTGTGAGGTGTTTTTATTTCGTGTTTTATGGCTGTGAGGTGTTTTTATTATGTGTTTTATGGCTGTGAGGTGTTTTCAATTTCGTGGTGGTGAGGTGTTTTTATTTCGTGTTTTATGGCTAAGGTGTTTTTATTACGTGTTTTGTGGCTGAGGTGTTTTTATTTCGTGTTTTATGGCTGAGGTGTTTTTATTATGTGTTTTATGGCTGTGAGGTGTTTTTATTATGTGTTTTATGGCTGAGGTGTTTTTATTATGTGTTTTATGGCTGAGGTGTTTTTATTATGTGTTTTATGGCTGTGAGGTGTTTTTATTATGTGTTTTATGGCTGAGGTGTTTTTATTATGTGTTTTATGGCTGAGGTGTTTTTATTATGTGTTTTATGGCTGAGGTGTTTTTATTATGTGTTTTATGGCTGTGAGGTGTTTTTATTATGTGTTTTATGGCTGAGGTGTTTTTATTATGTGTTTTATGGCTGAGGTGTTTTATGGCTGTGAGGTGTTTTTATTATGTGTTTAATGGCTGTGAGGTGTTTTTATTTCGTGTTTTATGGCTAAGGTGTTTTTATTACGTGTTTTGTGGCTGAGGTGTTTTTATTTCGTGTTTTATGGCTGAGGTGTTTTTATTATGTGTTTTATGGCTGTGAGGTGTTTTTATTATGTGTTTTATGGCTGAGGTGTTTTTATTATGTGTTTTATGGCTGAGGTGTTTTATGGCTGTGAGGTGTTTTTATTATGTGTTTAATGGCTGTGAGGTGTTTTTATTTCGTGTTTTATGGCTAAGGTGTTTTTATTACGTGTTTTGTGGCTGAGGTGTTTTTATTTCGTGTTTTATGGCTGAGGTGTTTTTATTATGTGTTTTATGGCTGTGAGGTGTTTTTATTATGTGTTTTATGGCTGAGGTGTTTTTATTATGTGTTTTATGGCTGAGGTGTTTTATGGCTGTGAGGTGTTTTTATTATGTGTTTAATGGCTGTGAGGTGTTTTTATTTCGTGTTTTATGGCTAAGGTGTTTTTATTACGTGTTTTGTGGCTGAGGTGTTTTTATTATGTGTTTTATGGCTGAGGTGTTTTTATTATGTGTTTTATGGCTGAGGTGTTTTTATTATGTGTTTTATGGCTGAGGTGTTTTTATTATGTGTTTTATGGCTGAGGTGTTTTTATTATGTGTTTTATGGCTGAGGTGTTTTTATTATGTGTTTTATGGCTGAGGTGTTTTTATTATGTGTTTTATGGCTGAGGTGTTTTTATTATGTGTTTTATGGCTGAGGTGTTTTATGGCTGTGAGGTGTTTTTATTATGTGTTTAATGGCTGTGAGGTGTTTTTATTATGTGTTTTATGGCTGAGGTGTTTTTATTATGTGTTTTATGGCTGAGGTGTTTTTATTATGTGTTTTATGGCTGAGGTGTTTTATGGCTGTGAGGTGTTTTTATTATGTGTTTAATGGCTGTGAGGTGTTTTTATTTCGTGTTTTATGGCTGAGGTGTTTTTATTATGTGTTTTATGGCTGAGGTGTTTTATGGCTGAGGTGTTTTTATTATGTGTTTTATGGCTGAGGTGTTTTATGGCTGTGAGGTGTTTTTATTATGTGTTTAATGGCTGTGAGGTGTTTTTATTTCGTGTTTTATGGCTGAGGTGTTTTTATTATGTGTTTTATGGCTGAGGTGTTTTTATTATGTGTTTTATGGCTGAGGTGTTTTTATTATGTGTTTTATGGCTGAGGTGTTTTTATTATGTGTTTTATGGCTGTGAGGTGTTTTTATTATGTGTTTTATGGCTGAGGTGTTTTTATTATGTGTTTTATGGCTGAGGTGTTTTTATTATGTGTTTTATGGCTGTGAGGTGTTTTTATTATGTGTTTTATGGCTGTGAGGTGTTTTCAATTTTGTGGTGGTGAGGTGTATTTATTACGTGTTTTATGGCTGTGAGGTGTTTTAAATTACTTGGTGGTGAGGTGTTTTGAATTACGTGGTGGTGAGGTGTTTTGAATTACGTGGTGGTGAGGTGTTTTGAATTACGTGGTGGTGAGGTGTAATCGTCCCAAACCTCCAGTCTGCACCTACCCCTCCCCTATGTATGTGCTGAGGGGTTATTTCTTGAAAAAAAAACATTCAACCTAAATTGCCTATAAAAATGTAATATCACAAACACAACAAATACATTTGTGCAAAATAATTGTTTGTATTATGATTGGTGTAAATCATGACAACACAGCAACTCAGGTGCAGTCATTATCCTCAGCTAAAATAAGCCCGTTCCTCAGTAAAGGGAGCGGGAGACAAGATGGGGAGAGAGAGGGAAGCACACAAGTACAACATTTGAGAGCAGGGAGATCTGTCGGAGGGAGAGGGCTTGGGGGGAGGAGGCATGGGAAGGGGGGTGGGGGGCCAGTGGGAGAGGTTTAAAACACATGAACACTGCATGGACTTCCAGGAAAGAAGTCGGAATTTCAAAAACGTGGATCTGGGGTGAATTAACGGGGGTAGAAAAGATCAAGGTTTTCGATGGGGGAAGACAAGAGATGGTGGTGAACAGCTGTTTTAAAGACCTGGAGGGAGGAGTGGGATTGAATAGAGTGAGGGAGTTTGTTCCAGAGGTGGGATAAAAGAGGAATGAAAAAGTGAAGGTGAGCAGAGAGTCTTGATTTTGGCAGTTTAACCATAAGAGGGTTGCAGGCAGATCTTGTGCGACCTGTAGGAATATTTGGGGACAGAGCCCAGATAGAGCTGGGGGGACAAGGCCAGAGAGGAATCGGTAGAAGACAGAAAGACCACCAACCTGCCTGCGGTGAGCGAGTGAAAGGCCCTCGGAGTTAGCTTTATCGTGGGAGATGGCAATGATTCTGAAAGCAGAGTGAAGCCGAGCTAGGTGTGAAGCAGGAGCACCAGCCCAGACGGGAGAACAGTTAAGGACTTAAGAGTTCAGGTGTTAAATTTTAAAATGTCTATAATTAGGTCATGACCTTCAAATTAGGTTAAGTTCAAAAATCATGTCAACCCCACATACATTGTATTCCCAGTGTTGATGTAAAAATTCATTCCGAATGTCCAAGCCGACTCCAAGACAGCTCAGATATTGGCAGAAAAAAAATGGAGAAAAACTTAAATGGTGGATTCGTACTCCTAGGCCTACGGGGGTCTAAGAAGCTCTGAGGTACCCTTAAAATTGCAGGAGCAGGGAGATCTATGTTGTGTTTATGTGCTTCTCCTTCTCTCCCCATCTTGTCTACCTCTCCCCTTTTTATATACTTTGTTTGTCTCTTTGATTTGTTTTTGTGATAAATGTTAGGTCTTTCACGAGCCTCGATTCTGTATACAAAAAAAATAAAAAATAAATTGGGGGCATTAATTGTAGTCTGAACAAACCCTACAAAAGGTATAAACCTGTCCTGTATGGGGAGGTTTAATCAAACTGAATATAATGAATGTTTTTTCCTGCATACAGAAATTAAAACTGATCTTTACCATAAAAGTATTGTAGCAGATGCAAATGTTTTGTTCTTCGTTGCAGTGGACGTCTCTGTGGTTCGATCACTATTCCACCAGGTGCTGTTTGAGAGATTGAGCAACATTGTGTGCCGTTCACTATTAGGCTATCAGCTAGGGGGGTCAACCGGTACCAAATTGAGGGAGTAAGGCTAATAATGATTTTTGACAAGGTTTTTACCTCTAGAATAAGAAAATATGTGATAGCAAAGTCAACGATGTAGCTAAATGTGTGTTATCACCCATTTTCAAAATGGCCGCCAAATTTCTCAAAATATCAATGGTCAATGTAGTGTTTTTTTCACTATTCAACCTATACCCCAAATTTGGGTATCTTATACCTAGTTTTAGGGGTTAGAAATGATTTTACAACTTTCTAAATGTCATTAGATATTCATGAGAACTATAAATCCAATATGGCGTATTGGATTCTATCTTCTTGGATTAAAGTTCAATGTATTTCATACTTTAAGAGAGTTGTAAAGTCTTAAACATCTCAAAACGCAATGCTATTTGTTACAAATTCCTACAAGAATATGAAACATGGTGTTTTTAATAGAAAAACATGCATTTTGGCGGCCATTTTGAAAATGAGGTGATAACACCCATTTAGCTACATGGTTGAATTTGCTATCACATATTTTCATATTCTAGGGGTAAAGACCTATCCAAAAATCAATATTAGGCTTACTCCCTCATTTTGGTACCAATGGACCCTATTTTGGGGGTCTGGCTGATGGCCTATATTCTGTGAAGAGCAGATTGACTTCCGCAGACACAAAGCAAAATGGGTAAATTGAGGTTGACAAATATGCACCTGATGCATAACTTTAAATTAAGTCAATTACCGCCTGAACAAAAGTTGAATCGTTTGACAATTTCCGAACACATTCCGTTTTCGCTTTTCAAAACGTTACTTTGAACACTCCCGCAAAACGTTTGCTTTTCAAAACAGCAAACGGCAAAGCAACAAAGCCCACTCTTTACCCCCACTTCGGAGAAAGAAAAGTGAATAAGTTCCTGTCTTAAAATAAAATGCAGAACTTTAATAGTGATCCACAATTTAAAATTCGGGGGAAGGAAAGTCGACATGAAATGTAACACTGACCCGAATTCAAAAGTGAAAGTGGAATGAAATTGCATTAATCGGGTGCAAGCCAAGAACGAGCACGTTTAAAAGGAGTTTGGTGAAGGATTGAATGCTTGCCAGTCACTGGTGATGTTACCCAAACCTTAAAAACAAAAGGCAGCCATTATATTCTCTTGCAAATCTTAAGGGAGCAATGCTACCTTCAAGTTATGCTATTATGGGGCATAAGGATGACGACGGAGTCAGGAGGATTGCAGGAGTGAAGAGGGTGGATAGAAGGAGGATGGATGAACTGAGACAGGAGATTGGTGTGCAGATGAGCTCGATGTGGAGATTGGTGAAATGACAGCTGAGATGGGTTGGACACGTGTGGACGAGGGAAAGAGAGAATGGCAAAGAGATGGGATAGGTTGGAGGAGCAAGGAAGGATGAAAAAGAGGTAGGCCGCAGTTGAGATGGGAGGATTGTGTGAGGAGGGATATCAATGAGGTGAGGGTGGTTGGGGAGTGGAGAGCGTTGGCTGAGGACTGGGGAAGTGGAGGAGTATTGCGGTCGAGGCAGGGCAGAAGCTTGGTGCTGTTGGACCTCACCCTGCATAAAAGGGAGGATAAGGAGAAGAAGAAGAATGACATAATCATGCATCGTGATGACTTTTGACTTGTGATACTCTTTAAGGCTACAGTTTTCACTATTCAATCATGATGCTACAATGTTGGCCGTGCAATCACCGAATGCATAACTTGAACGTTTATTAATTCTCGACAAAACTTGAAGGTGGAAGAATAAGGAAGCGGATACCAAGGAATAATAAATAAAAAGAACGGTGGCGGAAATTTCCGCTGAGGCCTTATCCGTCACTGCCAATTTTGCCAAAAGTATTGTCAGCTGTCACTTGTTATCTATCTATAATTCCAGTAATCTCTGTGTGTGTGTGTGTGTGTGTGTTTGTCTGTGTGTTTGTCTGTGTGTATGTCTGTGTGTCTGTGACCGCTGTTTCTCGACAACCACGGGTCCGATATACTTTAACCTTGCCAGGTATATTGCTGGGGACCTGAGGATGTGCCTTTTCAAGGTTTCATATTAATCGGAGAAGTAGTTACCGAGCTATGTCCAAAAAACGATTCAACCAATCAGAGAGCAGCGAGCTATCACGTGTGCCGAACGTGCCGAACAGACTCTGCCTCGGACGGCACATTTGAGAGCGTATTCATTTATTTCACGTTGGCAAACTATGTTGGCGTTAAACTATGTTTTAAAACTAATTAAAACTAATTTGCGATTCATCGTAACTGCGATATGCGACCCTCCGGAGCTCCTGTGAGAGCGTGCGCCATTACGGATAGTAATTCAATTAAAAACATAAAAACATTGTCCCAATTCAAGGTTTCATATTAATCGGAGAAGTAGTTACCGAGCTATGGCGATTTATTTACCAAACTCCGCAAGCCGTTCGCTTTGGACCAAACCATTTCATGTAAATAGAGGGGGGGGGGGATTGTCACCGTACTCGCAAGCCGTTCGCTTTGGACCAAACCATTTCATGTAAATAGAGGGGGGGGATTGTCACCGTACTCGCAAGCCGTTCGCTTTGGCTTTGCGAATGGACCAAACCATTTCATGTAAATAGAGGGGGGGGGGGGGATATAATTTTAGATATATATATAGTACGGGCATGCCCTAGTAATAACAATAATATATGGCAAATAATCTTCCCCAAAAAACTACAATATTTCCTCCATATACCGCATCGATTTACATCCATATACCCCAAGATATACCCTCTCCACCATCAAAAACCCAACATGTAGAATTAATAATGTAATTATTGAAGGACTGTGTCTCCCGCTCAGGACCAATACATTCGCAAGATCCATCTACGCAAGCAGTATCAAACTGCCTAGACTCCCTGGAGTACTGCAATCACACACACTTCCTGGGCCTTGCAGGACAAATGTCAACACCGTCTTGAGGCGTCTCCGTGATGCAGGGATCCTTGCTAGTTTTCCTGATCAGTGTCAAAGACCTTCAACATGACACATCCAAGCACGTTTTCAGTGGTCAAACCAATCTGCACGTCCGATGGGCACGGAGGCAATGTTAAGCGTTGCGTGACGAATCCAGGTTTCTCCTTGAAAGACGTGATGGCCATGCACGAGTCCACAGGAGACCCAATGAGCGATATGTTCCAGTCTGTGTTTAGGAAGCCGCAAATTTTAGACATGGAAATGTCATGATGTGAAGTGTTGTTGCCGAAACGTTGCACACCCACTTGATCCACAACCATTGCAATCCGACGGCAGATCGATACATCAATGAGATCTTGCAGCAACAAATGTTGCCGACCTGCAACAACCTGGTCCAGGATTCATCTTTATGTTCGATAATGCTCCTGCTCACAAGGCCATTCAAACAAAGAATGCTTATGTCAACGCCAATGTTAATATCATGACACCTTGGACTTCCATCTCATCAGATTTAAATCCAATTGAACATCTCTGGGATATCATTGATCATCGTGGTCACATTTGAGCGCTCATACGGTGAATACGACGACAGTGCAATGCATCGATTGATATCTGGGATTTTTTTTTTTTTTTTTTTTGGTATACACGATCGAGGCTCGTGAAAGAGCTAACATTAATCACACAGAAAGACAAACCGACACATAAAACATATAACATGGGGAGCTGTAGACAAGATGGGGAGAGAGGGGGAAGGACACAAACACAACATTTGAGAGCAGCGACATCGAGAGATCTGTGGGAGGGAGAGGGCTTTGAGGGGGGCATGGGAAGGGGGGGGGGGGGTGGGAGAGGTATAAAACATATGGACACTGCCAGGACTTCCAGGAGAGAAGTTGGAATTTCATACAAGGTGGATCTGGGGTGAATTAGTGGGGGTAGAAAAGATCAAGGTTTTGGATGGGGGAAGATAAGAGATGCTGGTGAACAGCTGTTTTAAAGACCTGGAGGGAGGAGTGGGATTGAAGGGAGTGTGGGAGTTTGTTCCAGAGGCAGGAGAAAAGAAGAATGAAAGAGTGAAGGTGAGCAGAGAGCCGAGCTTTCAGCAGTTTAACCATCAGAGCGTTGCTGGCAGATCTTGTGCGACCTGTAGGAATATTTGGGGGACAAAGCACAGAGAGAGCTGGGGGAGCAAGGCCGGAGAGGAGTCGGTAGAAGACAGAAAGACCACCTACCTGCGTGCGGTGAGTGAGTGAAAGGCCCTCGGAGATAGCTTCATCACGGGAGATTCCAATGATTCTGAAAGCTTTGGTTTCAACAGCGTGAAGCCGAGCTAGGTGTGAGGCAGGAGCACCGGCCCATAGGAGAGAACAGTATTCCATTGAGCTGCGGATGAAAGCCTTGTATGTGGTGAGGAGCTCAGGTGTGCCTAGGAAGGACTTCGCACGACGGAGGATGCCCAGTCGGCGACTGGCTTTGGAGGCCAGCTTGGAAATGTGGTTTTCCCAAGAAAGATCATGGCAGATAGTGAGACCCAAAAGCTTGAGCGACAGAACTTCTTGGAGAGGATTGTTGAGAAAGTAGATGGGAGGGTTGTCCAGTCGATCTTTTCGGAGAGACATAGTAAGAGTGTGAGATTTGTCAGTTTTGAAAGAGATGTTCCACTTGTTTGACTAGTCTGTGATTTTGTCCAGGTCTTCAGAGTGAGGAGGCTGCAGACTGCCGATCTGAGGGAAGAGGAATGGAGCGGCAGAGAGTGGAGTCATCAGCAAAGAGATAGAGAGGATTTTCCAGAGAGTCGGAGAGATCATTGATAAAGACCAGAAAAAGCACAGGGCCTAGAACACTGCCTTGGGGAACTCCAGCCTGAACAGGAAGGGGAGATGAGAAAAATCCATTCAGGGCCACACGTTAGACTACGACCAGAGAGGAAGTCCGCAAGCCATGCATGGAGATTTCCATGGATACCATAGGAGGAGAGTTGGGTGAGCAGAGCTGGGTGCCAGACCGTATCGAAGGCATGTGATATGTCAAGGGAGACAGCTCTGATTTCCTGTTTGGCATTGAGGACCTCCATCCATTGTTGAGACAGCAGAAGCAGCATGTCCAGAGTAGAATGACTTGGTCTAAATCCAAATTGATGATCGGAGATCAAGCCATTGGAGAAGAGGAAGGATTTGATATCCGAAGCAATGATGGATTCCATGACTTTGCTGATAATTGGGAGCAGGCTGATTGGTCTGTAGTTGCAAGGATCTGTTTTTGCACATTTTTTGTGTAAAGCGGTAATGTTTGCTGATTTCCAGGATGCTGGCAGATGACCTTGAGCAACATAGAGAGGGTGAGATAGAGCGGCAGAGCAGGATTTTAGGATCCGTGGGCTGATGCCGTCTGGTCCAGTTGCAGAATCAGAGTCGAGGTTTGACAAAAACTCCTCCACCTTGTCAGGAGAGAAGGGCACAGAGTCCAGGGGCAGTTGGGTTCGACTGGGTAAGGTGGGAACAGAGAGAGATGGGTTTGGACACAAGATTTTGAGGCAAACACAGAGTTGAGGCATTCGGCTTTGTCACGTGCGGTGTCAACTGTGTCGCCATTTGAGGTAAGGGAGAGGATGGAGGGGGAACAAACACCAGAAACGGATTTGACCAGACACCACCAGGATTTGGAGGAAGGAGACAGGTTTGAGAGTTCATTCTTGAGTGTGGAGAGATAGTGCTTCCTGGCACTCCTGAGGGTAGCCACACACTTGTTCTGAGCTTGGTGGAAGGAACTGAGATTGCCTTCAGTTGGATTAGCCTTCCAAGAGGCAAAGGCAAGTTGTTTCAGGGCAACTGCCTCACCACAAGATTCAGTGTACCATGGATGGGAGGAAGGGTAAGACAACTGAAGAGGAGATGGGATAAATCTGTGCATGAGAGAGAGCAGTTTGCTTTGGAAGAATTCCCAGGAAGAATTGATGTCAGAGGCGATAGAGATGGGAGACCAGTCCAGATTATTTATAGCTGCTTGAAGACCGTGCCAGTCGGCCTGAGTGAAATGCCAGACTCGACGACGCTGAGGAGGCTCTATGAGAATGGCCAGAGAGATGTCCACTTTAACAAGCACATGATCAGAAGAACCGATTGGAGCAGAAGAAGAGCAGCAGACATTAGCAGGGAAGTTTGTCATAACCAAGTCTCGAAGAGAAGATACACCATTGGCTGAGATTCGGGTCGGGAAATTGACAGATTGTGTCAATCCCAGTGAGTCGCAGAAGTCCTTTGCTGAGGTGCCATGGCTGGTGAGAGATGAACCCACACCCAGCCAGCTGGCATGATGACAGTTGAAGTCGCCACATATGAGGAAGAGAGAGTTGGGATGAGTGGATAGAAGAAGTAGGGTGCAATGGAGGTAGACATACCCAGTGTTGAGATTATTACTTCCATGTTTGATCCCTATGTGAAGACGTTCGGCACAATGCAGCAGTACACGATTAGGTCACAATGAAATGGACATGGAATTATTGAGCATTTATCACTGTCAGAGGTTTGCACCTCGTCTGTGTTCCATGTCACTTAAATAAATCGCATCAATAACAATCACGCGTTCGGATTTTTGTCCCCCGTCGCACCGCGGAGCGAAAGGGGGACTATGGTTTCCCCTCCGTCCGTGTGTGCGTCCGTGCGTGCGTTGAACGTTGTGAGCGGAATATCTTGAAAAATAAATGAACTACTAACTTCTAATCCGGTGTGTGGGTGTATCTAGGCATAAGGAAGAACGCTATTGAAAATTGGGTCGCCACGTCAAAATCCAAGATGGCCGCCGCCATGTATGTCTGAACCTTGTGAGCTGAATATCTTGAAAAATAAGCGAAGTACCAACTTCTAATCTGGTGTGTGGGTGTATCTACGCATAAGGAAGAACGCTATTGAAAATTGGGTCGCTACGTCAAAATCCAAGATGGCCGCCGCCATGTATGTCTGAACCCTGTGAACAGAATATCTTGAAAAATAAGCGAAGTACCAACTTCTAATCTGGTGTGTGGGTGTGTCTCCAACCCACTCGCAAATATTATCGACTCTTCCATGTTTCCTGCGTCTTCCACTTTGTCAACACACATCACTTCACCGACGGGGGACCGAGGCGTAACGCTTGTTTTTATGGCGGAGAGCGATTACCAAACCTTCCATGACTTACAGCATACTGCACCAAAAATTCGTACAAAAACAAGGCAGCTGATACAACTCGCCAAAATCTATTTCCTGATATCATTTAAACATTGTGACAAAACAAAGTCCACAGAATTGCAAGAACTTTAGACACAGCATATGGTCGAAACATTCATTTTATTAATGGTTAATAATGAATGAAGTTTTTTTTCAAATCTTTTACAACCAAAGAAGCACCTCAGTTTTCCAAGATAAAATTATGGGAACAGTCCCAGCAGTCTTCAACTTTGAAGCATCCAAAGTCCATCAATGAAAGTCTGCTGCAAATAAGATCTTGGGGAGATTCCTTATTTCTGAACGTTTCATAGCTACATGACCAGCATTCTAGTTGAGGTGTCGTCGTAGGCAGTGGACATGACCAGATGCTCATTGCCAATCCGACCGAGCCCAGTCATGTGCTGAAGGTATTCTTCTTTCTCAACTTGAACCGTCATCTGTGTAACGCCACACTCCTTAAAGATTGCCAACACCTGAGGGTGGAAGAAAGCAGAAGTGATGAAAAACCATTTCAGATCCACACATACAGTCGCGTGAAAAAGTAAGTACACCCCACG
This sequence comes from Myxine glutinosa, assembly GCF_964187855.1. Lineage (NCBI taxonomy): Eukaryota > Metazoa > Chordata > Myxini > Myxiniformes > Myxinidae > Myxine > Myxine glutinosa. The sequence continues at coordinate 67,703,435 of NC_136262.1, forward strand.
TAAAGTTTTGACTTTTTCAACATATTTCAACATACAGCTATTTGATCTTCATTTCAACAATATTGATAGATAAAGGTGATATAATATAACAAATATCATGAAACATTTACATTTTGTAGTCCATTGTATAATTTAAATAAACATAAATGCAAATTTCGCATGTGGAAAAAGTAAGTACACCCCTGCATTTATCACTACTTCAAATACCTAAAATTAGAATCAGGTGCGCCAGCTCAGGTGCAAATTATTAGAACATCGTTGGAGAGGATCTTGGAGGAACCTGTCTTATTTAAACCTCAGACATTTAGTTTGGTTTGCTCTTTGTTGTTGAAGTGTGCGGCCTCACCATGCCTAGATCAAAAGAGCTCTCTGAGGCCTTCAGAAAGAAGGTTATAGATGCCTACGAGTCTGGGAAGGGATTTAAAAAGATCTCCAAACAATTTGAAATCAATTATTCGACTGTCCGGAAGATCATCTACAAGTGGAGAAGATGCCAAACAACTGCCAACTTGTTCAGGCCAGGCCACCCCAGCAAATTCAGCCCGAGAGCAGACCGCAAGATGCTGAAATAAGTCTCGAAGAACCCCAGAATGTCATCACTGGACCTACAGGTAGCTCTTGCCAGTGTTGATGTCAAAGTGCACGAGTCTACCATTAGAAAGAGGCTGCACAAATTTGATCTACATGGGAGGTGCGCCAGGAGGAAACCTTTGCTGTCCAGAAAGAACATCAGGGGAAGACTAAAGTTTGCCAATGAACACCCAGGCAAAGACCAGCACTTCTGGAACAATGTGCTCTGGGCAGATGAGTCAAAGGTAGAGCTATTTGGCCACAGTACCAGAAGACATGTTTGGCGAAAACCAAAGACAGCATTTGACCACAAGAACCTGATACCAACTGTAAAGCATGGTGGTGGAAATATTATGGTTTGGGGCAGCTTTGCTGCATCAGGGCCTGGGCAGCTCACCATCATAGAATCCACTATGAATTCTTCATTGTACCAGAGGGTGCTCGAGGATAATGTGAGGCCATCTGTCGGAGTGTTGAAGCTCAACCGAAGGTGGACCTTGCAACATGACAATGACCCTAAACATACCAGTAAATCCACCAAGGAATGGCTGAAAAGAAAGAAATGGAGGGTTCTGGAATGGTCAAGTCAAAGCCCAGATCGAAATCCCATCGAGATGTTGTGGGGGGATTTGAAACGAGCTGTGCATGCAAGAAACCCCTCAAACATCGCACAGCTGAAAGAATTCTGCACGGAGGAGTGGGCGGCAAAAATTTCTCCCAGTCGATGTCAGAGACTGGCAGACAGTTATAAGAAGCGCTTACTTGAGGTTGTTTCTGCCAAAGGGTGCAATACCACCTATTAGAGCCAAGGGTGTACTTACTTTTTCCACATGCGAAATTTGCATTTATGTTTATTTAAATTATACAATGGACTACAAATTGTAAATGTTTCATGATATTTGTTATATTATATCACCTTTATCTATCAATATTGTTGAAATGAAGATCAAATAGCTGTATGTTGAAATATGTTGAAAAAGTCAAAACTTTACATGGGGTGTATTTACTTTTTCACGTGACTGTATATCCTTCTTTACCCACAGAGTTTTATTTGACTTAGGGATGTATAATTTTTTCCCCATTTTGTTGATGCATGCTCGTTTTGTTTCAAAGACCAGGTAAAACTTGAAAAGGCAGTAGATGGGCCCCAATATCTCAAGCCAGCCACCTTAACCATTAAGGCAAAAACACACTTTTTGTTTGGGTGCCGGCGATAACTTGCCAACTCTTTGTGAAAGACACCGTGTGATTTTAAATGTTTATGAATCAACAAATGTGAACGGATGGGAGACCAAGCTTAATATCCATCCGAGAGAGTGCGCATTTTGTGGTGAAACATCCTGCCTGCGAAGCACAAATCCCAAAGTTCAAGGTTGCGTCAGAAATCAAACCCAGAATAGATTGTTCAAAGACAATATTGAAATGACGTATTCCGCCCCAGAATGCTCAGCGCACATGCGCAGAAACCCCAGGAATTAGCAGTGTTCAGGGCATCATAAAGTATATCGTGTGTGAGAGATGAAAATGGCTCACAGAGCTTCTAAAATAAACGAAAAATACAGGAAAAATATGTGGGCTGTGCCTCTGCGCAACGAATCAGCTCACCTAACGGTCAGCTGCTCGTACTGCACACTCCCGGCCATGTGGGCCAGGGTAAGGTCCTAGTGGAGGGACGTTTGCTACACAAACCCCCGACGGATCGCTACTGGTGAATAGACGATGTACTTCTGAACAGCGATGGGAAGGACATATCTGGGGCTTGTGAATGTACACAGTAAGTTTTAAATGACAATATTTAATAACTGATGTTACAGTGATCTTAACAACCGATGTTAGCAACAGTTACAGCGAACAAGATATCTCAAAAAGTTGTGGACGGATTCGCACGAAAATTGTCAGAGATGTAGCGTATGTGACAAGGATGAAATGATTAGATTTTGGTGAAGATCCGGATTCGGATCCGGCTACTAGAATTTTTAAGTGATTCTTCACCAATGGGAGATAAGGCCAAAACGATACATAGCAGGGTATCTCAAAAAGTTGTGGATGGATTTGGACAAAACGTGGTGGACAGGTTGGGTGTCTGACAAGGACGATTCGATTCGATTTTGGTGAAGATCTGAATATGGATTCGGATATGAGAATTATTTAATGTTTCAAGTGATTCTTCACCATTGAGTGATCAGGCTAAAACCAACATATAGCAGGATATCTGAAAAAGTTATGGACGGATTTGGACGAAACTTGTTGGACAGGTTGTGCGTGTGACAAGGAAGAATCGATTCAATTTTGGTGAAGATCCGGATCCGGATCCGGCTAGTAGAATTTTGTAAGCGATTCTTCACTATTGGGAGATAGGGCCTAAAACGATGGATAGCAGGATATCTAAAAAAAAGTCGTGGATGGATGATTTTGATAAAATGTGACTTTGTATTGTGATTTTCTGGTCTACTCTGGGTTACAAAACGTAAACTGTTCACCCGGCGGAGGTATGCTCTCTACCGAGTGCTGTTCTTGTTTAAAGAGTCAAAAATGTACTTTTATTTTAGGTGTGAGTTGAATTCTGTTAGATTTTGTGCAAGATTAAAACATTACAAAAGTAGAGAGTTCATAGAACACGTTACTTCAATTTTAATAAAACAATGATTTTAAAGGTCGTATATAAAAATTCAGAAGTTTAGCGCGATTGAAGCAGTCATATACATCACCCTAATAGAACACTGGCAAAAGTACCTGTCCCCAGTGATGGGAAAAAACTAGTCATGGTGGTGGCAAAAATAACCACAGAAGATGACAGTCAGGAAGTTGTCCGGGGAAATTAAACCCATCCTGTAGCGATCAACCTCACCCAAAGGTGGTGCTATTCAAACCAACAGCAACAGCGAGGAGGTATAAACCATAATTTTTCCCGGTGGCCGAAGGAGCCGATAAATCTAAAACCCGGCCGGTACAACCCTTGACCACTGTGACAAATTTGGTCCAATTCCATCCAGAGGTGGAGGAGTGTGTAGGTAACACACACACCGACAGATCGACATCCATTGTTATAGATGTCCAAGTACCATACTGCTAAACTGGAGGTTCTTGGAAGTGATAAGAAGGTGATTTGTTTTCTGGTGATCAAGTATATAATTCAATCTAAATAAAATAAAGATTGTAAAAGTCACATTAATAAATTAATTCTGGAATTTACTGCCATTGACACAGTGTCTATGACATCACCCTATCTAACACATCACATTAGTTATTCATACCTGTTGCTTGTGTCCTTCATGACGTCCTTAAAAACAGTAAGTCTCCTGTTTGGAATGATTTTCAATTTTGTTTGATGATCAGACAAGCAGACAGAGTAAAAATATTATCTCGCTCCTCCATGCGTCGGGGACAAATTTAGAGGCAAAGCTTAACGGCGGATTTGCTTTCCGATTAATGTGCAAAATATAACATTCAATTTAAATTCAGTTGTTCCTCGATCATAAACTGACGTTTGTGGACAGCCAAACAGACATGAACCAATTACATAACCCCGCTTTTCACTTTGCATGCACACAGTAACAAAAATGGTTTTTTTCCGTGATATGCATATGCAGCACACATAGTTGAATCAAAAAAAGAAAAGAAGAGATGACTTTGTAAACACTCTGTCAAACCTCGAAATCACCCTTCATCTCATGTGGGAAACAAACTCTTCCAGCTGATGTCGACAATCCAAGAGTGAGCAATTCAAATGAATGTGACAATAATTGTGATGAATGCACAAAGTGCCGACGCTGGCCTTGATGTCTCAAACCTGTGTGTATTGTTCTAAGAACCTTTGATTGTACTGGGTGGCTTTGGTGGCCTTTGACCTTGCTGGACTATACAATGACCAAAAATCCTTCAGCTTCAATATAATTTTGGAAGACGCTCTGGTGTTGGTGCGGAGCTGTGAATGCACAGCAAGGATGCTCTTACTGTACATTCTGTACGTAGAGAATTAATTATTACTACTTGTGTGATAACCGCATAGCTATTGCATCATTCATATAGGCAGTAATGATTATTTGGGTTTGGCATGAAGCCTGTGTTAAGCAAACTGTGCATTCACACAGTACAATGTAAAGCGGTCATTTCCAAGTTACGAGGTTTTCCAAGTTATGAGCGAGTAAATATCTTATATACAGTTTAATAAAAGCCTTAATGCTTCCACTGCCAAAGGTGGACAGAGGTTATGCTTTCGCCCTGTCTGTGAGCAAGATATCTCAGAAGGTTGTCAGCGTATTTGGAAGAAACCTAGTGGACAGATTGGTGTGTGACAAGGGTGAATCGATTCGATTTTGGTGAAGATCCAGATCCGAATACTAGAATTTAAAAAAACCGATTCTTCGCCATTGCGAGAAAGGAGTTTGAAGACTTGTAGTTGGGAGGGGGTGTTGAGGACATGGGGTTGGGTAATGGGTGGTGGAGGGAGGGGTTGAGGACTTGAAGTCAAATTTTACATTACGTAGAAATTCCACGGGTCCCTGCTCATCTACATTATTTTCTGAACTCACTTTATCCAAAGCTTAGGAATTTGACACTTCCTGACATTACAGCGTCGGCAACGAGCACTCCAAAAATACCTGCTGTATGAAGCGCTGTTCCTGTGCTTCCGGCATCACTTGCACATGTAGCGTGCCAACCATGAGAGCTGGAGAATGCTGCCAAAAGTGTGCCTCACGGTAGGAAAGCACACCGACAATGCCGAGAACCTGGCCAGTGAACATGTGCAAAAAGATTGCACAGGAGGCAGAAGTTAAAGAAACGTCCACATTTTCTTTCCTCTATAACCATAGACAATAAAACCGAGGCAGTTCTGCAGCATGCAAGCTGCAATATGCTACATGTACAGTCACGTGAAAAAGTAAGTACACCCCATGTAAAGTTTTGACTTTTTCAACAGATTTCAACATACAGCTATTTGATATTCATTTCAACAATATTGATAGATAAAGGTGATATAATATAACAAATATCATGAAACATTTACATTTTGTAGTCCATTGTATAATTTAAATAAACGTAAATGCAAATTTCGCATGTGGAAAAAGTAAGTACACCCTTGGCTCTAATAGGTGGTATTGCCCCCTTTGGCAGAAACAACCTCAAGTAGGCGTTTCTTATAACTGTCTACCAGTCTCTGAGATCGACTGAGAGAAATTTTTGCCCACTCCTCCATGCAGAATTCTTTCAGCTGTGCGATGTTTGAGGGGTTTCTTGCATGCACAGCTCGTTTCAAATCCCCCCACAAAATCTCGATGGGATTTAGATCCGGGCTTTGACTTCGTGGACAGATTGACATGACATGGGGATGGAAGGGAACGATTAAGGAACGGAGTGGGGATGTAAGGGAATCCCACATCGAGATAAGGGGAATGATAAAGGAATGTCAGTGGATTATGAGAGAGTGAATGAGACAATGAAGAAGAGGAAGAGTGTTGGTTGCGGTTTGTGGGTCCGTGTTGTGTTTCCCCGGATGGCTGAGGGACCCGATGGAGGACTGCCCTCAAAAAGGACCTCACAGTCGTGGCGCCGAGGAGCGGCCATCTTGTGCGCTTCCCGCCTGTGGGGCTTCGAGCTTTGACGACCAGCAAGGTCCTAAAAGTCTCGTTAGGCAAGCTGAGTGCCGGCCGATAAAACAAGAACATTGTTTTATTTTTATTTTGTCATTCCTCTGTCTATTTTTGAGTCTGCTGGCCTGTCTGGCCATTCCAGAACCCTCCATTTCTTTCTTTTTAGCCATTCCTTGGTGGATTTACTGGTATGTTTAGGGTCGTTGTCATGTTGCAAGGTCCACCTTCGGTTGAGCTTTAACTTTCCGACAGATGGCCTCACATTATCCTCAAGCACCCTCTGGTACAATGAAGATTTCATTGTGGATTCTATGATGGTGAGCTGCCCAGGCCCTGATGCAGCAAAGCTGCCCCAAACCACAATATTTCCACCACCTTGCTTTACAGTTGGTATCAGGTTCTTGTGGTCAAATGCTGTCTTTGGTTTTTGCCAAACATGTCTTCTGGTACTGTGGCTAAATAGCTCTACCTTTGACTCATCTGTCCAGAGCACATTGTTCCAGAAGTGCTGGTCTTTGCCTTGGTGTTCATTGGCAAACTTTAGTCTTGCCCTGATGTTCTTTCTGGACAGCAAAGGTTTCCTCCTGGCACACGTCCCATGTATATCAAATTTGTGCAGCCTCTTTCTAATGGTAGACTCGTGCACTTTGACATCAACAGTGGCAAGAGCTACCTGTAGGTCCTGTGATGACATTCTGGGGTTCTTAGAGACTTTTTCAGCATCTTGCGGTCTGCTCTCGGGCCGAACTTGCTGGGGTGGCCTGGCCTGAACAAGTTGGCAGTTGTTTGGAATCTTCTCCACTTGTAGATGATCTTCCGGACAGTCGAATGATCGATTTCAAATTGTTTGAAGATCTTTTAAAATCCCTTCCCAGACTCGTAGGCATCTATAACCTTCTTTCTGAAGGCCTCAGAGAGCTCTTTTGATCTAGGCATGGTGACGCCGCACACTTCAACAACAAAGAGCAAACCAAACGAAATGTCTGAGGTTTAAATAAGACAGGTTCCTCCAAGATCCTCTCTAACGATGTTCTAATCATTTGCACCTGAGCTGGTGCACCTGATTCTAATTTTAGGTGTTTGAAGTCGTGATAAATGTAGGGGTGTACTTACTTTTTCCACATGGAAAATTTGCATTTATGTTTATTTAAATTATACAATGGACTACAAAATGTAAATGTTTCATGATATCTGTTATATTATATCACCTTTATCTATCAATATTGTTGAATTGAAGATCAAATAGCTGTATGTTGAAATATGTTGAAAAAGTCAAAACTTTACATGGGGTGTACTTACTTTTTCACGTGACTGTACATTGGAGCTTCATATCAATGTCCCCGCTGGATTCCAACTTTCCAATCACTGAGCCTTCACCACACGTCATCATCATTTTCCATTCTCGTCTCATTTTCACAAAAAAACGAACTTTCTTCATTGCTGCAATGTATCTATCTATATAAACATGATATATATGGAATACACCAACTACATACTAGGTAGAGGTTTATTTGAAGGTGGGATTAAATAATCTGCACAAAATGGCAGATCTTGACTCCACTGTCATGCTAGATTGGTCACGATCAGGTATTTCATTTCACCTGCTACTGGTACCATGTAATCCAGTACTATCTGTTGCATGAGCAAGTGGCCAACGATGAAACTGTCTCCCCCACTGGGTTACCTTGAGTAGGTTGTTTGGACACACAGATTACATTTAAAAAGATCCATCAAACGGAGGATGATCTCTTCATGAGGCAGCAGGCATCCAGGTAGGTGGTAGGTTGGCTTTTACTAACCATTCGGAAAAACTCCACGACCCACTCTACAAGGACCTTTAATAGTGAACATTTTTCAGTCTATGGTGTGGGCCGTCAGCTTGAGAGGTGCTTGTGGTCATCAGTGCATTCGGAGCCTTGACCTGGTGAAGCTATTGAAGTCAACTTACTTTTGCAGCTGGTACCTTAAATGGAGAGGAATAACGGCATATCATTCAATAGATGGGTGGAGCACTTAGGGAATGTGTCTTTATATGGTGTATATAATCTTGAATCCGCTTCTTTGCCAGTTTGCACCTGGAAGCCACTCCTAGATCAGCAATTTGGGGAGCCCATTTGAGACCACTGCACGGTTCTACCGTCTCCTGACTTCCTGTGACCAGTTGAGTCTCGGTACCCACTCCTGCATTGAATTTGTCCCTCTCTTCTTACAATTGAATGGCGTCCAGCTTCAACAATAAGATCTGCATTTCATGAAGCCATGTAAAACTACACCAGTTCCTTCACTATAGCCTTCTGCAACATCGTAGGTGAACCTTAACGAAGCGCTTCAGTACCTGCAATCATTTACACCCCTTCCTCTCATCCTTACAGGAACATCAGATAGCTGAACCAAGTGATTCTAACCATCTCCAATATACTGGCTTCCAACTCATTGTTTCAAAGGTGGTGTTTGCACTTATGCTTCCTCAGATATATCAGCTTCTTGTGTATTCCATCTCCAATCCTGACTAGTTTCCAATCTTTGCAAACAAAATGAATTATCTCCAATCTCAAAATTATATCGATGTTTATACTTTCAATATATTTCATTATCTCATAAGCATCTAATCAAATAAATGACCAAATGCAGCACTCCAGTATCAGGAGGAACCCAGAAAGACAAAAATGGAGTCACCAGGAGGAAGCTGCATAGGATTTGGGGTTCGGCTGCTACTCCTCTTCACTCAAGCCCATCCAGGCGCAGCCAGGTGAACCTTACAGAAACTATTTGCAAGATTCTCCCCCCTCCCCCCCTCCATAGATAAAGAAAAACAAGGAAAGAAAGGAGAGATGAAGGACAAAAATAAACATAAATAAATAAATAATTCATGCATACAAACAGAAAACACACACACACCCAGAAATGCCTTATCACTTATTACCTTACCACCACCACAAATTACACAGCAATTCCCCAGCACAATTCAATACAAAGGCCCTATATTTATAATTAAGTTCCCCTTCGTGTAAACACTCATAATACACTTCCTGTAAGCATTAAAGACACAATGCCCAGCTTCAATATCAACCGTTTTCCCGCAAAAGGTTCGATATCAGAATTCCTTATACAACAACCTCTCACCTTGTTCAGGCCCTGTGCAAGTGTTTGTTCAGCTTCTTGCGGGGTGCGGAGAAGCAACAGCTGGCTTGAATCTCTCAGCAAGGGGAGCACGCTCAGGAAGATGAGAACGGCAATGAAGATGGAGCAAATGGGATCAGCGGCAAACCAACCAAACTGGCGGATGAGCATTGATGAAACAATGACACCAACACTTCCCAGTGTGTCGGCCAAGATGTGCAGAAACACACCTTACAGATCAATGGGAGCAGCAAACAGGCATGATCAATAAATCATATTTAATTAATGCAAAGACAAACTCTTAAGCAAACATTCAGGGAAACCACAACGGTGGGTATTTTGAAAGAAAAACGTTCTTCGAAATTTTTTTGTTGGTTAGTGACTAGTCACAAGATTGTGAAAATGTCCACCGATGTATATTACCCCTCCAAGGGTACATAAGCAAGCCTCAAATAAATAAAACGTTGATAATAACAAACAGTGTACTCAAATCTCACCACGCATGTTGGTGCTCAGGCCCTGACCATGGCCTTCTGTATGACTATCACCATGGGAATGAACTGCACTGTGGTCACAGTGGACTCCCGAATGATCTGTTTGCGAATGGCTATGACCATGACTGTGGTCATGAGCATGGCTTTGACTGTGAGCGTGGCCACCATGACTATGTGCATGGCTGAAGGCACAGACCCCAATCAGGTTCACCAGCAAGCCCCCAATTGAAACCGGCTGCAAAAGGCATTGGAGCGTGGTTAGTTCACCTTGATAAGACAAATTAGATTAATCAACGTTGTGATTATGTACATGACTTTCTTTCTATATACCTGTAGGCATAAAAACCCCAACTGATGCTGCAAACCACTAAATTATGGATAATGTGTTATCTGTCAACCAATGGCAGGGACCTAGTCCGCAAGTAAATTACTCCTATGCAGAAGTACTTCTGTGCAAGGAATTTTAAACTTCACCAATAAGTACGAAACACACACACACACACACACACACACACACACACACACACACACACACACACACACACACACACACACACACACACACACACACACACACACACACACACACACACACACACACACACACACACACACACACACACACACACACAGTAAATCCATTCCTCAATGTTGTTGTGGTTTCAGACAAAATCAATCTATAATATAACAGTGAAATTGTTTGTTTGTTTACATAAACTTAAAAAAATCAAGAAACCACTGAATAAAATTCAACCAAATGTTTGGTGTTGCATCAGGGTACGAAGTATGGTTTCTATATGGGGAGCATATCTGGGGGAGGGGTTAAGGCTAGGGAGGACAGACCCCAATTGTCTCTATGTGTGTGTGCATCGTATAGCGCCACACAGTGGTAGCCGGCATTACAAATCATCTTCTAAAATAAAGAAAGTTTAAACAACTACACAATATGCATTATGGTGATGTTAAAATCTGAGTAAGAAAAATTCAAAATTTTCTAAATGTTTAATTTCACTCATAGTGGAGGTTCAAACTGAAGCAAACAGCATAGTTTCACAGCAAAGAGGAAGTGATTTTTTTTCTAGTGCCATACACAAGCAGCAAGGTTGACTGATGAAGATGGGTGCTAGGATGGACTAGAGGTACACACACTAACCTCCAAGCTGTCTAGCCTGGGTTCAATCTCGGCCCAATTATAAACTGTCATCCCGGGCTTTCACAGGCAGGTTGTGTGCCATTATTAAACTGGACATCATGTCTGCTGGCATTAGTTGGTGGATGATAAAGATCCCATGGTGTCCTTTGTGAAGAGTAGGCAAGCTATCGTCAGCACCCTGGCCAAATTCTAGCTTCCTGCCATAACCTTAGTTGAACGTCAGGCCAGGCCACAGGCCAGCCAGTTCGTGAAAGATTTGAGCCAAGCTTCCCCCAGCCAACCCCATAAAAAATGTGGGAATAATTGTGGCCATTAGGGAAGAAGAAGAACAAGTTGGCTGCTGAAGGTGATGTTAGCTGACTTCCAAGCAGATGCAAGATAACCTCGGGCAAATTATAGAGTGAATATAACAGAATGTTTGTGAAGTACAACATGTTGTCTCTTCATTAAATCTGTCAGTGAAGTGACGGATAGAAATGCCTCGTCTATCGTAAAAGCAAAGCTAAACTAAAAGTATTGCATTTTTTTTCCTGCTTTCCATCTGTTAAAAAAGCACCATAAATCATCAAGTGGGATTTAGTGAATTTCCCCGTATTTTTTGCAGTCAGCCATGTCTTGCAAGGGTTAAAAATTGGTTGGGAAAAGCAGGCGATTTAAATATACAATTCAGAGCCAATCATGCATCCATTAAGGCAAGATTAATTGATTGCCCATTTATCAGTTGCCACTTTTATGTTATTCAGTAATCTTCGCAGTCAAATTTGGAAAAGTACTTTTTTCCTCAATGAACAACAGTGCACAATGAAAGAGTGAGTGAGGTCTAATCATCAAAAGAGTCAAGTCCAATAATTTCACAAGAGGAGGATCTTTTGTTCGGGTAATAGCCAGGCTGAGGGAAAAATACAGTAAATTGTTATTGAAGAGAAGATAAAACATCAACATAAAGTCCACCCTGCTATGTAGAGCCAAAAACCATCACCGTAAGCATGTCCGTTTTAATCTCTGGTGGGTCTAGCAGGCGTCCAATGGCTTCGACGAACACAACAGCAGCAATGACAACCAGAAATAGACCATTCACAAAGCCCGATAGAATCTCAACTCGGCTGTACCTGAGAATGGAAAACGGGGAAAAATGATTATTTTGGCCATTCCAACGATGTGGTGAGCTCTGGTGTGAATGCTAGTGAGGTAGGATAATATGGGAACATCGCTGACTCTGCAAGTGTCTGTAGTAGGGTTCATGGTGCGACAATGTACAATTCTGTACCCATATGGAAAGGAGCGCGTGGGCTTCCAGCGGGCAATGAGCGAAGCAAAGAGACCGAGCAGCAAGGCAGAGCAGTCGAATAACATATGGAATCCGTCTGAGATGAGGCCTAAGCTGTTTGTCCAAGCTCCATATAGCAGCTCTACAAATGTGAACCCCTGGGATGGGGAGATTTTAATGTGAATATACATACTTGATATTGAGTTGCACTGTATAACATTTCGTTAAATCATAAAGATCACAATGGTTGAAAGTCTATACTCTTGATCTGCCTACTGCCTCCTAATGCTGTTGTCCTCGATGCAAAATAAGTAGAAGCTCCTCGATGATGTTTCCACACTGCAGTAAATTAAAGAAAATGAGAATGAAAAAAAAAGGGAACAATATTGGTAAAACCACATTGAATCATTATCTATCACATGACATAACAGAGCACCCAGAGGTGGCCATTTTCTCTCCATGCCATGTTCAGGCAGAAATTTAGGGTACTGATGATAACCCACACTTCGTTGAAAGACACCGGGAATATTTGACATCAATCAGCAATCAATACTAGAGACAGGTCCCAAGCTTAAAGTCCATCTGAGTGACAGCACGATCATTGATGTTACAGTTCATAATTGGGTTACAAACCGTAACCTGACGAGATAGCTCAGAAACAAGTGTACAATTACTGCACCATCCTGTTGAGCACACACCAAATTACTTAGTTAGTTCCTCCCATCCCCATTTTGGGACAACGGGCAACAAATAGTCTCGATTGAATCCGTTTCCAAAACAGCTCTTTTGCTCTGCTCCAGATGGTTTCCCCCTCATTTAAGTCTTCTTTGAAAGTACTCCTCCAAGTCTTTTTGGCCTCCTACTCTTTGTTTTCCCACCAGGTGGAATCCATTCAACAGCGAAACTAGCAGGTCGGGGAGTTGTAGGCCATGACCTGCCAACCTCAGATGTCTCTGAGTCACAATATCACTCAGGTGCCGTTGGCCACTCTGTACCTCATTGGTGATGTGGTCTCTCCAGGTGATGCCCATGATCTTGCAGAGACATCGCTGATGAAAGGTGTCCAGCCTCTTTGCCACATTTACTCTCCTCTTCCATATCTCACTGACGAAGATTGCGATTGGTACCATGATGCTCATGTAGAGACAAAGCTTCATGGGTGTGTTCATGGTGGTGGACGTCCATACTTTATATAGGTCCTGGAAGAATGAAGCTGTTTTTCCTATTATTGAGCAGATGTCAAACTGGAGATGTTGCTTCCTAGGCAAGTGAAATGGTTGATATCTTCAACAGTCTGTTTCCCGATGGTGATGAGCGGCCCTTGATGTTGTTTCATGGGCATTGACTTGGTCTTCTCAGAACTCAACCTTTGCACCACATACCTCTCGATTGCTGATCATCTCCTGGAGCTGAACCGTCTCTTTGGCCAGAATTTCAAGGTCATCTGCAAAGTCCAGGTCCATCAGACGATGTTGTTGCCATGATATTCCAAACTCTTGACCAAACATCGCCTTCTTCATGATGAAGTCAATGACCAAGAGAAATAAGAAGGGTGACTGGATGCAGACTTGGTGAACTCGTGTGATGATGTTGAAGGGATCAGTAGTGCCTTTGTTCATCCTGACGCAGCAGCTGGAGTTGTGTTAGAGGGCACCAAATATGTTAATGTACCGCTTGGGGGTGCCATAGTAGTGAATGATGTTCCAGAGAGACTGCCGGTGGATGCTGCCAAAAGCCTTCTTGAAATCGACAAACTTGATGACAATGGGCTTCTGGTATCCAGACTCTGCTCCATGACGTTCCTGAGCATGAAGATCTGCTCACTGCATGACCTTTTACACCTGAAGCCCACCTGCTCCTCTCGAAGGGCACTGTCAACTTCCGCCTTCAATCCATTAAATAGTACTGTGCAGAAAACCTTCCCAGGTAGTGACTCCAATTGTTGCAGTTGCTGAGTGACTCTTTTCGGCAGTTTGATGATTACTTCCTTTTTCCAGTCATCTGGAACATCCTCAGCTGTCCATGTCTTGTTGAAGAGGTCAGTGAGCTTTGCTACACTGACGTTCTTACCATGCTTCAGCAGTTCCATCTCATAGAGTCCAGGGGCCTTGTGTTCTTTTGATTCCTGACTGCTCTTGTGACCTCTGACATGTTAATTTCATCCACGTTGACACCCAGTGGAGGAGGGATCTCATCCTCGTTTAATATGAATGTGGAGATAGGAATGGGGTTGGTCGAGGACCTCACTGAAATGTTCCCTCCACCTCTCATCCTGCTCTGCATTTGTTAGTAATATTTCTGCCGTTTTTGTCCTTGATTGGTACTGAGATGCTATTGCTCGTACCACTCAGTTCTCACACTATTCTGTACAGTGTCCTGGTATCTTTGCAATTTGTTGCCTTTCTCCACCATTCAGCTCCTCTTGTCTCTCCTACAACTCATTTCACGGCTTTGTCTAGTTGTCTGTATTCTTCATCTGCTTACTGTATCCTGTTTCTTACCCTTTCCAGGTCTCTCCTGTTCTTGACTGTATGCCTTTCTTCAATCAGTTTCCATGTTGGGTCATTGATCCAACGCTCTGAATGGGTTCCTCCCCTTCTCCTGATGGTGATATCTAGTGCCTGTTTGTTCACATCCCCAAAGATCCTCCACTGCCTTTCAAATCACCTGCACCATGCAGGGCTTTGAACGGGTTTGGAAGAGCCACTTTGTGCTGTGCCCTGATCCTTCAGTTTATCCAGGGCATACAGACGTTGTTGAGTCAAAATCGGTCTTCAATTTCAGGTGAATCTTATCAATCAAGGTGGTGGTCAGATCCTACTTCAGCACCTCTGTATACGTGGACATCTTGGAAGGATGTCCACCATCTATTGCTGATGTACAGTCACGTGAAAAAGTAAGTACACCCCAAGTAAAGTTTTGACTTTTTCAACATATTTCAACATACAGCTATTTGATCTTCATTTCAACAATATTGATAGATAAAGGTGATATAATATAACAAATATCATGAAACATTTACATTTTGTAGCCCATTGGATAATTTAAATAAACATAAATGCAAATTTTGCATGTGGAAAAAGTAAGTACACCCCTACATTTATCACTACTTCAAATACCTAAAATTTGAATCAGGTGCACCAGCTCAGGTGCAAATGCTTAGAACATTGTTAGAGACGGATCTTGGAGGAACCTGTCTTATTTAAACCTCAGACATTTAGTTTGGTTTGCTCTTTGTTGTTGAAGTGTGCGGCTTCACCATGCCTAGATCAAAAGAGCTCTCTGAGGCCTACAGAAAGAAGGTTATAGATGCCTACGAGTCTGGGAAGGGATTTAAAAATCTCCAAACAATTTGAAATCGATCATTCGACTGTCCGGAAGATCATCTACAAGTGGAGAAGATTTCAAACAACTGCCAACTTGTTCAGGCCAGGCCGCCCCAGCAAGTTCAGCCCGAGAGCAGACCGCAAGATGCTGAAAGAAGTCTCTAAGAACCCCAGAATGTCATCACGGGACCTACAGGTAGCTCTTGCCACTGTTGATGTCAAAGTGCACGAGTCTACCATTAGAAAGAGGCTGCACAAATTTGATCTGCATGGGAGGTGTGCCAGGAGGAAACCTTTGCTGTCCAGAAAGAACATCAGGGCAAGACTAAAGTTTGCCAATGAACACCGAGGCAAAGACCAGCAATTCTGGAACAATGTGCTCTGGACAGATGAGTCAAAGGTCGAGCTATTTGGCCACAGTACCAGAAGACATGTTTGGCGAAAACCAAAGACAGCATTTGACCACAAAAATCTGATACCAACTGTAAAGCATGGTGGTGGAAATATTATGGTTTGGGGCAGCTTTACTGCATCAGGGCCTGGGCAGCTCACCATCATAGAATCCACTATGAATTCTTCATTGTAGCAGAGGGGGACTGAGGATAATGTGAGGCCATCTGTCGGAAAGTTGAAGCTCAACCGAAGGTGGACCTTGCAACATGACAATGGCCCTAAACATACCAGGAAAATCCACCAAGGAATGGCTGAAAAGAAAGAAATGGAGGGTTCTGGAATGGCCAAGTCAAAGCCCGGATCTAAATCCCATCGAGATGTTGTGGGGGGATTCGAAACGAGCTGTGCATGCAAGAAGGCGAGCCTGGTGTTGGCTTAGCGGCTAGGTTGCCAGCTTAGGATCCTAGGATCCTGGGTTCGAATCCCGGTCGATCGCTGAATTAACGCCAGGGGGGTTCACTCAGCCTGTCATCCTTCCGAGGTTGGCTAATTGAGTACCAGTTCACTGGTAATTCCACGTTTGTCGTAAAAGGCGACAAACAGGGTTGGCGGCAGGAAGGGCATCCGGCCGTAAAACATTGCTTCAAAAAGGGGACCAACAAAAAAACAACAACAACCACGGTGCCCGAAAAAGGTCAACCCCCGCATTGCGGGGAAAAATGGCCTCTAAAGGTGTTTTTTTTTTTTGTGCATGCAAGAAACCCCTCAAACATCGCACAGCTGAAAGAATTCTGCATGGAGGAGTGGGCAAAAATTTCTCCCAGTCGATGTCAGAGACTGGTAGACAGTTATAAGAAACGCCTACTTGAGATCGATTCTGCCAAAGGGGGAAATACCACCTATTAGAGCCAAGGGAGTACTTACTTTTTCCACATGCGAAATTTGCATTTATGTTTATTTAAATTATACAATGGACTACAAAATGTAAATGTTTCATGATATTTGTTACATTATATCACCTTTATCTATCAATATTGTTGAAATGAAGATCAAATAGCTGTATGTTGAAAAAGTCAAAACTTGACATGGGGTGTACTTACTTTTTCACGTGACTGTACACATAGTCAATTTAATTAAAGGTGTTGCTACCTCATGACCTCCATATCTTCTTGTGAAGGTCCTTGTGCTTGATGAAAGTGTTGCCAATGGTGAGACCATTAGTGATACACATGGCCAATAATGTTTCACCATTGCCGGTGAGGACTCTGGCTGACCCACACCTATTAGGCCATGGGGCATACCATTAAAATCCACTTTTTCGTGCAACAGGAATGGGGATTACTTGATTTATTCATGAAAATCAGCAAAATATTCGTTCCATTCGATATAATAATGTCCCCAATAAATATACCTGCACATTAAAATACAAATAAAGAAAGAATTTCGATAAAAAAATCAGGTTTAAAATTCGCGGACAAGGTTGTTCACGTGATAAATTCAGCGAATGAGCGCTCCAGATACGTCAGGTGCCGTAATTGGCCAATCACGCAGCTCATACTAAGCTCCGTTCGGTAGCTGACAAACCAAGATGGCGACGCCCATTGCTTCGGCAGTGACAGGAAAACCTGTTCAATTTTCGTCCAAATTTTGCGTGATGCATGTTGTCCATAAAACTAAAAGCAATTTCATTCAATTCAATGATAAAAACTGGGCCCGCTTTGTTGAATTTGCGAGTAAATGGTTGCTCTATGACTGTAAAGAACGCGATTTACTGGCCGACTGTGCGGTAAAGCTGGGGCTTGATTTTGCCGATACACAATCCTGCATTGAAGCCAAACCAGAAAATCCCAACATTGGCTACCATTATGATTGTTCACGTCGCTTTTGTGACATCAGTAAAGTGAACAGGCTGAAGGAGAAAAAGACCGAAACATCTACATCTCATGGTAAGTTAATATGATTATGTAGTAATTTTTTTAGTAAGCTTTAAGTTTAGCCAAAAGTTTCAATTGTTCTGCAAACATAGACATGATCATGATGATAGAATCTGATCGTGATGATAGAATTCACATTACATTGCCATATATCATGATCAAATAAATCATCATGCTTGATTCAAGCAAGTTAGTAACAAGTTCCGGAAGATTTGGAGTTGGCCTTAGAAGAGTAGTATCTTCAAATTCAATTGACAAATGTACAGCAGACTCAGCAAGTCATGCATGATGAAATGTACATTTTATGATTTTGTTTATCTATTTCAAGACTACAATTTATAATACAAATCGTACTATTGCAAGCATGCTCTTTTACTTTAGTAATAGTATCATGATATGTGGGGATATTGTGGTTTATGTCATCAGGCTCATGTCACACCTCATTACAGTTTTTAGGATCCACAAAGAATTAAGAAATAATTTTGTACATGTAGACTACACATTTTTACTAAATTGTACGGTAGGTACTTCTTACTGTCCTGTAAATGATGGTAATAAAAAGTATGTTTACCTTGTCGGAGAAGTTGTTAAAAAAACCATGATTTGATATTTGTTACTAAAAAAGACAGATGTTTGCAAAATTTTAAACTCTATAATTATAAACAATAAACACATGTTGAGTTTATTTTTATTTTGTATTTTTGTTTTGTTGTTGTTTTTTTGCGCGGTAGTCATGGTCATTAATATTTTTACTAGCAAAGCGTGTACAAATGTATAACAAGGGATGCACCAATAGATTCTTGGGGGGGGGGGGGGGGGGGGAGGGGGGACATGGAAGTTTTTTGAAGAAAAAAAACGTCACCTACTATTGAGGCAAAAAAGAAAATTTACTCACTGATCTGAGTAGAAAAACAACAACTGAATATCAATGAAATACATTAGATATGAAAAAACACTTTGCCGTCTTGGTGGCGGAAAAAAAACCCCACTTTGTTTTTAACAGTTCCCGAGAAATCCTTGAAGACGTCGGAGCTATCGACAATTAAAAAAAATAACATGTGGACTTTGTTCTAAACAGTTTCTCAAAAAATCCTAGAAGACGGCGGAGCTATTGACAATTTTTTGTGCACAGTGTGCATGTATACTTTTAAGGTGCAAATGTTTACTTGCACAGTTACTTTGAGTGTGACCGCTATTTTGTCAATGCATGGATGATGCTGCCGGCTTTATTTGGGGCAAATACCAACGTGAGATGGCACAAGTTTTTATTGTTGCATCAAATTGCACGTTCCATCCCATGATATCCTAAAGGCCAAACAAAAATATAATTGTTGTATTATATATATATTTAAATATATTGTCAGAAAAAATTGGGTATACAAGTAACTGGAAGAAAAAAAATGAAAACAATTGTGTATATTTATGTTTAGACAATAATTCAATGGTTGGTAGGTAGGAAGAAAATAAATACATGTTTCATATTTGTTGAAAAAAAGTTAAATTCTAATCACTCAAAATTTGTTTCTTCCTTCTGTTTAATGCAGATGCCGGGACAGACATGAACGAAATTGACGATGGTCCAGTTGTAGTTAGTGAAAGCAGTGGAGAGCCCAGCAGAAAGAGAATGTTGCGTTCCTCAGATGCAAACAGCAGCCAAAGAGATTGGAGCAGGCGACATATGTTTCCTGAAGAGTGCATTTTCTGCCATAGCAACCAATACAAGCGCAGTCACATCTCAGGAAAGAGGTCAATGGTAAGCCTAGTAAAATGTGAACTCATCAGTGGAGGTCAACTTCTAAAGGCTGCAAAAGCAAAAGAGGATGTACAAATGCTGCATCAAATAGAAGGGGAGGACTTGGTTGCCAGGGAGCTTCAGTACCATCATGGCTGCTACAAGAACTACACAAGATTTTTGAGTAAACCTGGCAAGCCATTGACCCCAGTTCAAAATGGCTATATTGATGCTTTTGACAAATTCAGCCAAAACACCATCAGAAAGCGTCTAATTATAGGCAAAGAAATTCTTACATTGAGTAAACTCAATAAGATATTTATCCGCGCCATTAAAGATGTCAGCGGCATCGATGCACCATATCGAACATGGCATCTGAAGACGCGACTACAGAAAAGCTTTCCACAGTTAGTCTTCATCAAAGCAAAAAGTAGAAACATGAGTGACATTGTGTTTAGTGAGTGTCTATTAGCAGAAGATTTGGCCGAGGACTTGGTAGACGATACAGCAGGGAGTTTAACAGATGACAGCACAGATAATGAAGAGGAGAGTATACCAACTGTTTCAGAATCCAAAGTACCACCCACAAATGATGACTTACGCATGCTGTATAGCGCAGGTTCCCAGGTTCGAATCCTGGATGATCAGTGATTTTTTCACTGATTGTCATCTATGTGTGGTTGACATGTTTAAAATTAATTTATTCTTAAATACAATCATTTTTTAAATGAAAGTCCTGTGTTCATGATTTCGACCTTATACCTGTGAATATAGTTAATAGTACAAATTTCTCAAACTTGAAAGCTGTAAATTGAACAATGATGTAAATTATAATGTAATGGATATCATAAACAAATTTGATTGTCTCAATTATTTATGTCTGTCTGCCTTATCCTGGCATGTATACATTATGTATTGAACATGGAAACGAAGCAAAAGTAACAGTACTCTTAAACACTGTTAATCATGCAAGCACTTTCCATGACATGCGTAATGTATACATGTTGTACTGTTTTAAATAAATAAGTTGAAAATGAATCTTCTAAAAAGTAAAAGGAGTCAGCCGTCAACTGCCACTCATTGCCATTCTTCAAATCAAAGAAGATGAACTGATCATAGAAGGTAGAAGTGAGAAGTTAATTTTAAAAAAGTAAAATAAAAATGATTTATTTGCGGCACAACATGTGTTTCAGCTGCGGCGGACCATATTTTCAGATTGGATTCATTTTCAACTTATCGCTATGACTATCTAGATACAAAAATATCATGTTTATTGGTGTATTTTAGTGAAAAGGAGGTCTAGAAACAATATCACAATCAATTTTTTTCATTTTACTCCTCAAACTATCCAGAAATAAAAGAAAATGCAGTAACGTATAGTTGATGAATATATATTTACTTGCATTTTCATCAAGTGCGCGTTAAAAATTAATGAGCACCCCTGGTGTCTGGGGACATGGTGTTTCTTGTTCAGGAGCACATCCCCAACCCATCTATAGCAATTTTAAGTAATCCCCTGCGTTGTTGCACGAAATTGTCAAATTGAGCACATTTTAGCCCTATGCCCCATGGCCTATATGGTGGTGTGCAGACCTCGTCGACTGCCACCGAGTTTTACATTCATGTCACCAATGAGCAGTGTGATGTCATAGCTGAGCCTGTCATCCAATGTGTCTTGCAGGTGTTCATAGAATTGATCCTTCTGTTCCTGTGTTGCTGTCTCAGTAGGTGCATAGACTTGCACGATGGTAACCTTTGCATTCCATGTGTGGAATCCAGCAGTGATAATGCAGTCGTTGACTGGCTTTCACCCAACTAGTGCTAATGAGGCGTACTTGCTAAGCAAGATTCCGAGCAGAGCTCCAAGCAGATCCAGGACCCAGCAAATTTGTTGCCAAAATTACCGAGTCGGAACCTAACCGAGTTTTTGCTATCGAGTCCCAGCTCCATACATCATCAGGTGACAAAGCAAGACCTCAGTGATTACACATTCTATGCATGACTTTCACTAGAATGCCAAATTAATATGGCTTAAAAGGTCAAAACTCTACTCAAAATAAAAATAGATTCTGGTTACCAGGTTGAGACACAAGAAGTAAAAGATGTTCCGTGAGTCACACTCCTCCAACACTTGCTTGAGGCAATCGCGAAGGAACCGAGCTGGAGAGAGTACAGGCTGCATTGATCCTTCACTACTGAAGCTGTACAGAGGGACTCCCTGGGCAGAATATCCAATCAGATTGCCCTTCTGTCCCCGCTGTGCAGGGGACAGCAGAAGCTTTGTTGCTGTGACAGGTAAACAAGGGAATTGCAAGAATAACAAAGTTTTATGACTGTGTATTTTTCTACACATCCATTGATAACAAATAAAGCAGCTCGAGCATGAAGAAGAGGAGATTCGGATGGTATTGAAGCAACAATCTTTCACTCAGAGTAGTTGGTGCATGTAATGCTCTCCAAGGAAAGGTAGTGGCAGCAGAAAAGGTAGTTCAGTTTAAACTGGATCTGTATCTCAAATCTAAGGTCCCATATAGGTACCAGGAATGGACTATTGGGACTAGAAAGGTACTGTGATGTTGGCAGAAATGCATGGGCAAGATGGGCCTAATGACCTCCTCCTGCTTCAAAGTTCCATGTAAAGCATGTTTAAAATTCACTATTGGATTATTTTTCTAATGGATGGGAATATTTTTTGGGAATGACGATGAGGAAAGGAAGAATACAACCTCCGATAAAAGGCTAGGAAAGTAAAGGCAAGCTGTTTATTCTGGCTCCTTATTAAATAAAAATAATGCCTCTGCCGAAAAAAATATATTTGTATGCTCATTTGCAACCTGCGCTGTGGAAATGAATCGATAAAGAAAATCATGTAAAATTAAGTCAATGAGGTTATATCTGGTAAGAAGTAACTATTTCGATGTTATTATTTATTAAAACAAGCATACATCCCCATATTCGATGTAAGCATACATTTCTATCATCTCAAAACAATGAAAATCTCACCAATAAGGAAGCAAGCAGCACTGACAAATACGCCTCCAGAGAGAACGTGTTCTGTGGTACTGGGATGGCCACCGGCCATAGAAATGGACAGCCAGTGAGAGTATGGTTCACCCCAGATCCAAGCAAACAGCAGGCCACCACTAATGAGCCAAACAGATCCCAAACATGCACTTGGAGGTCCCTCAAGCTTGGCCACGCATAAGGCTTCTGCATAAAACTCCAAAACACCCAGGGTGAAGATTACACAAAGCAGTGAACCCGTAAGTGTGAGAAGTGATGGACTATCTCCAGCTTGATCATCCTGTGGGTAATCAGATCAACAAGGTTAACAACACCATTAACTTTGATGCGATATTTGCCTGGCAGAACAATGTTACTAAATAGGCCGTGTGTGATAAACCTTCTGAACTCTGCAGTGGCTAACCTGTGTAAGAAGACCAAGCACCCATGGAGAGAGTACAGCAGCAGAGAGTAGGGTAGAGAGCGCATGTAATCGCTTGGCACCTCCGACATCCGCTGCCAGCTTGCGCGATGCTGCTTGATACCCCACACGCAACAGCAACGTTGCAAGTAGCAAAAAAACACCAGCCTTCCAGAAGCCACATGGACACAAAACATTTATCAAAACCACCTTTCATCTACAATAACAAGTAACACATCTTGAACAAATTCATGAGGGGAGGATGTATGGCAGACATGGAGTTGAGTTTCAAGGGTGCAGTCCGAGGTCTTTGAGATCCAGACCCAAGTGACAAATTTTCAATCTATAGAATATTGCCCGGTATTAATTCCTTTCTTACCCATCTCCCATTATCAGCTGTTCCCCTTTTCAAGGACGATGGCTTTAAAATGCACAATTACAAGTCCTATCTAAAAGTCCGACGTCCTATCTAATCTTGAACCTCCAATGTCTCGACAAGTCATGAGTGGTAAAAAAATATGTTGACTCCAATCGGACTTAAATAGTACAGGCCTGATGTTTGGGCAAAACATAGAGAAAATGACCTGTTCTCAAATCTAAGGTCCCATGTACAGTATATACAGATATACGTAAGCAGCAATAATAACAGGTGAAAGAAAGGAATGCAAATAAATGATGGTACAGCATACTACCTTGTGGTCAGCCAGACCGAGAAGGGAGATGGCTGTGTGGAGCCCGTGTGTTATTGCACTGGAATGTCGACCCTCGGCTGTAATTACGTGTTAAGGGACTTTGTTACAAAAGAAAACGACACAAAACAAAAGCACAAGTGTCTACTGATTTGTACCGAAATGCAATCACGAGAATAAACAGGACTCCGAGTCCTGTTGCAAATGTCACCGAATGCAGTAGATTTGCTGAGAAGGGGATACGGTGTTCTGCTATCTTGGCCATGAGATCGTCATTGTCGAACAGCAGGAGACATATAACACCAACGAAGAATAAAACCGCTCCTCTTGTCTGGTACAGTTTATGGCAGCAGGGACAAAAGAGAAATCACATGTATTGTAATCATGCAATCATTACGCCATGCAACATGAATATCCACAACAAACAAAATGTGCTTGAGGTACAATGAAAATGGAGGGGAATAGAAAGAACCAAGTAAAGTAAAGTACAAGAGCCTCTATCTACGCTATGTGGACCAAATGCAGTCGAAAGTGTTACCGAAGCTGATATCCAATAAATATTCTAAATAGCGCACAACATTACATTACAGTACTTCCATGTGGTGCACACAATCAATATAAAAACTGTTTTTTTTGGTTTTTAATCTTTTAAAATATTCTCAAAACATTTTAAATTTTGGGTGTACTTTTCCTGCAAAGTGTGGTTACCTCCGCCACCGAAGGTGGACAGAGGTTATGTTTTCACCCTTGTCTGTTTCTGTCTGTTTGTGAACAGGATATCTCAGAAACATTATGGACGGATTTGAACGAAACTTGGTAACCACCATGAGGTTGGGTGTGCGACAAGAACGAATTGATCTTTTTTTGGCGAGGATCCGGACACTATAATTTTTAAAGTGTGAATCTTCACAATTGAGGGATTGGGCCAAAAACAATATATAGCATGATATCTCAAAAAGTTGTGGACGAGTTATGACAAAACTAGGTGGATGAATTGGGCAGGTGACAAGAACGAGCCGATTATATTTTTGTTAAGGTCCGGATGCAGATGCAGCCTATCAGTGGGATACAAAACATAAACTGTTCAGCCTGGTGGAGGTATGCGCTCCACAGAGTGTCATTCTAGTTCAAAACTATCGTTATGGTACAAACATTCTGACAATGCAGATCGTTAGGCCTCGTTATTCTGTCGTATGCAACACAAGACTGCGGGGATGCAATAACTGACTGATGGCACGGCTGTGCCGTTGATGCAACGCTCTCTATAGGTAGGGCAGAAATTTGGAATTTGGCCCTGGTGTCGGTGATAGCTCGTGACGAACACCATCGCATCTTTAATTAATGTCCACCAACTAATGCTGGCAGATTTTGATGAATCACCCTGACTGTGAAACACCAGGATGCGAGTTTATAGCTGAGTCGAGACTCAAAAAGTCTGCTGCCTCCTCACTCTCTGAAGACCTGGACAAAATCACAGACTGGTCAAACAAGTGGAACATGTCTTTCAATCCTGACAAATCTCACACTCTTACTATGTCTCTCCGAAAAGATCGACTGGACAACCCCCCCATCTACTTTCTCAACAATCCTCTCCAAGAAGTTCTGTCGCTCAAGATTTTGGGTCTCACTATCTGCCATGATCTTTCTTGGGAAAACCACTTTTCCAAGCTGGCCTCCAAAGCCAGTCGCCGACTGGGCATCCTCCGTCGTGCGAAGTCCTTCCTCGGCACACCTGAGCTCCTCACCACATACAAGGCTTTCATCCGCAGCTCAATGGAATACTGTTCTCCCCTATGGGCCGGTGCTCCTGCCTCACACCTAGCTCGGCTTCACGCTGTTGAAACCAAAGCTTTCAGAATTATTGGAATCTCCCGCGATGAAGCTATCTCTGAGGGCCTTTCACTCACTCACCGCAGGCAGGTAGGTGGTCTTTCTGTCTTCTACCGACTCCTCTCCGGCCTTGCACCCCCAGCTCTCTCTGTGCTCTGTCCCCCAAATATTCCTACAGGTCGCACGAGATCTGCCAGCAACCCTCTGATGGTTAAACTGCCGAAATCTCGGCTCTCTGCTCACCTTCACTCTTTCATTCCTCTTTTCTCCCGCCTCTGGAACAAACTCCCTCACTCCCTTCAATCCCACTCCTCCCTCCAGGTCTTTAAAACAGCTGTTCACCACCATCTCTTATCTTCCCCCATCCAAAACCTTGATCTTTTCTACCCCCGCTAATTCACCCCAGATCCACCTTGTTTGAAATTCCAACTTCTTTCCTGGAAGTCCTGGCAGTGTCCATATGTTTTATACCTCTCCCACCGCCCCCTTCCCACGCCCCCCCCCCCAAAGCCCTCGCCCTCTCTCAGATCTCTCGATGTCTCCATGTCTCTCGGTCCCTGCTCTCAAATGTTGTGTTTGTGTCCTTCCCCTCTCTCCCCATCTTGTCTACCGCTCCCTATGTTATATGTTTTATGTGTCGGTTTGTCTTTCTGTGTGATTAATGTTCGCTCTTTCACGAGCCTCGATCTTGTATACAAAAAAACAAAAAAACAAACAAAAAAACAAAAAAAAACCAAAAAAAAAACCCAGGCTAAGCAGCTTAGACGTGAGTGTCCATAGTTTTAGGCCATCCTGCTAGCTGTGGGCTAAACCTCGCTGCAATAGGTAGGTAAACATGTCCTTATTTATATATAAAAATGAAAACATCTGATTTGGACAAAATCCATACTCATTTTGGCTTACAAATCCTATACTTGTGCGTAAGTGGAAAAATAAAATTTGCAATCATCAAAAAAACCCCAAAAACATTCCTGTACATACTTTTGTCCATCAATGCGTTATGGTTATCATAGCTTGCATCCCTCGTTTGCAAACTTATAGATACTAACCAAATATAATGGGCAGTGATCTCTGTTATGGGTTGGCAGGATAGCATAGAACATGGAGGTATGCAAACACTCTTCTGAGCAGTCTAGTCTGGCTTCGAATCTTGGCCCAGCTAAAGACTAGTGTTTTGCATACAGTGCAGTTAATCAGTGTGTGTAATCAGTGGGATGGAGGTTAAAATATCTCTCAGGTCTGCCGGTATTAGTCGGAGGGCATTAATCATCACACAGTGTTCATCTTAAAGAGTGGGCGAGTTATGCCATTGCACGACCAATGCCAAATTCCTGTACACTGTGTCAGAGTGGTGACCAGTCCAGGATTGCAATCCTAGTCAAGAACCTAGAGCTCCGGCAGAAGTGATGCTCTGTACAGACCATGGTGCACAGACATTCACACAGATCTCTTTTCTGTTTATTGTAGGAGATCTAGTATTTCTGAAAAAAACATCAATACATCTTATCTGAGCAAATTTCAAATTTTGATCCAATGTCACACTTTATAACATAGTCAACTTGAACAGAATCAAAAAGAGTGTAGATGGCCAGGGTAAACGAGCACACCTTGGCAGGGCTCCCAGCAGAAGATCTGAACAGCACTGAGAGCAAGGAAGTCACCAGTAGGTCACTATGGCCATAAATGAGGAGTGTCCTGGAAGGAAGTTATGGAAATCCAAAATAAATGATCTTAGCGTCATATTCCGTGGCTCCATCTTTCATCAAGATAAATAAACTTAAAAGCTCCAATGTTTATTGCAATTGCACAAAAGAGAAAAAAAAAACATTCTTTCTCAATAAGCTTTGACTCTCTTGATTTCAACGTTTCTCTCTATCATCCTTGAAATGGGAATGAGGCCCCAAGGAACAAATCCAGGAAATGAGGTAGCCATACCTCAGAGGGCCACACAGTGTTAGGCCGTAGAACCACATAAGGGAGATAATGCAACTGAAGAACGCATGCCGGAGGATCCTCAACCACTGCATGACCAACAATAAGTTGTTCAAAGTTTAAAATCAAGGAAAGCGAGATATGAGCAGAAACAGGCAATTAAGAGATGTGAACATCTTAAAATTGTATGCAGCAACAAAAGTCACCTGAGACATTGTGATCCTCTTTCCAAAGGATAAGGGCTTCTGGAGAAACACCAGCAGCAGGGCAGTCCTGCGGTTATCATACAGACAAGTACAATCTAAATCACAGCACCTGAGTAATAATAATAATAATAATAACAAAATTAGTCTTGTGATTGTCTTGTGATTCTTCAGAGGAGGAGATGCATTCTATCATACGGAGATCGGAGATCGCCTATGACAGGTCGAAGGGATGGAAGGGTTATACTTGTTGGACAGATATTGCGTAATGACGATGTCGATCAGATACAGATGTCATGTGCTGTAAGAACCCAAATATTGACAGCCATGAACACGTGGCAAGTTAGTTCTTTAACTTTCTTGACCCCTTTCCCCCTCTCTCTTTTACATTCGACATTTTACATTGACAAACCAGACGTAATCTGCTTAACAGAAACTTTCCTCCTTCAAGATATCTCTGATTCCTTAATATCTCTTCCTGGTTACTCCCTCCTCCGGCATGATAGACCCGAGCCTCGTCCTGGTGGTGGGGTTGATATCTTTATCAAAAACTCTCTTCCTCACTTTTCCTGCACTGCCATCTCTCCACCCCATACCTAGGGGTACCTATGGCTACGGCTTCCCCTCCGCACCCACCTTTTGTTCATATGTGTGTTGTACCGTCCTCCAAACAGTGATGACTCCATTTACATCTCCCTGCAGACAGGGTCTGTACTTACTGTAGGGTACTGTAGGGACTGTAGGGTGCAGACATGGACCAACTTCTATCCACTCATCTCAACTCTCTCTTCCTCATATGTGGTGACTTCAACTGTCATCATGCCAGCTGGCTGGGTGTGGGTTCCTCTCTCACCAGCCATGGCACCTCAGCAAAGGACTTCTGTGACTCATTGGGACTGACACAATCTGTCAATTTCCCGACCCGGATCTCAGTCAACGGAGCATCTTCTCTTCTAGACTTGGTTATGACAAACTTCCCTGTAAATGTCTGCTGCTCTTCTGCTCCAATCGGTTCTTCTGATCATTTGCTTGTTAAATGGACATCTCTCTGGCCATTCTCAGAGAGCCTCCTCAGCGCCGACGAGTCTGGCATTTCACTCAGGCCGACTGCCACGGTCTTCAAGCAGCCAGCAATCATCTGGACTGGTCTCCCTTCTCTACTGCCTCTGACATCAACTCTTCCTGGGAATTCTTCCAAAGTAAACTGCTCTCTCTCTCTCATGCACAGATTTATCCCATCTTGTCTTCAGTTGTCATACCCTTCCTCCCATCCATGGTACACTGAAGCTTGTGGTGAGGCAGTTGCCATGAAACACCTTGCCATCGCCTCATGGAAGGCTAATCCAACTGAAGGCAATCTCAGTTCCTTTCACAAACCTCGGAACAAGTGTGTGTCTATCCTCAGGAGAGCCAGGAAACAATATATCTCGACTCTCAAGACTGAACTCTCAAACCTGTCTCCCTCATCCAAATCCTGGTGGCGTCTGGTCAAATCTATTTCTGGTGTTTGTTCCCCTTCCATCCCCTCCCTCACTTCAAACGGCTAC
Source organism: Myxine glutinosa (assembly GCF_964187855.1). Classification (NCBI taxonomy): domain Eukaryota; kingdom Metazoa; phylum Chordata; class Myxini; order Myxiniformes; family Myxinidae; genus Myxine; species Myxine glutinosa. Next base: position 67,732,640 of record NC_136262.1, read on the forward strand.
ACAGCTGACACCACATGTGAAAAAGCCGAATGCCTCAACTCTGTGTTTGCCTCAACATCTTGTGTCCCGAACCCGTCTCTCTCTGTACCCACCTTACCCAGTCAAACCAAGCCGCTCCTGGACTAGCCTGGTGTTGGGCTAGCGGCTAGGGTGCCAGCTTAGGATCCTAGGATCCTGGGTTCGAATCCCGGTCGATCGCTGAATTAACGCCAGGGGGGTTGACTCAGCCTGTCATCTTTCCGAGGTCGGCTAATTGAGTACCAGTTCACTGGTAATTCCCTGCTTGTCGTAAAAAGGCGACAAAAAGGGTTGGCGGCAGGAAGGGCATCCGGCCGTAAAACATTGCTTAAAAAAGGGGACCAACAAAAACAACAACAACCACAGTGCCTGAAAAAGGCCAACCCCCGCTTTGCGGGGAAAAATGGCCTCTAAAGGTGTTTTTTTCCTTTTTTTCTCAAGACTGAATTCTCAAACCTGTCTCCCTCATCCAAATCCTGGTGGCGTCTGGTCAAATCTATTTCTGGTGTTTGTTCTCCTTCCATCCCCTCCCTCACTTCAAATGGCTACACAGCTGACACCGCATGTGAAAAAGCCGAATGCCTCAACTCTGTGTTTGCCTCAACATCTTGTGTCCCGAACCCGTCTCTCTCTGTACCCACCTTACCCAGTCAAACCAAGCCGCTCCTGGACGCGTGTACATAGAAGATACTCCATGACGTATGACATATATTGAGGACAGGCGTGCGTGTGAGGTAAAAAGGGCGCTGGCACTCGAGGGGTCTGTACAGAAGGGTAAACATGGTGAGAGGCCTCAGCAAGTGTGTTAGGCTGGCAGGGTGGCCTCAAAGTGCGCACACTTGCCTCTAAGCTGTCTCGCTTGGATTTGAATCCTGAACCAGCTACATCAAAACTGTCATCCCGTTTTTTCACAGTCGGGGTGATTAATCAATGTGTGCCGTCCCTCGGATTTACGTTAAATTGGTTGTCCCATCTGCTGGCATAAGTTGGTGGACTTTAATGATCCTACGATGTCCTTTGGAAAGAGTAGGGGACCTTCGCTCTCCTGCTGAGCCCACTGGGGGAGCATAGCCATAGGGCTCTTTTATATGCCCCTCAAATAGAAATTCCTGATTATGCCAGTGCTTGTGCAGCGCCAGCACTGACTTTTGGCCCTGGGCGGCACTAACCCTAACTACACGACTGGAGTCACTATAAACACCTACACAGCATATGTGCAAAAAGGTCTCGTTTGGCATTCACACGTCATTTCGAAAGGCCGTATTGAGACCTTGCACAAGGCTCACCCAAACTTGAAGTAGAAGACGAAATTAATGATGTGTAGGAGTTTAAGGACGTCATAGCTCTGGAATAGACCCACACAACTGAACACCTTGGTGGTGGCCAGCAGGATCGAGTATCGGGTGAGTCTGCAGATGCAAACACAGTGAGTGAGGGCACAGTGTGACCTTTACCAACTTCTTATCGAATATAGTAAATGTTTCTGATGCAGTGAAATGACCATTCAGAGAGAAGGAGAGCTGCAGAGGTTGTTTATTGTTTATTAATTATTTATTTAGTACAAGCAATGTACAAACAATCAAAAAACAAACAATTAATTTTTTTTAGTTTATTATTGACGGTATTATTATTATTTTTAGTTTATTATTTATTAAAACAACAATGAAAGGAACTTGATCACTGGAACTTTTGTTGAACTTTAACAGATACTGTACACAGGAAATTGATTTAAAACGGCAAAATGTTAAAGACCAGAACCAAATAACCATTTTACGCCCTGCGCGTTATACACAAACTACATGCAGCTGTAGTACAGTATTAATGGGGTTACAATGTGGAGGTGCCGCATCATGGAGTACCACACATTGCACATTTTTCCAAGCCATTTAACTTAATGCGAAATGAACCATAGGCTCTATACTTTTGGCAGATTATAGTTGTAGGTAGTAGGATTGCAATAGACCAAGGTGGAGGCTTACCTGCTGTGCGATGGACCGATAGGCCCCAGCTTACTGCTGGAGATGACATTGTGTGAATATTGTGTTCCGGCATCCATGGCCCGCTCTCCAAACCGTATTATACGGACACTACACCATCCGAACTACGGCTGTTACAAAATCCCTCCTGACACCTGGTTGGTTTGATAAAACACCGGAAATGCTTCTGGCATCCATCCATGACATGAGATCAGCACACGCCGCGGAACACTGGAACAGGTCCGAGCCGACTGTCATTCACCTCACAACGACGAGGTACAACTACAAGAGCGATAAAAATTATAAAAAATATAGCAACAGAACAATGTTAAAATTTTTACTTTTTACCAGATTGTTCCCCTATCTTCGACGTTCCTCATTTAAAATAGCTAAACGACAACGGTGATTGTTGCTCGCGAAGCGAATCAGCAATACGTAATCCGCTACTAGTGTTAGTTACGACGTGGCGGCCGCTTGCGATTGGTTGGATTAAGCGGAAATGACGTAGACGCTGGCGTTTAGTATGTGAAGCGATACTGTAACTTGAGACAGTCTGTCAGGAAAAGCGAGTAAACGTTATTATTTAAAATTCATTACGAGTAGGGTGTGAAGCAAGTACCCGGGGAGAAGGTTCGTGAAGCATATCGGAAACTGAATTTTAATAGCAAAAAAAAAAAATTGAAAGAAAACCCGGAGTCCCGGATGGGCATGAGATGTATTGTAGTTGTTGAAGACGTCAAACAGAAACAGTCCTAATTTGTGATATACTCTTCTTCAGTCTTCAGTCTTCAGTCATTCAGTCCCATCAATGGACTTTCCCTGACCATTCGCTGAACCGTCGCCTTTGTGGAAAAAGAAGTATTTTTTTTTTTTTTTTAGCGCATGGCCAATGGTTCTCTTCCGGGATCCGGATGTAAATGTGATTCATGTAATGCAACTGTGGTTGGGTTTGATCTCGAAGCTGGAGTGGTTTCTCTTGTGCAGGAGTAACGTTGAGCCATGGATCCAAGTCAGACACGATCCGTGGTCACCGAGGTTCTACGTAGGGCCACGAGTCAGGATTCTGCGGACCTAAAGCCGGCGGAGGAGCAACTACGACAGTGGGAAACCCAACCGGGCTTCTACTCTATTCTACTGGTGGGTTTTGATTTCACGTCACATATTTGTTATTGGTCATTTACTTGTGTGCAGCACGTGGCTGCTGCTTTGCATCATTGCGGGTGCCAATGCAAGGAACTGTGGACCTCTCATGTATAAGTGGTGTTTGATTTTTCGCATTTTTACTTCTTTGTGTCGGTGCTCGATGGGTGTTGTTAATGTGCAACCTGTGATGATGCGAAGGGCTTTGTTTTGTATGGTCTGCTGGGTGTTTGGATGTGTGTTTGATAGGCTGGCGTATGTTATTAGTGATGTTGTTTTTTTGTAGTATCCGAGGTCGATGCCTGTGAGTGCCCTAAGTGTGTTCAGTCTGGGTGTGCATGTTGTTTTAATGTTTGTGATGTGATCTGAGAATGACATGGATGTGTTAAAAGTGACCGAGTATGGAATAGGGTATGTGTGTGGAATAGGGATGTTGTTCAGTGTGATGTGTGGTGCAGTACTGTGTTCCTTGGTGTAATTTATTAGAAGAGTGACTGTTCATTTTGAGGAGGCCCATTTTCAGTCTGTTGGTGAGCCAGGTTTGTGGGGTGCTGAGGAAGGGTTGAAGTTGTGCTGTGGCGGTGTTGATGCTGCCATGAGTAGAGGTGATGGTTACATCATCTGCATATGAAGCTAATTGTATGTTCTCGGGTGGTTGTGGAATGTCGTGCATGCACAGATAAAAGAGTGTGGGGGAGAGGACTGAGCCCTGAGGGATTCCATTCGGAAAGTATCGTGTACGTGATGACCTGCGTTAAAAATTAGGAATGACTGTCTGCATGATAGGTAGTTGGTCAGCCAGAGTTTGGTGTTGTGCATGTTTGTGTTGAGTATTTTGTTTGTGAGTAAGAATTTTGGGAGTGTGTCAAACATTTTGATGTCTACTGTGGTGAGAATAGTGAGTTTTGGTGATTTTCTATTGTTGAAGCTTTCAAAGGTGTTTTGTGTGAGGTTGCATGCCCTTGCTGATGAGGCTGTCTATGTTGTACTGGAGGTTCTTAAGGCTATGTGTGTGTTTCATGGGTTGAGGAGGTTGCGGTCCCGGGTTGGTTTCTATGTTTCTCGCTAGAATGAGGATAAAGGAGAGGACTGCCTGGAGGAGGCCACTCCCCAAAGAAGAAGAAGAAATACAAATTATACATATATACATATAAAAATTGGCATTTCATTCAGGCCGACTGGCACAGTGGCACGGGGTCTTCAAGCAGCGATCAAACATCTGGACTGGTCTCCCATCTCTACTGCCTCTGACATCAACTCATCCTGGGAATTCTTCCAAAGTAAATTGCTCTCGCTCTCATGCACATATTTATCCCATCTCGTCTTCAGTTGTCTTACCCTTCCTCCCGTCCATGGTACACAGAATCTTGTGGTGAGGCAGTTGCCCTGAAACAACTTGCCTTTGCCTCATGAAAGGCAAATCCAACTGAAGGCAATCTCAGTTCCTTTCACAAAGCTCAGAACAAGTGTGTGTCTACCCTCAGTAGAGCCAGGAATCACTACATCTCTACTCTCAAGACTGAACTCTCAAACCTGTCTCCCTTCTCCAAATCCTGGTGGCGTCTGGTCAAATCTGTTTCTGGTGTTTGTTACTCTTCCACCCCCTCCCTTACCTCAAATGCCTACACAGCTGATGCCGCACGTGAAAAAGCTGAATGCCTCAACTCTGTGTTTGTCTCAAAATCTTATGCCCCAAACACATCTCTCTCGGTACCCACCTTACCCAGTCAAACCCAGCTGCTTGTGGAGTCCGTGTCCTCTCCTGACAAGGTGGATAAGTTTTTGTCAAAGCTCGACTCCGATTCTGCAACTGGACCAGACGGCATCAGCCCACGGGTCCTAAAATCCTGCTCTGCCGCTCTATCTCACCCTCTCTCTGTTCTATTCACCCTCTCTTTTGCTCAAGGTCATCTGCCATCTGCTTGGAAATCAGCCAACATTACCACTTTACACAAAAAGGTGAAAAAACAGATCCATGCAACTATAGACCAATCAGCCTGCTCCCAATCATCAGCAAGGTCATGGAATCCATCATCGCTTCCAATATTAAATCCTTCCTCTTCTCCACACACTTAATCTCTGATCATCAATTTTATTTCAGACCAGGTCATTCTACTCTGGACATGCTGCTTCTGCTGTCTCAACAATGGATGGAGGCCCTCAACGCCAACCAGGAAATCAGAGCTGCCTCCCTTGACATATCTCGTGCTTTCGATACGGTCTGACACCAAGTCCTTTCTGGCCACTTCTGAGCTCCTCGCCACATACCTAGTTTTCATCCGCAGCTCAATGGAATACTGCTCTCCCCTCTGGGCTGGTGCTCCTGCCTCACACCTATCTCGGCTTCGCACAGTTGAAACCAAAGTATTAAGAATCATTGGCATCTCCTGCGATGAAGCTGAATCTGAGGGCCTTTCTCTCTCTCACCGCAGGCAGGTTGGTGGTCTTTCTGTCTTCTACCGACTCCTCTCCGGCCTCGCTCCCCCAGTTCTGTCTTTGCTCTTGTCCCAAATATTCCTTCAGGATGCACGAGATCTGCCAGAACCCCTCTTCTGGTGAAACTACCAAAATCAAGACTCTCTGCTCACCTTCCTTCACCCTTTCATTCCTCTTTTCTCCCACCTCTGGAACAAACTCCCATACTCTCTTCAACCCCTCTCATCCCTCCAGGTCTTTAAAACTGCTGTTCACCACCATCTCTTATCTTACCCTATCCAAAACCTTGATCTTTTCTACCCCCATTAAAACACCCCAAATCAACTTCTTTCCTGAAATTCCTAGTAGTGTTCATTTGGTTTATACCGTGTACCCACCTTCCCCCTCCCCAGCCCTCTCTCTTCCACAGATCTACCGACATCCCTGTTCTCTGTAGGGATGTCGGGAGACAGCCTATCAGCTGTATTGCTGTTGTTGTGCTTGTGTGCTTCCCTCTCGCTCCTCTTCTTGTCTTCCGCTCCCTTCATTGTATGTTTTATGTGTATGTGCATGTTTTCATGTCTAATGTGCTAGCTCCTACACGAGCCTCAACTCTATATAAACAAAAAAAAACAAAAACGTTTGTTGTGGATATGTGATGCACATGTGTGAGAGCGAAGTTTGATGATTTGAATGATTGTGTGTGAGTTGTTTGTGTGGAAGATGAGAGGGAGTGGGCTGGTCCATGTGGACCTATCGGTGCTCTGACTGTGACCGCGCTACTCCGATGAATGGGCAGGAAAGAGTGGGAAAGCTTTGGCCCCCGTCTTGCGTTTGGGAATGCAAGCACCGCGAAGATACATCCCCATTAGTTGCTACTATCAACGGTACCTGCCCTAAGGGTGGGGCTTCAATTGGGAAGCCCAAATGAAAAGGCAAAATATCAGAAATTGAAGGCTTTGTAAAATTTAAAAAAACTATTCATATAAACATCTGTTGAATCATATCACATGCAAATCATCAAAATCTAAACTGTACATGGCACCTATTTTGAAAAAAGATTGAATTCTGCAAAACGGAAGCGGCCGCTACACGTCTTTCTCAATCGCACGTTTATGTGTGAAGAGTGCGCCCTGAATCTGTAACATGGAAGCGGCCGCTACACCTGTTTCTCAGTCACTTTGCACACGCTGCCGTGTTACTTTGGAGCCACACGTTTATATCGGAAGAGTTCGTCAGTAGTCGATCTACTCTCTCCTGGTACGTAGAATTTCAACAAAAGCCACATCACTGTTCATATCGGTAAATATTATTCCATCGTGTTTGGAAAAATTGGAAAACTTGGAAAAATCCGAAAAACAATATAGCCTATTTTACTCCCAGTGGTCCCAGGAATACCCACCCAAAATATCGTTGCGATCGGTTCAGCCGTTTTTGCGGTACCTTCGAACCGACAGACGGACATTTGGTGAATTATAGTAAGATTATTAGTGGCTGTGGTTGAAAACCGTGCTTCCCCGATCCGGGTTGAAAACGGTGCTTCCCCGACCCGGGTTGAAAACCGTGCTTCCCTGACCCGGGTTGAAAACCGTGCTCACCCTACCCGGGTTGAAAACCGTGCTCCCCTGACCCGGGTTGAAATCCGTGCTTCCCCAACCCGGATTGAATACCGTGCTTCCCTGACCCGGGTTGAAAACCGTGCTCCCCCGACCCGGGTTGAAAACCATGCTGCCCCGACCCGGGTTGAAAACCAAGCTGGGTTGAAAATGTGAGGAAATCTGTGTCAGCTGATTGGCTGGCCTTCATCTTTGAACGAGTGGCCCCACACTTTGGGAAAGAGTCAGAATATAATGTTGGTGAGCCTGTTTTGACACCCCAAAATGGAATTGCTAAATTACATGGAAATGAAATATCTGGAGCAGCGCAGTTTTCAACATGGGGTGTGGTGCATGGAAAGGAGGTAAAAGTGGAATCTATTCTCGGCATTCTCCAGATTACAGGATGTACATTGAAGGGGCAAGATAACATATGACAGATTTAACGTGCATATGACAGTTGTAACATGTACATGTATATGCATTGTTATGGATTCGTCACTTCCTCCTTTGTTGTTATTATATACTTGTAGGATTTTTAGTTTCAGGTAATATTGTTGTTAAGATTTCTGTGTGAAATGGAGATGACTTTAGTGAAAGGTAAAAAGAAATGTTTGTGGAGGAAAAAGAAAAACGCAGGCAAGAAACCAGAAGAGGTGAGAGGAAAAAGATCGGCAGGGGAAAGAGACAAATCTTTCTGCCGCGTTCCCTCTCGAGACTCTGAGGGGCACCGTAACCTGCGTTTGGGGAGGAACACGTAACAGCATATGACAGTTTAGTTTAGTTTCTCATATGCAGCCTCTGGCTTCTGGTTGCATAATTTTCTGGGAGCGCGGCTGTGTCGCTAATGCGGTGCCCTCTATTACCAGTCAACTGGTACTCGATTTGCTGACCTCGGAAGGATGACAGGCTGAGTCAACCCACCTGGTGTTAATTCAATGGCATGACGGGGTCTCAAACTCAGGACCCTGCGATCTCAAGATCTCCACCTTCACCGTTAAGCCAGCACCAGGCTTATATGGCAGTTGTAACATGTACATGCATATGACAGTTGTGACATGTACATGCATACATATACCAATTGTAACATGTACAATGTACATGCATATGACAGTTGTAACATGTACAATGTACATGCATATGACAGTTGTAACATGTACAATGTACATGCATATGCCCATATATAACATGTACATGCAAATGGTTGTCCATACAGTTGTACATTACGGTGGTGCTTAAATTTTTTAAAAAAACTAAATTTTTATTTTTGAAAGTCTTGCCCCCTTAAGCTGTTCCATATAATATAGAAACACTGTATAAACAGTTTAAGCACTAAATTATTATGTTTAGGGGTAGCTCAAGGGCCGCAAAGATTATGAAAATTATAAAAATTCAACGAATTACGAGTATATCAGACTATATCTTAATTTATTTTAAACAACACACTTGAACACAGTATTTATTTTTGAACACGTTAATAGTGAATTCTTTGTTCAGTTTCTGACAGAGTTCATAGTATCAGTCTGACAACATCCAGCAAACCCCAAATTTATTATTTTCATGGCATCCCGGACAGTGTATATTTTCTGCTATCAGGGTACATTCTGCGATGGTCCTCGACAACTTGCAGCAGGAATTGCAGCTGAGTTTCATCACGGGTTATCAACCCACTGTACTCCTGAATGAGTGCCACTCCACGTTCAGCATAGTCATTGACAACTTTTAGAGAGTTGACTGTTTCTGCAGCCTGCTTGTAGTCGTCTCTGTCATCCCACAAGTCCGGATCAACCGCGAGAAATCCATCTGGAAGTTCCATCATTCGCAGAAGTTTCATTGACCTTGCTGTGACGAAATCTTCCAAGTTCTTGTCCTTGAATGAATCAAGAGCAACAGTGATTCGCTTGGAATGATCCTGATCTTGGTCTTCTTCATTCTTCATGGCACTCACCATCAGTCTCTTGGTTGCCGAACTGACCCGACTGTCGAAGAAAGCCAAGCTAACAAGTTCCTGTGACAAGTACCACACGTGATTGGAAAACTTGCGTGATGTTGACTTTGAGATGGCTGGATGGATTGATGAGTATTCAAGCAGTGACTTCAGCAGCAGCAGGTCACTGTAAGGAGCACCTGATGCTTGAGGTGCAGAGATCCAGGCTGTCAGGTAGACACGTACTGTGAATACACACACATCACGTAATCCTCTCTTTTCTGCAGGAGTCAGTTTGAATTGAGCCTTGAACATCCAGATCTTGAGACAGTATATTACTTTGGACATCCAGCGGGCGTGGTGCATTGCTCCGGGTGACATGAATCGCACTCCTCTGGCAGGAGCAGCACCGAGAAAGACAATCACAAGTTCCAATAATTCTTTATAATCATCTCTCGGCTGACTCTGTTCAAGATGCTTGTTGGCATAATCGATAGTGCCTTGCTTTATGTCTTCCACTAGACTTGCCACGTCATCAGCTGCAATCCCTGGTTCATACTTGGCCGTGTCTATGAATCCCCAGTATTCCTGGAAGCGTTTGAAGAGTGGAACCTCGGGAGAAGATTTGGCTCCCAATCCCATACACACTTGGAACACTGCACCAATTATCAATTCCATAATGTGAAGTCTGCAAGCTAGTGACAAGACCTCCTTCTCAAGCTTCTGCTCTAGGAGGACACAGGCACCAGCGATCCGACCAGTGTTTGAGCTGGTTGTGTCAAAACACATAGCTCGGATGCTGTTGGCTACGCCCCAGTCTTCAATGGCTCCAAAGACAGCAGCAGCCTGAGCCTCGCCTGTTCCAGATGGAAGCTTGGCAACTGTGAGTAGCTGAGAAACTCCTTTCCCTGAAACCAATACTGGCAGGCGATCAACCTTCTCTTTTCCAATTAGATCAAGGATCAGTTTGCCGTCCCAGTGAACAACAAGAGGAACGTTACCCTGAAACTCCGCCTTTATATTTGCAGATCTCTGGACTCGGTGTTGTACTCTTTGTCGGCGAATTGAGTCTCTGTTTAGAGCAAGTTCATCAATGTTCTGTCCCAAGCTTTTGGCAGTTTCTGCTATAACAAAAACGGCTTTGCGGTCTGACACTTTTGTGCGATCTAGAGCGGCTGCGAGTTCTTCAGTAACGACAGTTTTTCGCCCCCTCTTTCTTTTTCGTGTCTGAAATGTGATGCCTCCAGCAGCTCCATCACTTGCATTGTCCCCAGTTTCCATCTTTTCACTATCTTCTGCTGAGCTGTTTTCAGATTCAGAACCAGATGAAATCAGTTCAGCTGTAGAAGCTGCTAACTGTTTCATTTGCTCCATTCGCTGTCGCCTGGCAAGCATTTCCTCCTCTCTTTTGGACGCCGTTTTCTCCTTCGCAGCAAGCTTTACATCTACTCCAGCCAGCGACCCCCTTCTTCCCTTTTCTCGCTGGGCTAACAAGAAATCCTTGTCTTCTTGTAATACTGACGTATTGGTCAGAGCATCAGCGTGAGCGACATCAAAAAGGTCTTCAAGCCTGGAAACAAAAGCCGACTCTCTCGCGAGTTGAGTTGGTGACGTTCGCGCTTTGTTCTTTTCCAGAAGACGCCATTCTTCAAATGTCTGCTCAAGCTTGGTTTGGCAGTTTTGATGAGCTCTCATCGGGATTCTAGCTTTCTTCCAAAAGTTAGCTATTTCCGTGATGGTAACATCCGACGATTGTCTTACGGTCTCCTTCAGATCGAGATGGTGATGTAGGAAGAATCCAAGAGCCATACGCAATGATGGCAACTTGCTGCCACTTAATTCAGTCACAGAGTCGCCAAGGAGATACAACTTGGTTTGAGATCTTGTTGCTTTTTCCACAGATGACATTTTCAATCAGATATGAATCTGAAAGAAATAGAACATAGCATTAAGAAATTAAGAATCAAGAAAATTCAAACAGTTCTATTAATAACTGAGCAGTGAGCATAATGCCTGAAGCAATTACACAAACATACTGCTGCAACAGTGTTGCAGCTGTTGCTTAGTCAGCATAGTCAGTCCATTGAGTCCAAACAGTAAACAAGTCTGAACATGTCTGGAATATAAATTCATGGAAAATTTGCATTATCAATTTATCAGCAAAACAATGGGATTCGGATGATTGGTTGGATAATAGATATGAACCAGTTGAACCACAATGATTATGCTTCTATAATCTGTGATAATATTATACCATGTTTATACACCCATTGTGTCTGTGATTCTCTGCAAAGCCTGTGATAACTTCGTTTTTATTTTCAAATAGTGTTCTGTGATACACCTATGTACAGTGTTTACTTTTAGATACTATGGTGATAAGCGTTCCCAGGTCAGCGCTACATCTCATTTTAGCATTTATTGTCTAGCAGACTCTAGCTCAACGAACATTTTACTCTTTTATTATAACAGATATTGTGTATGTACAATGTACATATTACTACTGTAATTATTTATTTAATGGAGCACAGAGTTTTATAACTTAAAGGTTTTATCTGTGTTCCCAGTAATTAATTTTACCACAATGATTGCATGTTGTGTGTATGATGATAGGAGAGAGTGTCAATTTACTTAGTAGTTAAAATTGGGTTCTTAATTTATCAACAGAATTAATCTATTATCAGTCGTATGCGAAATAAAAGGGCGGCCGCAGCTTTGGGGTATCAGAAACTTTACCATCATTGAGCTACCCCTAAATATTGTTCAATTGTGCTCATATTTTGCCTGAATTTTTATTTCATATATAGGAACAAATTGAGAGGGTAAGAAGATCATATTTCAAAAGTTCAAAAATAAGCTCCACCCTGTTGTACATGCATTTGGCAGTTGTAACATGTACATGCATACGACAGTTGTAACATGCACATGCATATGGGAGTTATAACATATACAATGTGCATGCATTTAGTTGCATATAACATGTACAATTGTACATGCATATGGTTGTGCATAACATGTATACTGTATACAGTTGTACATGAATATGGCAGTTGTAACATGCATATGCATAATTGCATATGGTTGTACATAACAGGTACATATAGATGTACAATGTACATGCATATATGGCAATTGTAACATATACATGAATATGGTTGTACATAACAGGTACATACAGTTGTACATGTATATGGCAGTTGTAACATGTACATGAATATGGTTGTACATAACAGGTACATACAGTTGTACATGCATATGGAAGTTGTAACATGTACAATGTACATGAATATGGTTGTACATACAGTTGTACATGTATATGGCAGTTGTAACTGATCTCAACTAATTTTTGGCTGATCAGAACAAATTTGCCCTCTAGATAGCCTAGAGCAAGGATCATTTTCCCTCTTTACATTATGCCCCTCCGAGTTAAAGATCAGGGTCAAATGACGGTCTGAAAAAAAAATTATGCGTTTTTTTTTTTGACATCACTCCATTTTGCCAATGCGGAATCTCACAGATCACATGGCTTTCCAAGGTTCTTGTATCATAATAGTGTACTTGCACTGAAGTTGTGCACCTGATATTGGATTAGCATTCTTGACCTACTTTTTCGGGTTGTGACCTAATCCTTATTATAATTAATGGACAGATGTTTGTGTGCTTGTTTGTCATGCTACTCCTACAACTCTGGCCCGATTACATCCTGACTTGCTACATAGGATCAGTATGACCCCAATTAGTGTATAGGGGTGTTTTTATCTTTGCCGGTGGTCTTGGGGGAGACGGGGGGGGGGGGGGGGTGGAGGGGAGGGGGGAAGAAGAGGATGGGGGACGCAAATTCTCTATGTAAATGTGTATCGTGTAGCGCCACCTCCAGGTGGAAGAGGGTATTACAAGGCTACACCTTACAGCAGGCACTTAGGCCAGTACAGGGCTCACCTGTGAGTCACAGTGAGGCAGGGCTCACTCTTTACAGTACAGTACTCCTGCCCCCATGTTTCCCAGTGCAGTGGGGTGTTTTGAATTATAAGCAGTAAGCATGTTTTTGCTTCATGCACGTAATCCAGGTTATTATTTTTATTTTCAGTTGCCCATACACCGCCCAAATAAAGGTGTGTATCAGAAGAATGTGTTGCATGCTTGGAACAAGATCGCCTGTCAGAAGGGTACTCTGCTAGTTAACAAAATACACTTTTTGGATCATAACTTGAATAATTTTCGTACGATTTTCATAATGTTGAGTTTCATGGATAGATTATAGATGGTTCATTACTTCATTCCTAAATGTTGATCGTCAAGATCATATAGATATAGTAGTCTGAAAAAAGCATAGGCACCATGGGCACTGGCGGGAGGTTTACCCTTGACAAATGTAGCAAGATATCTGCGCGTTTTTCATCACAGGTAGGAGTCGTAGATTATTTTGTTCTTTTGGAGGGGTTATTTAACCACTTATGCCAGCTATGATCACTCAGTTGTGGATGTTGGAGTCCATTGTACTTTTCAAATATCACAGTGGAAATGGAGATATTCAGGGGAAGCAACATAGAACGTCTTAATAAATTTGTGGCTGTTGTAAATCCACTGTCTTAATTTAACAGTGAAATAACCACAGATTGAAGAACAAACATTTTTCAGGCACATGAGAGTCTGTAGTTCTCCCAGAAACTAAACACCATGCAGGCAATTGTCCGATAAAATATTTTGCACCTTTTACAGTCTTTTGTATATATACAAAGTGGAGCCTCGTGGAATTGCTAGAAAGGTAGAAAAATGTTTTGTAGGCAGTGTTGTAAAAGTTTTGCAGTTGTTAAGGCAACTATAAGCCAGAGGTGTTGGCCATAAAGTTGTGCAGGACTGTCTTTCACCCTTTTATCCAACAGGGGGCACCAGTAGTTAGCAAGCTTCTCATTAATTACTGACACCAGGGCTTTTCTTTGATTTGTTGTCTCGAGTATGAAACATCCAAAAAGTAGCATCTGTTTGCGTTAGCTTCTTTGCAGCCATTTAGAACATGATCTCTCTTGCGTCAAATATATCCTCAAATTCAATTAGCCATTTTAATCCCTACTTTGGCATGCAGAGCATCTGCTGTTTGCTTCATTACTGGAGCATGGCTTGAGGGAGGTAGAGGGGGGAATTTTCTAATGTGGTGGTGGTGAGGTGGGAGGGAAGGGAGGGAGACTTATTTTGATTGTAAATAGTTGGGGATCAAAAACTTCATCATTTTTTGTGACTCAAAATATTTTGTATATATTGGCTAATTTCACCCTTGCTGGGAAGGCAATGCCAAACCATCCAGTATAATCCTTCCCAGGAAACTGCTTTAGCAGCCCCAATGTTCTCGAACAGAGTTATGGTACATCAGAACCAGAATTGCTAATTTCCATCTCCCTTCCTGGTATCATTTTATTTTCTTTCTCTCCGAGCGTGTTTGTTTCTTTGTGCCTTTACCATTTGACCAATCAATTTGCTTCCATTTGCTTGTATGTCGGTCTAGTCGTAGCGACTTGTGGTGGACTGGGCACACCTCTCAACAGCCTTTTCCGTTTCCCTGTGAAGTATCTATCACATGACTGTGTTGTATAGGTTTTGAAATATTTTTATTCGGATTTGAATAGCGTAATCTTACCCCGTAGCATTGAAGGCTAATCTGTATTGGTGCATGCTATTAACTAATTACTAAGTAAATCTTGACATTTTCTGCTGGTATAGAAAATGAACTGTGGTGTTATTGAAGAAATAGAAGTTTGTATTTTGCGATATTAGTAAAGGACTTCGCTCACACCTTTGAGGTTTTTTTTTTTTTTTTTTTTTTTTTGCAGTGTCAATCCTAACCAGCAGGTGGGGTTGCATTGTCAACCAGAGGTTCAGCAGCGTTTTCATGAAGTTGTTTTTGTTTGCTGATGAGCTACAGCACTAAGTGGTAATAACCATCTGGAGGGGCAAAACGCAATTATATTACAAAAAAAAAAATCATGATGGACTTGCTCGATTGGAAACTTGTGGTTGGAAAGTAGGTCAATCTAATATGGTGGCCAGAAAGTGCTGAAAATGTACAGATTCTTGAAATCGACCCACAGGCCAATTATTTTAAATTTTGTCATTTTTACATTGTGAAACACTTTTTAAAATATTGGTAGGATGACATCATCAAAGATAGCATCCAATGAGTGGGAAATGTCAAAGAAAATCGAGTAACCAAGGTCTGTCAAAATATGGTATGCTGGGGAAGCAGTGGATTAATTTGTGCCCAAAGAATGTCATTATCTATTTATCTACAACGAAGTGAAGTACATTCCATTGCACGACCCTATTAATGAAGTCAGCAGACATCACCATTCCTGTAAGAGGTTCTAAACTAGAATGCCACTTGGAGAGCGCACACCTTCATACCTCCACACCTCCACCTGTTACCTTTTGTATCCCACTGATAGGTCTGATCTGCATCTGGACCTTAACCAAAATCGAATCAATTTGTCCTTGTCACACACCCAACCTGTCCACCAAGTTTCGACCGAATCCGTCCATAACTGTTTTGAGATATCCTGCTCATATAAACAGACAGACAGGGGTGAAACATAACCACTCTCCACCTTTTGTGGTGGAGGTAACTACTTCTTATTCAGCAATACCTTCTATTGTATTTCTTGTTTATAAATCGTTCTGCAATCGATTATTTGCAAACTCGCTGCAGTCTTGATCACATTCATCATTAAGCTCTGGCTCTTCTAGGTCATCATCTTTCATGTTGCATGTTTGCAGCTTACATTTGGCCATGCTTTTCATTCCATGTGCAACATACTTGCAATCGCTAATCTTCCTCACTCCACTTATGATCATCTGCAGTATTTGGTACGCTGGCCGAGTTTTCCAGACTATGGTGCCTCACTGAGGCTTGGTTGTTTGCTATCAAAGCTTGCATGCATGGGCAATCTTCATATGGGAGGGAGTAGCTGCCCAGACTCCACCTCTCCTCATTTGGCCCTGAACAGGTGATACCGCAGTTGATTTAACCTCACTGATTTTAGACTTGGCGAGCAGCACCTGAAGTCTTGAAGAACACTGAACAAGTTTGTGGACAATGACCATTCCCTCCCCAACTAAGTGAATGTCTTGGCAATCCATTCTTTGTCATAGTAGCTTTAGAGCATGAGCTTTCTCGGCCTTCAAATGCACTTACTGTGTCACATCCAGTGAATGAGTGTAATCCCACTAATGCTTCAAAGGCATTCTCACCAACTGCTGCAACCATATTGCTCATATAAATGAATCTCTCGTGATTTTTGCTCCCACACTTGATGTACAAATGAAAATCTCAGTCATTTCAGAGCTAGAAAGAGGATAAACACATCTCTGACATCACATTATGCATGAAAATGAAAGTCTGGAGAAGTCGACCACGCTGGGAATGAGTGAAGGAAGAAGAGGAAGAGGCAGACCTTGAATGTGCTGGATGGATGGGGTAAAGGCTGCAACCAAGCTTCTCTGCCAGAGCTTCGGGACGCAGTGCAGGATAGGGATGTTTGGAGAAATCTGACATGAATGTCACCAGAGGTTGGACACGACTTGATGGAACTAGATCAATTAGATAAGAGGAAATTGCCATAGAGGTGGACTCTGGTGCAGCATGCTTTGCATTCAAGAGTATATAGTTGCCTGCATCCTTCTTTGTAAAAACACAAAGCTGCAACTTCAGTGGAAGCAACATTTTTCAGTCTCAAGCATACATCACCACAAGTGACATACAGTACAAGATTTGGTCATCAAGCTTCCCATTTGACTGCGCGTTCTCCCCCCTCACCTCATAGTATTATTAGTGAATCTTTTGGATGTCTGAGGATCTTTCTGTCTGAGGACAGAAGGTGCTTCTCCACTCCTTTATCTTGTAGGCAGCAAAAGTATTGTTGAAGAGCACATCTGTGTCTGACTCACTGTTTTCCATTCCAGCAGTTTTAATGCATTGTCATTATAAACATCAACGGCCATATCAATTGAGCGACTTCCTCATCCGGCATGTAAAGCTGAGAGGGATCTAGCTTCCGACAATTCTCCAAAAATCATGTTCTCGCCATGCACTTTCCACACTAAACTCAATCTGTCGATGAGGTGAGTGGATGGCTGAAGGATCGAATGCTGAAGATGCATCCTTCTCGAGGTGCCATGACAAGTCTGGCTTGAAGGTTTTTACGGCGTAGCCTATAGGGCAAAGCCATCTAGACAGTGTTTGTCTGTCCGTATGTCCGCATGTATGTCCCCATGTTCGTATGTCCTCTTAACGTATACCAGTCAGAGCTGAGGATATGGTCACCTGACAGGGTGATGTGATTAAGTCGGATGTCATTACGACAGTAATGTCTGGACTCCACACACCGTTGTCATTATGGCTGACTCCACACACCGCCATTTTTATTTATATGCCGTTCATGCCGAACATATCGTCGAACCTGTCATACATCACAATCTGCATGCTCTACCTTGACGTTTTTCATTCAGTGTGAAACACAAACAAACCGATTGTTAAAATGATCATCAAATATCAAAAGCATAGATGTTACGGATCTTCCAACGACACAGTACATATAGGCCTTACACTTCATGCCTTCATGCCTTACCTTCAGGCTGCTTCGGACAAATTAGCCCAGGTTTCTTAATACAATAGTGTTGTTTTCGTAATAATAGTAATAATATCGTTAATACTAATAATATAGTAAATATAATCGTAACAAGTACAGATACATTCAAAGTACACCGCCCCCATGCCAAATAATTAAATATCCTACAGCGCGGCATTGCCGGGGCGCCTCTGGCGCCCGGCAATACCGCAGTGCAGCTCATAGAGATTGCATTGGGAGGGAGAGGTGTGCAATAAATTGATTGATTAATTGCATAATTAAAATCAATCAAAGATAATCATAAAATATTTTCTTAATCAATTGACTAATATCATAACTAAACCACTAATGCTTCATCCGAAGATGTATCTTTTAGAAATTTAATTTAAAAAGTCATTCATAAAAAATTAAATAAGTAATTTATTAATCGATGAATAATAAATCGATTAAATGATTAATCAATAAATCAAAAATATCCTCAATAGCCACATCACATGGTCACTGTCATGTCCAAATATTAGCTTCCCAGCTCAAAAGGTGCCTGAGATATTGCCCAGATGAGAAATAAAATAAATAAATAATTAATAATGAAAATAAATAAATAATCATCATAAAAAAATTAAATAGTTAATCAATTGGGTAATATAATACATAAACCACCACCATTTCATCAGAATCTGTAACTTCAAAAAAAAGAAAAAAATTAGTCATTAATCGAATAATTAAATAATTTATCGATTAATTAATTAATTGATTCATCAATAAATCAAAAATAGCCTTTGCAGCCAAATTACTTGGTCATTGGCATGTCCAAATATCAGCTTCCTAGCTCAAAAGGTGCCAGAGATAATGCCCAGAAGAGAAAGGAAATATATAAGTACTTAATTAATCACTAATAATTAAATAACTCATCAATTAATTGATTAATAAAAAAACAAACATAAATTTTTTTGGACAAAGTACTTGCTCACTATTGTGCCGAAATTTCAGCTTCCAAGCTCAAAGGATGGCTGAGATATCGCCCGGACAAACAAGAAAGAAAGAAAGCAAGAAAGCAAGAAAACAAACAACCAGAGTGAAAACTGAGTACTCCCTTTCAGCGTGCGTCACTGTCGAGCCCCCTTCGGTGCCCGGCAATGACGTTTTGCAATGCCTGGAGATGTCATAGGAAAGGAGCGGTGTACAATGACCACAGTGTGGTCACCAGCTGCGACGTGTAGAATCATGAGGATATCCGTTGCAATATGCGCTACCAAATTCGACCAGTCATTAAATTATACGCATGCACAAGCGTCTTTTTGTCTTTCAGTTCTGGTCTTGTCCTTTGTTTTGCGACACAGCATGCTTCATCAACTGATTACATATAATGTATGGACGTCAATGTTATTTCTGTTAATGTTAATGTTAATTCATTAATGTTATTTATTAATGTCAATTCTGGGTGGCAGAGGGATAATTTGAAGCGGGCTTGGATGAAATCCACGTAGGGGATTTGAAAGTGGGTGTGGTTCTTTGAAAACAGTGGTGTGGTTCTGTGGTTCTGGTTGGTGTGGTGTGGTGAAAGTGATTTGAAAGTAAAAAAAGTTCTGTGAAACGAGATTGATATGAAAACATTCATGTTGTCTTTGTTGCTAAATTTATTCTGGTTTCTTCAAACAAATCGCGATTTTAGTCCGCGATGTTCTAACCTCATACCAACGCACGTCCGAGTGTATGCGCATGCGCTATTCAAAAAGGCACCCCAACAACAAGAACAACAACGCGGTCCTCTCATAGAGCTGCTCGTCGCAGCTAAAAATTTATAACATTTCAAAAAAGAACCCCTCGGCACATACAGTCACGTGAAAAAGTAAGTACACCCCATGTAAAGTTTTGACTTTTTCAACACATTTCAACATAGAGCTATTTGATCTTCATTTCAACAATATTGATAGATACAGGTGATATAATATAACAAATATTATAAAACATTTACATTTTGTAGTCCATTGTATAATTTAAATAAACATTAATGCAAATTTTGCATGTGGAAAAAGTAAGTACACCCTTGGCTCTAATAGGTGGTATTGCCCCCTTTGGCAGAAACAACCTCAAGTAGGCGTTTCTTATAACTGTCTACCAGTCTCTGACATCGACTGGGAGAAATTTTTGCCCACTCCTCCATGCAGAATTCTTTCAGCTGTGCGATGTTTGAGGGGTTTCTTGCATGCACAGCTCGTTTCAAATCCCCCCACAACATCTTGATGGAATTTAGATCCGGGCTTTGACTTGGCCATTCCAGAACCCTCCATTTCTTTCTTTTCAGCCATTCCTTGGTGGATTTACTGGTATGTTTAGGGTCATTGTCATGTTGCAAGGTCCACCTTCGGTTGAGCTTCAACTTTCTGACAGATGGCCTTACATTATCCTCAAGCACCCTCTGGTACAATGAAGAATTCATTGTGGATTCCATGATGGTGAGCTGCCCAGGTCCTGATGCAGCAAAGCTGCCCCAAACCATAATATTTCCACCACCATGCTTTACAGTTGGTATCAGGTTCTTGTGGTCAAATGCTGTCTTTGGTTTTCGCCAAACATGTCTTCTGGTACTGTGGCCAAATAGCTCTTACCTTTGACTCATCTGTCCAGAGCACATTGTTCCAGAAGTGCTGGTCTTTGCCTTGGTGTTCATTGGCAAACTTTAGTCTTGTCCTGATGTTCTTTCTGGACAGCAAAGGTTTCCTCCTGGCACACCTCCCATGCAGATCAAATTGGTGCACCCTCTTTCTAATGGTAGACTCGTGCACTTTGACATCAACAGTCGCAAGAGCTACCTGTAGGTCCTGTGATGACATTCTGGGGTTCTTAGAGACTTCTTTCAGCATCTTGCGGTCTGCTCTCGGGCTGAACTTGCTGGGGTGGCCTGGCCTGAACAAGTTGGCAGTTGTTTGGCATCTTCTCCACTTGTAAATGATCTTCTGGACAGTCGAATTATTGATTTCAAATGGTTTGGAGATCTTTTTAAATCCCTTCCCAGACTCGTAGGCATCTATAGCCTTCTTTCTGAAGGCCTCAGAGAGCTCTTTTGATCGAGGCATGGTGACGCCGCACACTTCAACAACAAAGAGCAAACCAAACGAAATGTCTGAGGTTTAAATAAGACAGGTTCCTCCAAGATCCTCTCTAACGATGTTCTAATCATTTGCACCTGAACTTGTGCACCTGATTCTAATTTTAGGTTTTTGAAGTAGTGATAAATGTAGGGGTGTACTTACTTTTTCCACATGCAAAATTTGCATTTATGTTTATTTAAATTATACAATGGACTACAAAATGTAAATGCTTCATGATATTTGTTATATTATATCACCTTTATCAATCAATATTGTTGAAATGAAGATCAAATAGCTGTATGTTGAAATATGTTGAAAAAGTCAAAACTTTACATGGGGTGTACTTTCTTTTTCACATGACTGTACAATGTACATACGGGAGGGGTAGGTGCAGACTGGAAATTTGGGACGATTACACCTCACCAACACGTAATTCAAAACACCTCACCACCACCACGTAATTCAAAACGCCTCACCACCACGTAATTCAAAACACCTCACCACCACGTAATTAAAAATACCTCACCACCACGTAATTCAAAACACCTCACCACCACGTAATTCAAAACACCTCACCACCACGTAATTCAAAACACTTCACCACCACATAATTCAAAATACCTCACCACCACATAATTCAAAACACCTCACCACCACGTAAATCGAAACACCTCACCACCACGTTATTCAAAATACCTCAACACCATGTAAATCAAAACACCTCACCACCACCTAATTCAAAACACCTCACCACCACCTAATTCAAAACACCTCACCACCACCTAATTCAAAACTCCTCACCACCACTGAAAACAAAACACCTCACCACCATGTAATTAAAAACCCCTCACCACCACGTAATTCAAAACACCTCACCATGAAGTAATTCAAAACACCTTACCACCATGTAATTTAAAACACCTCACCACCACGTAAATCAAATCACCTCACCATCACGTGATTCAAAACGCCTCACCACAACGTTATTAAAAACACTTCACAACCATGTAATTCAAAACACCTCACCACCACGTGATTCAAAACACCTCACCACCACGTGATTCAAAACACTTCACAACCACGGAAACAAAAGTTTGAGGGAGTAATTCAGTGACAACACAGACACTGCCCAGATATGTAGATATGGATAGCTGACTATACCTGAGTTGCTGCTTTGTCATGGTTTACACCAATCATAACACAAACAATTATTTTGCACAAATGTTATTGTAATATATGTGATATTACATTTTATAAACAATTGAAGTTATTGAAGATTTAGGTTAAAAAAAAAAAAAAGTTAAAAAAGAAAATAAATGCATAGACATAATCAAAAACTATTCAGTCATTTCTGTCAACTTACTTTTCCATCGATTTACTTCACCGAGAAATCTTCGTAGTCGTAACAGTTAGTGACTATTATGTGTCAAAGGAAAATCATAGCAGAAAAAAAACAAAACACGATAAACAAATTTTTTTTCGTCCATTTACTTCCCCGAGAAAACTTCATTCTTTTGGAAACGAACAAATTCTCCTACAAACGGAACCTCAGACTCCTTGCTAATGGCGTGCCATTGACTTCTCCCTCGTTTTTCTTTTCTTTGCTGCTGAAAATGCATGTCTTTCCTTCGCATCCACTTGGCCATCCTGCACCCATTATATACACACCACAACAGTTCTTGTGAAATAGTGACAGAACTTCCTCCATAAACTTGGGTATTATGTTTGTCATTGAGGTTTTTTTTTCTTCATTTTTCTGACAATCGACTTGCGGTGTTTGATGATTGCTCAAGGATGCTATCATATGGTTGCTTGTATATTAGGCTATGGTTGCTTGTATATTAGGTAATCCTCTTTTCTTTTGTCCAACGTATCAACATGCCAGAGATGGAAATATCTTATTTGTGACGATTTATTGTTGCTCTTTAACGGCCACTATTTGTGGGGTCGGCCGGAGGAAGCTTGGCCCAAGACTTTCACGAACCGGCCTGGCTAGGCCTGACATTCGCCTTGTTAGGGCAGGAATTTGGAATTTGGCCATTGTGCTGGGCCTGCTGGCGATACTCGCCTACTCTTTGTATTGCGAAGGACACCGTGGGATCTTTAACGTCCACCAACCCATGCTCGCAGACGAGACTCCCAGTTTAACGTCCATCCAAGGGACGGCACACACTGATGAATCACCCTGCCTGTGAAACACTGGGATGACAGTTTATAGCCGGTTTATAGTTTATCTCCGGTCCCTCGAGCAAGGAGGCTTACTTTGATCTCTCCACGACATCGAAGTTTGAGTATTTTCCCATTTGTGTCTTTGTCAAATTCCCACTGGTTATTTTATTGTGTATGTGTTATTGTGTGTTTCTAGTTAGTTTTGGTTTTGTAATTATTGCAAACTTTTGTGTAAATAGTCGTTTTTTGTTCGCACCTTGTGCTCGGCCTGATCTTTCTCGGCTCCCTCCCCCCCGTCGGTATTTTGTGAATATAAGTTCTTTACTTCGCTGTATTTGCTTGTTTCTTTGATTTTATTTTCTCCCCTACCTCCCACGAACATCTTACCCTTTGTCTAACGTTTTAAATACAATTTTTTTTACTATTATTAATTCTTTCTCTCTTCGCGGACACGTGCTTGTTCTCTCTCCCCCTTGTCTCGCCCTGTGCCCCACCCCCTTTATCTCCTTTTTCTTCCACCTCTCCAGCCTTTCCAACGCTAGTTGCTTCCATACTCATTCAGCCCTTTTTCCTCCCTCTGTTCAATCCCACTCCTCCCTCCAGGTCTTTAAAACAGCTGTTCACCATCTCTTGTCTTCCCCCATCCAAAACCATGATCTTTTCTACCCCCGTTAATTCACCCCAGATCCACTTTTTTGAAATGCCAACTTCCTTCCTGGAAGTCCGAGCAGTGTCCATGTGTTTTATACCTCAGTCCCTCCCCCCTCCCCCCTTCCCATGCCTCCTCCCCCCAAGCCCTCTCCCTCCCGCAGATTTCCCGATGTCCCTGTTCTCTGCTGTTGTACTTGTGTGCTTCCCTCTCTCTCCCCATATTGTCTCCTGCTCCCTTAATTGTATGTTTTGTGTGTCCGTTTTTTCTTTTTTTGTGATTAATATGATCTTTCACGAGCCTCGATCTTGTATCCAAAAAAAAAAAAAAAAATTGATTGGATTTGAACCTCGGCTAGATAGCTTAGAGGTGTGGATGCATACCTCTAACCTCGAGGCTATCCTGTCAGCCCAAATATCTTCTTTGTGACTGTCATCTGGAAAAGTTACTTGCTGAACGTGGCTGAAGTTGAGCCATTAGGCCAACGCTGTAGGAAACAATTTTGTTGACATGAACTTTGTAATGCAGTAGCAAGTTTACCAGTGGAAACCAAGGGCTCCTCTGCTTGAGTTTTGTTTTTTTGTTTCCAAAATCGTTCCGAGTCAGGCAAGCCCCTACAATATTACAGTTAATGGGAAAAGAAGGCAATCTTTTATTTGCTGAGCTGAATGGACTTTCTGCATCGACTAATATGCCAGACATCCATGCGTTTTTGCCCCTTTTACCACGTGATTCCCACAGTCAAAACCTTAGGTGGGAAGTCTTGGAGGTTATTGGTGTATAGAGTATTTAAGGATGTACGACATATTTACCTCCACTATGTGATCTGAAGTTATCTGCTCTGTCCGTTTGTTTTCTGCTCATTGGGATATCATAGTTTGTGCAATGCTTAATCCCATAAATCCCAGAAACAATGGAACTTCTGGTTTTTTTTTTCCTCTCTTCAAATTTTGCTGTTTAATTATTATGTCGATGTTGAAGAAAAAAAATGAAAAAAATGTAGATAATAACTCACGTTGGTAAAATACATTTTTACGTGATTTTTTTTCTTTTCTTATGACGATTGATTTTAAAATGACAGGTATTTTTATTTTTTATTTTTTGTATACAAGTTGGAGACTCGTGTAAGAGCTAACATTAATGACAAAAAAACAAACGGACACATCAGACAAAATAAAGGGAGCGGGAGACAGGATGGGGAGGGGGGAAGCACACAAGTACAACATTTGAGAGCAGGGACATTGGGAGATCTGTGGGAGGGAGAGGTCTTGGGGTGGAGGAGGCATGGGGTGGGGGAGGTAAAAAACACATGGAGTCAAAAAAACAACACATGGACACAGCTAGGACTTCCAGGAAAGAAGTTGGTATTTCAGAAAAGTGGATCTGGGGTGAATTAACGGGGGTAGAAAATATCAAGGTTTTGGATGGGGATAGATAAGAGATGGTGGTGAGGAGCTGTTTTAAAGACCTGGAGGGAGGAGTTGGATTGAAGAGAGTGAGGGAGTTTGTTCCAGAGGCGGGAGAAAAGAGGAATGAAAGAGTGAAGGTGAGCAGAGAGTCTTGATTTTGGCAGTTTCACCAGAAGAGGGTTGCTGGCAGAACTTGTGCGACCTGTAGGAGTATTTGGGGGACAGAGCACAGACAGGGCTATGGGGTGGGGGCTATGCCAGAGAGGAGTCGGTAGAAGACAGACCACCAACCTGCCTGTGGTGAGTGAGTGAAAGGCCCTCAGAGTTAGCTTCATCGCAGGAGATTCCAATGATTCTGAAAGCTTTGGTTTCCACAGCGTGAAGCCGACCTCGGTGTGAGGCAGGAGCACCAGCCCAGAGGGGAGAGCAGTATTCCATTGAGCTGCGGATGAAAGCCTCGTATGTGGTTAGGAACTCAGGTGTGCCAAGGAAGGACTTCGCACGATGGAGGATGCCCAGTCGGCGACTGGCATTGGAGGCCAGCTTGGAAATGTGGTTTTCCCAGGAAAGATCATGGCAGATTGTGACACCCAAGAGCTTGAGTGACAGAACTTCTTTGAGAGGATTGTTGAGAAAGTAGATGGAAGGGTTGTCCAGACAGTCTTTTCATAGTAAGAGTGTGAGACATAGTAAGAGTGTGAGATTTATCAGGATTGAAAGACATGTTCCACTTGTTTGACCAGTCTGTGATTTTGTCCAGGTCTTCAGAGAGTGAGGAGGCTGCAGACTGCCGATCTGAGGGATGAGGTATGGAGCGGCAGAGAGTGGAGTCATCAGCAAAGAGATAGGATTTTCCAGAGAGTCATAGAGATCATGGATGAAGACCAGAAAAAGCACAGGGCCCAGAACACTGCCTTGGGGAACTCCAGGCTGAACAGGAAGGGGAGATGAGAGAAATGCATTCAGGGCCACACGTTGACTACGACCAGAGAGGAAGTCCGCAAGCCATGCGTGGAGATTTCCATGGATACCATTGGAGGAGAGTTTTGTGAGCAGGGCGGGGTGCCAGACCGTATCGATGGCACGTGATATGTCAAGGGAGACAGCTCTAATTTCCTGTTTGACATTGAGGACCTCCATCCATTGTTGAGGCAGCAGAAATAGCATGTCCAGAGTAGAGTGACCTGGTCTGAATCCAAATTCATGATCAGAGATCAAGCCATTGGAGAAGAGGAAGGATTTGATATCCAAAGCAATGATGGATTCCATAACTTTGCTGATAATTGTGAGCAGGCTGATTGGTCTGTTGTTGCAAGGATCTGTTTTTGCACCTTTTTTTGTATAAAGCGGTAATGTTGGCTGATTTCCAAGCTGATGGCAGTTGAGTTGAGCGTTTTGCAAGTTGAGGTTTTTAGAAAATTACAATGAGAGAATGTTTTTGCTTAATAGCGAAAGTAAAACTTAGATGCTTAAAAACTGATCGTGAAATATGTAATTCGGAATTATTCATCATTTACATGACTTTAATCCTGGCTAAAAAGCCTAATCTCATTATCTCGCCCGGTTGTAAATAACCTTGCATGCAGATCTCACAGTGTGTACCAAAGCATTGTCGTATTTCAAAATCCATTGTTTGCATGCTCATTTGTCTCGGTGACACAGCTGGGTGACCCCGAAGGACAAAGGAAGCTTATAAGCTTCCTTAACATTGTGGATCACTTTGGGTTCGGCATCTCAAGTGTTTCCGTCGGATAACTTTCCCCATCATGCTCTCTCCTAAGATTAAAATCCCCAAAGTCTGTTGCCTAATCTTCTTTTAATTCATAGTAAAATACACCAATTAATGTACTCTCATGTGTTTTTCCTGCATGCAATGTTAGTATAATCTCCCTCTTGAAACTTCCACATTGTGGGAAAAGAAAAGAAAAACCACAAGTTTAATATTGTCCATCAGGAATTAAATAATCACTTCCCAATTCTTGGGCAAAAGGTGTTCGTAAATCATTGTTATCACCTGTGATTCCTGCGGGTCAGCTTTATTTGGGGTGTGTAAACACAAAATATACCTGGTGTTTAAAATGCCACATCCACATTTGGGGTTTGCATGCCAAGGAGGTTAAAAACTGTCCATCAAATGTAACGGGCTGGCAGGATGGCCGTGAAGTGCGCACACTCACCTCTGGGCTGTCTTGCCTGGGTTTGAATCTAGACCCAGCTATAAACTGTCAGTTTGGTGTTTCACCGGCAAGGAGATTCATCAATGTGTGTGCCGTCCCTCGGATGGATGTTAAACTGGGAGTCCCGTCTGCCAACATGAGTTGATGGACGTTAAATATACCATGGTGTCCTTGATCTAGAGTAGGCGACAGTGATGTTGTGCCAAATTTTGACGTGCTGGAGCTTTGCAAAAATGTCAGCCTTTATGTCATCAACAGATCTATCATCACATCAAGTTTTAACATGACACTAACCACTTGAGTTCCCCTTAAAATGAGTGACAAGTGAAATATGCACATTTTACCATGATAAACAAAAACATACTGTAACACTCACTCCCACTTAATCTCACAATTAAGAATCCCCTTATAAAAGGTCAGGTCAATGTAGTCTCTATCCACCATTTTCAGACAAAACTATGCATTTTAAGGCTTGAAGAGAACATTCTTATTTTTAATTTAGTACCGGTGCCATGTGGTACAATGAATAATTTAGTATTTAGCATCGCTGGTGATATATTAGCAATTTTCCCACGCACTTCACACCCAAGTTTTCCATCTTTGCAGTCGATCTAAGGATATGTCTCCTTTTTCCTCTTCCACATTTCCTCTATCCACACATCCGCACAGAGATACATACACACCTGTTGCTATATCGACCCCAATTTCAGTGCCACACTGTGTGTGTGTGTGCTCCATGTTGAACTTGAAGCTGCTGCAACACTGTAAATCTCCTCGTCTCCATTGTCAGTCCGTTTGTTAATATGACAAAGTGTTGCACTTTCTTTAACAAATAATGATGTTCTATGTTTTTGTTTTGCACCAACAAAAACCTACCTTCATAAATGGATTCCTTCATTGTGCAAATGCAGTGCATTGTGGGATATCTTATGCAACAATGAATGTATATTTTTGTTCTGAAAATAAATATTTTCAATATAAGAATTAAAATTGTTTGGTTATTATGAACGAAAAGTTAGTTCTAAATATAACATGTATATATACATAACAGAAATAACCAAAATGAAGAATAAACGACACCCATCGAGTTTGGAAATCGTGTCGAATACGTCAATACGTCATCAGTGACATGCCGCCATGTTTGCCCGGAAATTAATTGCATTGTGAGTATGTTCGGCAAAATAAAAGGAAAATACAATTGTCATTTATTATATTGTGGGAGCTGTGCTCGCACGATAAAATCGGACAAAATGGACGACGCCAGGAATGAAGTTTCTCTGAGCTATTTATTCCAAGCTCACTCAAACGAACTCCAAAGCACTGAATCAGCCCATCGAACGGGCGGCAATATATATGAGAAACTCAACACACAAAAGCCACGCCTCTCAGGCGGGGCGTGGTATGCAAATAGATAAGCCACGCCTCTCAACGGGGCGTGGTATGCAAGACAAGTGTTCGCCCGGGAAAGGCAATTCTGAACACGCCCGGGCGAGTCCGGACACGTGACCGCTCGCCGGTTGCGTCATCGGCCGGTGCAAGGTAATTGTGTCATGCTACCGGTAACCGCTACACGCGGCCCCCCAGAATTAACATGCACCGGGAGAGTCAGTTTGAGGGGGGTCTTGATGACCCGGCCGAAACTACCCCCGGCGATTCGTGTGGGGGTGGTAGGTGGCGTGGTGGTGGATGGTCGGGCGGGGGGCTTGGTTGACGGGGGATGGCCCCGTCGTGGAGGAAGGGCCAACCGTGGAGGTTGGTCGAGGTCCAAATGGGCCGGCTTGAGGCGGTCCACGGAGATGCGGTCCGGTTTGCCGCCGATGTCCACGATGAACGACTTGTCGTCCCTCTTCAGGACCCGGAAAGGTCCATCTTACGGCGGCCGGAGCGGTCCCCGGTGTGCGTCATGCCGGATAAAAACGTACTCCGCATTGCGAAGTGCTGGGGGGGACGTGGGGTTGGGGGCAGCCGTGGTGGGACGTGGGCACGGGGGCAAATCTCCTGGCGGCCTCCTGGAGGACCGAGCGTTGGCGAGCCGCGGACCAGGGGCCGGTGGCGTCAGGGATGAATTCGCCCGGCATGCGCAGTGGCTGGCCGTAGACCAGCTCGGCGGTGGAAGCCTGGAGGTCCTCTTTAGCGGCCGTTCGGAGGCCCAATAGGACCCACGGGAGCCTGTCGGCCCAACCATCGTCCTGGAGGCTGGCCCTGAGAGCGGCCTTCATCGAGCGGTGGAACCGCTCGCACAAGCCGTTGGCTTGGGGGTGGTAGGCCGTGGTGGGCTGAAGCTTGACCCCCAAGGCCTGGGCGACCGCGTCCCAAAGCTCGGAGGTGAATTGCGGGCCTCTGTCGGAGGAGATGTCCGAGGGGGCGCCGAAACGGGCAATCCAAGTGCCAATGAAGGCCTGCGCCACGTCGGCGGATGTTGTTGATGCCAGCGGGACGGCCTCCGGCCACCTGGTGGTCCTGTCCACCATCGTGAGGAGGTGGGTGAAGCCCCGCGAGGAGGGAAGGGGTCCCACCAGGTCCACATTGACGTGGTCGAAGCGTCGCGCGGGCACGTCGAATGGTGCCAACGGGGCCTGGGTGTGCCGGTGGAACTTCACGCACTGGCAGGCGACACAGGCATTGGCCCAGTCGCGGACGTCTTTACGGAGCCCGTGCCAGACGAACTTTGCTGCCCCGAGCTTCTGTGATGCTTTCCGGCCCGGGTGGGAAAGGCCGTGGAGGGCGTCAAAAATGTGCTGCCGCCATCCGGTGGGCACGATGGGGCGAGGTTGGCCCAGGGAGACGTCACACAGGAGAACTGTGCCTGTGTCCTCGAAGGGGACGTCGGCCAACTGCAGGTCTGTGTCCGCTGTCTGGAGGGCTTGCACCGTGGGGTCGGCCGCCATGCGGGCGAAGTCCACACCCAGGTGGATGGCGTTCGCACCGGACCGGGAGAGGCAATCGGCCACAGCGTTGTCCTTGCCCGCGACGTGCCAGATGTCCGTCGTGAATTCGGACACGGCGGAGAGGTGGCGCTCTGGCGGGCCGACCACGGCTCCGTAACCTTGGCCATGGCGAAGACCAGGGGTTTGTGGTCCACAAACGCCGTGAACGAGCGGCCCTCCAAAAGATGGCGGAAGTGGCGAACAGCCAGGTAAAGGCTGAGGAGCTCGCGGTGGAAAGCGCTATACTTGCGCTCGTTAGGGCGAAGCTGCCGGCTGAAGAAGGCCAGCGGTTGCCAAGCCCCGTTCACCCACTGTTCATGCACGGCACCGGCCACCGCGTAGTCGGAAGCGTCCGTGGTGAGGGCGATGGGTGCGTCGAGCGCCGGGTGCGCCAGCATGGTCACGTTGGCGAGGGCCAGCTTAGCGCCCGTGAACGCCGCGTCCATGTCTGTGGTCCAGGCGACGTCGTGCTTGGCCGGCTTGCCCCGGAGGGCTTCGTACAAGGGGCGCATGAGCTGGGCGGCGCGAGGCACGAACCTGTGGTAGAAATTTACCATCCCCAAAAATTCCTGTAGGGCCTTGATGGAGCAAGGGTGCGGGAAACTTGTGACTGCCTCCACCTTGGTAGGCAGCGGGACGGCCCCACGCTTTGTGATGCGGTGCCCCAGGATGTCGACGGCCGTTACGCCATACTGGCATTTCGCCGGGTTGATGATGATGCCGTGCTGGCCGAGGCGCTCAAAAAGCGTGTGCAGGTGGATGAGGTGCTCCGCCCGGGAAGTGCTGGCGACGAGAATGTTGTCCAAGTAGACGAAAAGGAAGGTGAGGTCGCGCAGCACGCTGTGCATCAGCCGTTGGAAGGCCTGGGCCGCGTTCTTAAGGCCGAACGGCATGCGAAGGAACTCGAAGAGACCAAAAGGTGTAATTACCGCCGTCTTTGGCACGTCGGCCGGCCGGAGGGGTACCTGGTGGTAGCCCCGAATGAGGTCGACCTTGAAAAAGGTCACCCGCCCCGCCAAACGGGCGGAAAAGTCCTGTATGTGTGGTATCGGGTACCGGTCGGGGGTGGTGGCGTCGTTCAGGTGGCGGTAATCGCCGCATGGTCGCCATCCGCCACCCGGTTTGGGCATGATGTGCAGGGGCGAGGCCCACACGCTATTCGAGCGCCGCACAATGCCCAATCGCTCCAGCGCGTCGAAAGCCGCATTCGCCACGGCGGGTTTGGCCGGGTCGAGGCGGCGAGCCCTGGCGTAGACCGGTGGACCTGTGGTCGGGATGTGGTGTTCGACGCCGTGCTTGACGGCGACGGCCGAAAACGTCGGCTGCGTGAGGGCGGAAACTCGGCGAGTAGGTGGGTGAAATCGTCCACGGCTGGGAAGCGCGCAGGCTAGCTTGGTCGGAGCGGAGCCGCTCAATGAGCAAGCGAGCGAGCTGAAGGTCTCCGCGTTGATGAGCCGACGCCGTTTGACGTCGACCAAAAGCCCATGCGCGCAATGAAAATCTGCACCCAGCAAGGCCATGGGCACGTTCGCCGTGATGAAGTCCCACCTGAAGCGCTGGCCCCCGAAGCAGAATGCGACGCTGCGCGAACCGAAGGTGCGGATGGAGGAGCTGTTTGCGGCGACCAGGGCGGTGCCGCACAGCGCGGCCTGTTTGTCCTGCACCGAGGCGGGTATCACGCTCAGCTGAGCACCGGTGTCACACAAAAAACGCCGCCCGGACTCTGTGTCCGTGATAAACAGAAGGCTGCCTGAATGGCCGACGCTCATGGCAGGCAGCGAGCGCCGGCCTGGTCGTTTCCCGACCCGCCGAAAGTGCACGGTAGGCGGCACGTTCTGGCCTTCTGCCCGAACCTGGTGTGGTAATAGCACATGGTCCGCTCTGGTGGAGGCTCCGGCGGTCGCGTCGGGTTCGGTCGACGGGGCATCGCGGCCGCCGCTGCCGTCAGTGGCGCGGACTCGGCCGGTCGTGGCGCGGGCGTTGCCTCGGTTGGCCCAGGGTTCCAGGCGGCCGCTCCGACGTGTCGCCTGGCTGAGAAAAATTTATCGGCCTCCTTGGCCAGGGCGCGAGGGTCCGTGATGGGCGAGTTAGCCAAAGCTAACCGTACCTGCCCGGATAGCCGCCGGAGGAACAGCTCGCGGAAGAGGAAGTCCGGGCTGTGTTCACTGAGAAGAGCAAGCATGTGGTCCATGCGTTCGGTTGGACGGGCCGCACCCAGCTCCGGGAGGTCAAGTAGTTGTCGCGCGCGTTCGGTCTCCGTGAGTCCAAACGCACCGAGGAGTAGGCCTTTGAGCGCGTCGTATTTGTCGGCGTTCGGCGGGTTCTGTAGGAAGCTCAGGACCCGGGCAGCGGTGGAGGCGTTGAGCGCGGAGACCACATGGTGGTAGTGCGTCGTATCCTCTGTAATCTTCCGCAGGGCGAATTGAGAATCCGCTTGATCAAACCAAACGGCCGCGTGTGATTCCCAAAAGCCCGGGAGCTTCAAAGCTACAACTGACTCCATCGCCGTGTTCGTAGAAAGGGGTCACCAATTGTGGGAGCTGTGCTCGCACGATGAAATCGGACAAAATGGACGACGCCAGGAATGAAGTTTCTCTGAGCTATTTATTCCAAGCTTACTCAAACGAACTCAAAAGCACTGAATCAGCCCATCGAACGGGCGGCAATATATATGAGAAACTCAACACACAAAAGCCACGCCTCTCAGGCGGGGCGTGGTATGCAAATAGGTAAGCCACGCCTCTCAACGGGGCGTGGTATGCAAGACAAGTGTTCGCCCGGGAAAGGTAAGTCTGAACACGCCCGGGCGAGTCCGGACACGTGACCGCTCGCCGGTTGTGTCATCGGCCGGTGCAAGGTAATTGTGTCATGCTACCGGTAACCGCTACAATATCTTCTGTGGACTAGAAACCAATAAAGACAGCCAGGATAACAAATCAGAGATAAAAATTTGTTTGCATTTAACACACGCACGAGCTGATACCGGAAACTATTTGGGGACGGCCTCCATATAGTGATAGACAGGTCCAGATTTGAGAAAAATTGAATGTTGTAGGCATTTCATGTTAAAAGTGGGCAAACAAGTTTTTTAGAATAATTTGAGGGTGCTGAATTCCAAAAAATTGTTTGCCAGGCTGAATTTTGAGATTTTGACCCCCCCCCCCCCAAAAAAAAAGGGCCGCCATTTTTCATCTATTTTGCCTTATAACTGGGCTTCTAAGCATTATTGAAGTTTTAAAATGGTGGCAATACCGATGTTTGTGATGCCAAGGATTTCAAATATGTTGTCATCTAAGTTGTATCTAGTTTGGTTTATCGGCCATCTTGAATTCCAAGATGGCCGCCATTATTCACCGAATGCATGAATCAGCCCACTTATGTTTAAATAACACTTATGTTTAAAATGATGACAATACCCATGTCTGTAATACCAAAGTTTCCCAAAAAACTCCATTAATCTTGGAAATAAGGCTTTATCAACTGTTAGTACCACATATTTCTGATTCAGAGCTTGAGTGATGTGTAACACTCGTTGAACGACAGTGTTCAAGGTATCAATGTCATGAGCTGGTGCTTGAATGATGGGAAGATACCCTACAGTAGTCATTTCAGGATCTACAGTACTGTGCTTCTGGTTAAATTCTGTCCAGGAAGGCTTTGGGTCATGTGATTGTCTTCTCATCGTGAATGCAGTGTCTGCCGCCTGTGTCCTCATTGCTGAGGTTGATTCATCAAGGGACCCGTTAAACCACTCCTTTTTGGTATGATCTGTCAATGGAGGTTTATTAATTCCCTTGGAGTTTGTTGCTACAGGTATGATTTCATTCATGGTGCCAGGAACATTTGCCGTTTCATTATTGGAGAGCTTAATACCATCCAGAAGACTCCCTGAAGGTGGTCCTCTCTGCCAAGCAGCCAATTGAGTGGCATGGAAAGTGGTTTTACCATCAAGAGTACCTTCATTAATATCAATAATGCCAGCAGAGAAAAAGACAAAACGGTCTTTGACTAAATTGGGGGGTATCACAGCTCCACTTTCATCCATTCCTTGTAGTGTACTCTCAGTTACGGCTGTATCGAATCGAAGTACATCTCTGCAGCTTATAACATGCTCATTGTGGACTAATCTCACTAGTTCTTTTGAACAAGTTGATTGGTGCAGAGTGCTGCCCAATCCAATATATTTTGGAGTCAAGTGCCTGTCACCACTAACTGTAGAGATCAAATCCTGTGCGAGACTATGTATACGACAGCGTCTTACGGACTCATCTTCACCATCACTGCTGTCCTCATCAGCATCTTGCTCCAGTAGACACTGGCCACCTATCATTAGGTTAAGAAACATGTACAAACTATCTGGTACAAATTTAATAGCTTTCTCTTCACTGACACTAACTCCTTCGTATGTTGGGTGTGAAAGGATGTCACTTCTAAGCTTGAGGGCAACGTGGATCATAGACAGGAATTCATCTTCTTCTTGTGGTTGGTAGGTAGGAATGGTGAGTGTAGCTGCTGCTTCTTCATCTGTTTGTGTCATCTTTGAAACAGGTATGTGGCCAAACTTCAGCAGGACCAGAACAGAACGTCGCTCACTCGGTGCATTGTCATGGAGTACAATTACCTCATGGAATTCTGAAATCTGAAGAGCCAACTTATCCTTGAATGTACCCATTTGACTGGTAAATGAGGGTGGAATATCCAAACTGGATTCTTTGGCAATGGTACGATACCGGTTCCACACTTCCCTTAGCTCTAATATATGGCCTTGATCAGCAGAGTACTGCACCTCATTGCAT
Source organism: Myxine glutinosa (assembly GCF_964187855.1). NCBI lineage: Eukaryota > Metazoa > Chordata > Myxini > Myxiniformes > Myxinidae > Myxine > Myxine glutinosa. The sequence continues at coordinate 67,767,542 of NC_136262.1, forward strand.
AGCCAAATCATCGCAATATCTGTATGCTGAGAGTTCTCTTTGGTTTGGGATGTCCTTCTGATAAAAACTGAACATAGCAGGAGAGATGATACTTTCCTTCTGCTGCAATAAGGTCACTGACAGCTGCAACACGAACACTCATTTCTTGATCAAACTTTGCAGCTTCCAATATTTATTGGCTCTTGTTAAAGGTTGTTGTGGAAATTCACTTCTGCTTGGCCTTTTTCTGTTGTCAGATCAAGCATAATTCCCAATTGGTGGGCTGCGCGCTACTACGTCGATTTGGGCAGAAAGGCTGGGATTCTGCTGGTCTTGGTGTTGACGGAGAGTCAGAAGAAGAATAGCGACCACTGTCTTTCAAGGATGCATTCTTAAGTCTGCTAAGTCTTTCTTTGCTTGTGTATGTAGCATAGCACGTTTTGTGCCAATGGATCTCCTTTTTGGAGTCTTCATTCAGGACCTTCAAGAGTATCAACCGTATCCTTGTACTTGACATCTCGTAACTTTTGTCGTTCGTGCGTAATCTTCGACAATGTGCCCAAGCCTTTTTCTGACGCATCTTACACGATGTCTCGTCTCTCTTCTTGACATATTATGCATAGAATAGAAGAATAGAATGATCGTTTTAAGGCCATTTTTCCCCACTAGAGCGGGGGCTAGCCTTGCGGGCCCCATGACAATCATGGTTCCCTGTTTGAGGCAATGTTTTTATGGCCGGATGCCCTTCCTGACGCCAACCCTTGGTCACGCTCTTACGATGCGCAGGGATACGGTGTACCTATTCTAAATTGGTGTACACATCGTGATCATTCATCCCAGCAAGCTGGTACTCAATTTGCCGACCTCGGAAGGATGACAGGCTGAGTCAACCCCCCTGGCGTTAATTCAGCGATCGACCGGGATTCGAACCCAGGATCCTAGGATCCCAAGCCGGCACCCTAACCGCGAAGCCAACACCAGGCTATGCACAGATTGAGGGAAACTGGGGTGGATCTCTTCAAGTTAACTGACGCATCCATGATCTCATGGAGGTGTCACATATCTGTAGTGATAGAAAGAAAAATAGTTTGTGGTTAAATATTGATTAACATTAAGTTAGACTGCTATAATTATATTTCTCTTTAAATACTCTTGGAATTTCATATTTCATCTTGTATGTTATTTACAAAGTTAAACAGTATCATAATTAAAATAAACTTACTTCATTTATCAAGCATCACAATAATTCAGATGGAAAAACAGATTCAAGCCATTGATTTCAGCATGACCACTGCCTTTATTTATATTATAAAAAAATCAAAAATTATCAAACACGTAATTAGTAATGTCAATTTTTAAACTATTATAATCAATAGTAACTTAAGCATAAATTAAGTAATATTTTACATGTATGTGTGTATGTGTGTGTGTGTGAGGGGTCTGTGGGGGGGAGGGGGGCTGGTGATGTGGATGGTGTGTGGTGTGTGGATGTGTTTGGTTGTGTATTCATGTATGTCAAGTATGTATTTACAGTATAGATGTTTGATAATCTGTCTCTTTGGCATGATTACATTCAATATGAAGAAGCCGAGAAATGAGGCCATCTTGGAATTCAAAATGGTGCGCAAACCAAACTAGTCGTAACTTAGCTAACAGTATATCTGGAATCCTCAGTATCACAAACATGGGTATTGTCACAATTTTTAACCTCCTGTGATACATATAAGCCGAGCTAGAGTGCAAAATATGGTAAAAATGGCGGACATTTTTTTTTTTTTTTTTTTTTTTTGGAATTTGAGGGTCAAAACCCCAAAATTCAGACTGGCAAAATTTTTTTTAAATTCAGCACCCTGAAATTACCCTAGAAAACTTGTTTGTCGACTTTTAACACGAAATGCCTACAACACATTTTTTGAAGCACAAATATTGAAATCTGGACCTGTCTATGACGTTTGACGTCAATGTCATGTTTTTTTCAGTTATTTCGTTTTCTCCGGTTCTTCGTTTGTTTCTAGTAAACTTGTAATACTTTTTTTAATGACATAAACATATACAGTACATCCTTTTCTTTTCTTTTTTTAAAGGCGAACACTGATACCACTGATAGGTCAGATCTGTATCCGGACCTGAAGCAAAATCGAATCGGCTTGTACTTGTTGCCTTGCCAACTCAGACAGCTAGTTTTGTCATAAGTCATCCACATCTTTTGAACTATCATGCCATATATATAATTTGTGGTTCTATAACTCAGTGGTCGAGAATCACTTAAAAAATTTTTTTAATTCAAGAATATGTTTCTGGATTCGGATCTTCACCAAAATCTAATTGATTTGTCCTTGTCATACACACAAGCAGTCCACCAAGTTTCGTCCGAATCTGTCCACAACTTTTTGAGATACATATCGTGCTATATATCGTTTTTTGCCCTACCTCTCAATGGTTAAGAATCACTTTAAAAAATCTCAGAGCCAGATCCGGATCATCACCAAAATGTAATAATTTCGTCCTTGTCATATACCCAACATCGCCACCAAATTTCGTCGGAATCCATCCTCAAAATTTTGTGATATCCTGTTCACAAACAAACAGACAGTGGTGTTGGGTTAGAGTAATTTGGGTTAGAGTTCGGGTAGTTATGTCTCGAAGTATCCACCTTCATCCACCAAACCACCTTCGGTGGTGGATATAATTAAGAATTCCTGCCCTAACTCCCCTGGGAAGACTATGGCAAACTACTCAGTATAATCGTTGCCAATAAATCTATCTGGGCTGCACTGACGCTCTGTATGTTACATCAGAATCAAGATCCATTGAAATGGTCTATCCAAGTTACAAACACTTGTAACTGTGTTACAATCATTACAAACACTTTGTAATGATTGGATGTCCACTCTTGAAGGTCATTATGAAACTTGCAATGCACTATGGCCACCAATCTATACGTGTGCGTGCGTGCGTGCGTGCGCACACGTCATTGGTTGTATCTATCTCAGTTGGTTGTTGTCTCCATATGCGGGTTTTTTTAGGAGGTGGGAGGAAGTTCTCCCAGAACTCAAAATCTCCACCTCCTTTTTCAGTAAAGGATCATTATTCATGGACTAGATTGTGGAACTTAATTCTCATTCTTGGGAAAAATGCCAGGGGGATAGAAACGGCCCCTTTATATGCTATGTGCCATGTGACAAAGGAACCCAGTAAAGCTCTAGAAATGTTCATATAAAGGGGCACCAATTTGATTCATACAACTGCATGAAGAAGTAAATGTATTTTCAATCCAGTTGCAGTCACTTGGTTTCAAAGGAACCACTTGATTCATAGAGGTGCATGAACAAATTTGCAATTCAGTTACAGTCTCTTTGTGTGGTCCCTTTGAAACCAAGAGACTGTAACTAGATTGAAGGGGACTGCTTCGTGGTCCTTCATTTTTCTGTAAAAAATATTAAAATGCCATACATAATATTAGTTTTCTATTCTATTGCAAAGGTAGGTGTTCATATACATTTGGATTAATTAACAGGATTAAATAATTAAATTGATATATGTGGGAAAATTAGATGCCCAGATCAGCAATGAAACCCAGGTCCTCTGGCAAACCGTACCAGTGCTCTGCTATCGGGGCGACTGACTGAGCATGCAATTTTCCCACATAATATACAGTGCATTCAGAAAGTATTCAGACCCCTTCCCTTTTTGTACATCGCACCTTTCCTATGCCATCTCCAGGTGCTGCATATCATCATTGCCGGGCACCGAAGCGGGCCCGGCAATGACGCACGCTGAAAGGGAGTACTCAGTTTTCACTCTGGTTGTTTGTTTGTTTGTTTGTTTGTTTGTTTTCTTGCTTTCTTGTTTGGCTGGGCGATATCTCAGTCATCCTTTGAGCTCGGAAGCTGAAATTTCGGCACAATAGTGAGCAAGTCCTTTGTCAAAAACGGTATTTTTTGTTTTTTGATAAATCAATTAATTTGAGGAGTTATTTAATTATTAGTGATCCATTAAGTACTTATTTAATTAATTCAATTTCCTTTCTCTTCTGACCATTAACTCAGGCACCTTTTGAGTTAGGAAGATGATATTTGGACATGCCAATGACCAGGTGATTTGGCTGCAAAGGCTATTTTTGATTTATTAATTAATCAATTAATTAATTAATCGATTAATTATTTAATTATTCGATTAATGACGAGAATTTTTTTTTAAAGTTACAGATTCTGATGACATGGTGGTGGTTTATGTGTTCTATGACCGAATTGATTAATAATAATAATTTAATTTTTTAATGATTATTATTTATTTATTTTCATTATTAATCATTTATTTATTTTCTTTTTCATTTGGCCAATATCTCAGGCACCTTTTGAGCTAGGAAGCTAATATTTGGACATGAGTGACCAAGTGATGTGGCTATCAAGGATATTTTTGATTTATTGATCAATCAATCAATCAATTAATCAATTAATCGATTAATTATTTAATTATTCGATTAATTACTTAACAAAAAAAAAAAAAAAATTCAGTTACAGATTCTGATGAAATGGTGGTGGTTTTTGTGTTCTCTGACTGAATTAATTAATAATTTAATTTTTTAATGATTATTATTTATTCATTTTCATTATTAATCATTTATTTATTTACTTTCTCATTTGGCCAATTTCTCAGGCACCTTTTGATCTAGGAAGCTAATATTTGGACATTACAGTGACCAAGTGATGTGGCTATCAAGGATATTTTTGATTTATTGATTAATCATTTAATCGATTAATTATTTATTGATTAATCAATTAATTACTTCATTTTTTATTAATGACTTATTTAATTAAATTTGTAAAAGATACATCTTCGGATGAAGCACTAGTGGTTTAGTTATGCTATTAGCCAATTGTTTAAGAAAATATTTTGTGATAATCTTTTATTGATTTTAATTATACAATTAATCAATCAATTATTGTACACCTCTCCCTCCCAATGCAGTCTCTATGAGCTGCACTGTGGTATTGCCAGGCGCCAGAGGTGCCCTGGCAATGCCGCGCTGTAGGATATTTAATTATTTGGCATTGGGGCGGTGTACTTTGAATGTATCTGTACTTGTTTCAGATTTTGTTATGTTGCAGCCTTATGCTGAAATCGTTCAAATTCATTTTTTCCCTCATCAATCTGCACTCAATACCCCATAATGACAGAGAAAACAGGATTTTAGAAAGTTTTGCAAATTTATTAAAAAGAAAAAACTGAAATATCACATTTACATAAGTATTCGGAACCTTTGCTATGACACTTGAAATTTAGCTCAGGTGCCTCCCATTTCTCTTGATCATCTTTGAGATGATTCTACACCTTGATTGGAGTCCACCTGTGGTAAATTCAATTGATTGGACATGATTTGGAAAGGCACACACCTGTCTATATAAGGTCTCACATCTGACAATGCATATCAGAGCAAAAACCAAGCCATGAGGTCGAAGGAACTGCCTGCAGAGCTCAGAGACAGGATTGTGTCGAGGCACAGATCTGGGGAAGCCTACAAAAAAAATTCTGCTGCATTGAAGGTTCCCAAGAGCACAGTGGCCTCCATAATTCTTAAATGGAAGAAGTTTGGAACAACCAGGGCTCTTCCTAGAGCTGGCCACCCGGCTAAACTGAGCAATCGGGGGAGAAGGGCCTTGGTAAGAGAGGTGACCAAGAACCCGATGGTCTTCCTCCTCTATGTTTGACTGTAGGGAAGGTGTTCTTTTATTTGAAGGCTTCACTTTGTTTTCTGTAAACATGGAGATGATGTGCTTTACTAAAAAGCTCTAATTTGGTCTCATCTGTCCACAGGACATTCTCCCAGAAGGATTTTGGCTTGTTCAGGTGTGTTTTGGCAAAGTCCAGTCATGCTTTATTGTGTCTCTCTCAGCAGTGGGGTCCTCCTGGGTCTCCTACCATTGAACCCCCTTTCATTGAGTTGGCGACGGATGGTGCGAGTTGAAACGGTCGTACCTTGTGTCTGAAGGTCAGCTGGAATCTGTTTGGCAGTTGATCGATGTGCTTTGTTCCACCATTCAAACAATCCTTCGCTGCAATCTTCGATCAAGTTTTCTCTTGCAGCCATATCCAGGGAGGTTGGCTGTAGTGCCATGGGCCTTAAACTTCCTGATAACATTGTGTACGGTGCACACAGGAACATCAAGATCTCTGGAGATGGACTTGTAGTCTTGGGATTGTCCATGCTTTGCTACACTCGTGTATCTGACCTCAGACAATTCTCTGGTTTTCTTTCTTTTCTACATGCTCATTGCGGTACACAGAGTGACACAAAACAGCAGAATAAGTCCTTTTCTCTATTCAAACTGGTTGAATGAGTGATTTTTATATTGCAGGCACCTGCAACTCGCCACAGGTGAGTTCAATTCAATGTAAAGGAGAATCTTCTGCTTGAATCTAATTATTTCTAAGAACTTCTAAAAGGTGCCAATAATATTGTCCGGGCCATTTTAGGATTTCTATGTGGAATAAGCTAAGATTTAGTAATTTCTTCAGATTAAGCAATTGCGTCATCAATTGCGTCATTGCGTCATCTTCTTGGGTATGTCCGTTTCAGCTTTGCACATCTGGATTCGGGGAGTTTCTCCCATTCTTCCTTGCACATTTGCTCAAGCTCTGTCAAGTTGGATGGGGAGAGTCGGTGAACAGCGATCTTCAAGTCTTTCCACAAATTCACCATGGGATTTAACTTTGACGTTCTTGTTTTGAAGCCATTCCAGTGTTACTTTGGCTGTATGCTTGGGGTCATTGTCCTTTTGGAACGTAAATCTTCGCCACAGTCTAAGGTCTTTCTTACTTTGAAGCAGGTTCTCGAAAAGGATTTGCCTGTATTTGGCTCAATTCATTGGTCCCTCCATCCTTACAAGTCTTGCAGTCTCTGCCGCTGAAAGGCACCCCCATAGTATGATGCTGTCACCGCCATGATTGACGGTCGGGAAGGGATTAGATGGGAGATGAGCTGTGCCTGTTTTCTGCCAGGTGTAGTACTTTGCATTCATGCCAAAGAGTTCAATTTTCTTCTCATCAGACCACATAATCTTTTGCAGTATGCTCTCAGAGTCTTTCACACACCTTTTTGCAAACTCCAGGTGTGCTGTCATGTGCCTTTCTCTCAGGAGTGGCTTCCGTCTAGCCACTCTTCTACAAAGCCTAGATTTATGAAGTGTTGCAGAGACTGGTGTCCTTCCGGCAGGTTCTCCCATCTCAGCCAAGGCACTCTGAAGTTTTATCAGAGTGGTCACTGGGTTCTTAGTCATCTCCATGACCCATGTCCTTCTTGCCCGGTTGCTCAATTTGATTGGACGGCCAGCTCTAAGAAGATTCTGGGTAGTTCCATATTGATTCCATTTCCTAATGATGGAGCTCACTGTGTTCTTGGGAACTTTCAACACTCGATAAATTGTGTTATATCCTTGCCCCCAGATCTATGCCTCCTCAAAATTCTACCTTGGAGTTCTACAAACAGTTCCTTGGACTTAATGGTGGAGTTTCTGCTCTGACATGCACTGTAAATTGTGTGACCTTGAATAGAAAGGTGTGTTTCTTTCTCAATCATGTCCAATCAATTGAATTGGCTACAGGTGGAGTCCAACCATGTTGTAGAGACATCTTAAGGATGATCAAAGGAAATTTGATGCATCTGAGATGAATTTGGAGTGTAATAGCAATGTGATTGAATACCTGTTGACTCAAAACTTTTCAGCTTTTCATTTTTAATTATTTTGTAAAAAAAATAAAAATAAAAATAACATATTTTGGCATTCTTCGGATTCCAGGATCTTATCACTTCATTCTTGTGGTCTTGATGTTTGGCCATTTTCTTGATTTCTGCATTATTTCGGCCAAAATAACTGGATACTGAAACCTCATTTAGCAATGGTGTGCGTGTGTGTGTGTGTGTGTGTGTGTGTGTGTGTGTGTGTGTGTGTGTGTGTGTGTGTGTGTGTGTGTGTGTGTGCTTGTGTACATATGTGCAGCCAGCCATTTTTCTCAGAGATAGCCAAATGGATATTTGTCAAACTTTAAGATTCATCAGTCAGTGCAGCAGAGTGTTTTAGGTAAAATAAAATTTTGATAAAATAATTTAGCATTTTTTCAATCACAGTATAGTGAGTGCCTAAGCCCTTGTAGCTATGTGAAAGATAATAGTAAATTATCACCAACCCCAGTCTTTAGTGGGTGAAGGGAAGTGTTTTAGCCCTCTCCTCCCCCCTCCCAACACACACACAAAAAACAAGATTAAAAAAAACATCTCTTCAAAAAAAAAAATGCCAACAGGATTATAACAGCATCGGACAATACCAGGTACCCCCGCTTATGTTCGATATTACAGCCCCACGGCCTATCAGAGGGATGCAAAAAATGACTGCATATCATGTCGTTCCATCCCAATTAATGTGCAACACTACTATATTGTGGACTATTATTTATGGACTTTTTATACAAAATTAATTTGGTTTTGAGCTTTTATTATTGAACCTCAAATGTATGTTCTTGCTATTTTGCCATTGTTTTAAAAACTGTTCATTCTGTTTATTTTGTAACACTGGGATACCACCGTATCCAAAAGTAAATTTTGTCGATTGAAAAATAAAGGTCAGAAGGAAAGTAGCCCGATACAGTCATTGTAAATGGGTGACTGCCCTGAAATGGATTTCTGCCATTTTCCAGCTGCCATCACAATGTGGTGCATAATGAATAACAACATCACACTTGCCATCATTCTATCTCTGATTTATTTGTATAAGAGGTAAAATCTTGATCGAGAATTTGACGAGGATAAATGGCATTGTTTGGAAAAAATTTGCTTGGCCAACAGGCAATTAATTTTCAAAAGATTTTCCCTGCTCTTGCCTGAGATGGTGTGAGTGAAATTGGTAGTGGAGAGACAAATTGTAATGACCCCCAACTCCTTGAACTCACTGCAACACCTTCTAATCTCAGTTTGACAGCCCTTGTTCAGGTTTTTTTGTATTGGTTTTTTTTCCGTGGCTTGGAAAATTATCCATTTGAAATATAGCTTGCTTGCCTTTCTGCAGTTGCTTTTGACAATCACAAAATCATCCCAAAGGTTATCTCGCTATCTTTCCCCCCAAAAGCACAAACTAATGATAAAAAGATTGTATCGATCGAAGTCTTTCCTGTCCTTTTCAATGCACTTGCTTCGCTGTTGCGAAGCATCGTTTTATCCCATGTGTGTGAAGCGAAAAGCAGGGGTAGCAATTGGTTCACTTTGTCTGTCTACAGATGTCAGTTTATGATCGAGGAAGAACTTACTTTCAATTGAATTTTATATTTTGAACAATGTGGAAAACAAATCGTTACATGAATCGGAGCACGAACCCGCAGTTCAGCAGTACTTTGGCTCTGAATTTGGCAAGTAGTACGGAATCTTGTCTTGATTGCACATGCACAGAGGAACAAGGTAATTTTTTATTCTGTCTGGCAGTCAAATAAAATTGAAAATTACTCCAAACAGGAAACTTGCTGTTTTTAGGGATGTCATAAAGGACACAAACAATAGGCACAAATAACTAATTGAAAGTTTTTTTTTTTTTTTTTTTCTACAGCCTTCAAAACATTAATTTTATTACAATTGAATTATATACTTGAACACTTGAACACAAATCGCCTTCTTTGCACTTTCAAAAACCTCCAGTTTAGCAGTACTTGGACAAAATATTACAGCATTTTACACCATCTCGAGCAATGAAATTTGCCCCTCGTGCTCTCTGCCTTGACGAATATTGAGATTCAGACAAAATGGCGGCTTTTAGGAACTTAACATTGTACTCGGAAACGCAAAGGAAGAGTTTTAACACTAGCACCTCCGGAGCGGTCAATTTGACCGCAAGCACATGTTTGGTAGCTGACTATGAGTGTAATTTTTTTGTTCACAGTTTTGATTTTCCTTGACTTTTCTTGATTCTGGGTGTTGAATATTCAAACAATATATTGACCTCCTGACCTCAACCACATTTGAGATACAGGCTATTATACCTAAAACCGCCACTGCGGTCAATTTGACCGCTAAGGAAATGTATTGCATAAAACACATGGGTTCAGCATTGATGAATTGTAATTACTCCCGCTAGGGAGTAATGCATTCACTCGTGTCCGTGTGTGTGTGTGCGTGTGCGTGTGTGTGTTCGTGTGTTTGTGAACAAGATATCTGGAAAAGTTCTGAACGGATTTGGATGGAAGTTGGTGGGATGATTGCCCTTGGGATAAGGAAGAATTGATTTGTTTTTGGTGAAGCTCAGGATATTAATCCGGATCCAGGAATTTTTTGAAGGATTGCTTACCATTGGAAGATAGGGATCATTTTTTTAAAACATTATCTTCTATATATTCTGTATTTAACTTTGTGATATGAAAATAGTTTTCATATTTGTTGTGAATGTCGCTTAAACTCGTGGTTATGCGTTAGAGCGGTGTATTTTGTTAGCAGCGTCGTCTTCAAGGTTCTTTTTTAAATTTAATAAAGACATATTCTGTCATTTTAAAACCACCAAAGTGTGTATTCGGTTTCCCCGTTTCATAAAATGTATCGTTTGATACGTATAATGCTTTAAAACTGTTTTTTTTTTAACCTCAGAAGAGATATCAACATTTACCTCAGCGAATGTCAATCGTGGTGTCAGTATTTGATGAACTTATAAATACTTAGGTGAGTTATAAGTGTGACAAGCATGTGCACGGGATTCTTCCCAGAAGAATGAGTGGTCGCATTAGCTTGTACGACTTAAAATGAGCGAGTTTTGTTTTGACGTTTGGGCCAGTTTTACATGTTGTATCCCAAAGAATGAAACGAACGTTTTCCTGGCTTACAATTTTATTTGAAGTCACAGATGCCTCAAAATACACTCACTTATATAGAATTGAACGCTGAATCCGAAAGTGTAAGTGAAATTGCCCTGGTTTTTTTTAACATTATCTTCTATATATTCTAAATATATATCTGTGCAGTGTCTGTCTTGTGTTGTCACTGAACTACTCCCTCAAACTTTTGTGAAATCGTACTATTCCAACTTGACCCACGGCGGGAGTATGCGCGCTACTGAGTGGCGTTCTAGTTTGAGATAAGTTATTATCAATACATGTTTCGATGAGATTTCATCTCTGTGTGCCGAATCTGCTAAGCAGGAAGTGCATGTAAAATTTCCAAATTTTCATTCGTTCGTTCATTCATTCGATTTCAGACAGTGTATTGTATTCACGCTATACAGTAAACATGTCACGGTGGCCAGGGCTCACGGACAAAGAGATTTTTGAGCTATTAGGTAGGTAGGTGAGGCTGGTAGTTCTAGTGTTAAAACCCTTCCCATTTCCTTTTTCTCAAGACTGCTTGGGGTAAGCAAGGTGTTCTATGAACTCTCTAGTTTGTATTCTTTTTTTTTTGTAAAACTAGGGTTGAAATTTGGTTGACAAAATAGGATTGCCTATGAAAAGTACCTTTAAAATAAAACTAGGACTGCTGGTCCTGAAGCGCACCTGGATCAGGAGCAACAGTCATACAAACACCCCTTTTTAGAACCCGATTTTTTTTTTAAATGCCATGAACAAACTTGAGTTCCAACATACCAAATATTATTTTAGCCCAGTTTGGTCCAAATCCCATCAGCAGTTTCGGAGTAGACGTTGCAAGTGTTTACGAATGGACGAACGGACTGACAGATGAACGACGCCCTCTCCCACAAACTCCCTGGAACTACGTTCCAGATGAGCTAAAAATTAAACGAAACTTGAGTGCTCTTTATAATAAGACTATTACTACTATTACTACTACTACTGCTACTACTGCTACTACTGCTACTACTACTACTACTACTACTACTACTACTACTACTACTACTACTACTACTACTACTACTACTAATACAGCCACCACTGCTATTATAATGGCTCCAATTATTCACAACTTATTGTGGGGTTCACGGAGAACATTTTTGTTCCAAAGTCTGTCACAAGCCAGGTGGCCAATACTAACATTTTGACTGAAGGTGTCAATAATTTATAATACGTCCGGGATGCCGGCGATAACTCACATACTCTTCTCAAATGACTGCATGATCTTTAACGTTGAGAACGGCCAAGGCTGGCAGACGCGTTCTCTGGCTAAACATACTTCTGACGTATGGTGCATGCACGGATACTTAAACCTGCATCCGAAACATCAGGATGACAGGATTCAAACCCAGGCTAGACATCTCAAAATAGAGTATGTAGGCCTCTTTGCTATCCTGCCAGCCCACCCCTTATAATGGACTGCACTGTACATGTTTATCTTTTCTCACTCAAATTGATACATGTTCAGAAGTCAACGAGATCTCGCGAGATCTTGGAGACGGCGGCAGGGATTTTCGAAGCTCCACACGGTCTCCACGTTTTCAAAGTTAAGTCTGTTCACAATTGTATTTTGTCGAAACTGTATTTATCTTTCGGTGTGTGAAGTTATAGTGTGCACCTTGGAAGTTTCTCGGTGTTTATCTTTCATAAATTAATCGTCTGTCTGCCGCGTCGCGAGCAAGGCCTTTGCCGCGTCGCGAGCGATTTTGAAATCGAAGTTAAGTAATTGTTCCCATTTGTATTTTCGTTATAACTGTATTTATTTTATGGTGTGTGTACGTATATTGTGTCCCGAGGAAGATTTTCGGTGCAAATCTTTCATACCTGTATTGAAAATCGTGTTAATTCGTGTTGTGTCTTGAGGCCTTGTACAGTGTACAACCTTGAGGCTTTGTTTTTCTCTCAGCGGTCCATCGTTTGTGCTCCAATAACTTTTGTTCTCTGTTTTCCCAGTCTTTTCACCCCATAGCCTACTTCCTTGTTTAAAATCTCAACAAAAAAAAACAAAAAAAAACATTTCCTTCTCTGTTCTTATTCCTTGTTCTCATTCGTTTATTCATTCTTATTCGTTCGTTCGTTCTTCGACCATGTGTTTCTCCCCCATTTCCCCAGATAGTTTTCACTGTTATTAACCTTCAATGTTTACACTTTCCCCCTCAAGATCTGTATTCCGTCATATATTATAACACCTTTTTCTTCTTCTTCTTTAAAAGGCTGCTTTCGACTTGCTCACCAAATCTATTCATCCCCAAAAAAAATTCCATCTCCTATAGTGCCTTTTTTCTACATTCCCTAAACTCTCCTGCACTCCATCCTCCCTCCAGCATCCTTAAACGTATTTTTAACTCGAAGGTCACAAGAAACTCATTTTGCAATAAATGTTCGTTTCCCATTAATCGTACACTTTCAAAAATCCAATCTCACCCCTCCCTTCCAAATCTTCCCCATAACCCATCCCCTCCAAATCTTCCCCATCACCCCCCCCCTCCAAATCTTCCCTATCACCCATCCCTTTCAAATCTTCCCCCTTTCCCCTCCCCTCCTAATCCTCCCCATAACCCATCCCTTTCAAATCTCCCCCCTTGCCCCTCCCTCCAAAACTACCCCCTCACCCCTCCCCTCCAAGACTCCCCCTCGCCCCTCCCCTCCAAATCTCCCCCATATCCCATCCCTTTCAAATCCCTCCCCTTGTCCCTTCCCTCCCAAACTCCCCCCTCGCCCCTCCCCTTCAAATCTCCCCACCCTCATTTCTTCTCGATTTCCCCCCTCTCACTCCCCCTCCTCAAAGCGTCCTCCCCGCTTCTTCCCCCTTCCAACTCTCACCTCCATCTCCCCCAACCTTCTGCCTCGCTCTTCCCCCTCCTCAAATAACACCTCATTGTGCCTCACCCAATCTCCATCAAACCTTTTGTCCGCCCCATCCTTCCCTTTCTCCGAGCTATTCTGAAATCTCTGACACACCTTCAACAGCTCTCCCTACCTCTTCCACCTCTTCCACATCTTACCCTACCCCCCCTCCCCCTGTTCTGTATCCGATGCTCCCCCTTCCTCTTCATTAACGGTATGGACCTCAAACATCCGGGGCCTTCGTTCAAACTTAACTGATCTCTCCATACAGGTTGCTTCTGTCAAACCAGACGTGATCTGCTAAACAGAAACTTTCCTCCTCCATGATGTCTCTGATTCCTTAGTATCTCTCCCGGGTTACTCCCTCCTCCGGTATGATAGACCTGAGCCTCGTCCTGGAGGTGGGGTTGCTATCTTTATCAAAAGCTCTCTTCCTCACTCGCCCTGCACTGCACTCTCTCCACCTCACCCCCAGGAATACCTCTGGCTACGGCGTCCCCTTCGCTCCCACCTCTTGTTCATATGTGTGTTGTACCGTCCACCAAACAGTGATGACTCCATCTACATCTCACTGTCTGATAATATGGACCAACTTCTATCTACTCATGCCAACTCTCTCTTCCTCATATGTGGTGATTTCAATTGTCACCATGCCAGTTGGCTGGGTGTGGGTACCTCTCTCACCAGCCATGGCTCCTCAAAAAAGGACTTCTGCGACTCACCGGGACTGACACAATCTGTCAATTTCCCGACCCGGATCTCAGTCAACGGAGCATCTTCTCTTCTGGACTTGGTTATGTCTAACTTCCCTGAAAATGTCTGCTGCTCTTCTTCTGCTCCAATCGGATCATCTGATCATGTCCTTGTTAAAGTGGACATCTCTCTGACCATTCTCAGGGAGCCTGCTCAGCGTCGACGTGTCTGGCATTTCACTCAGGCCAACTGGCATGGTCTTCAAGCAGCCATCAATCATCTGGACTGGTCTCCCATCTCTACCACCTCTGACATCAACTCATCCTGGGAATTCTTCCAAAGTAAATTGCTCTCTCTCATGCACAGATTTATCCCATCTCGTCTTCAGTTGTCATACCCTTCCTCCTGTCCATGGTACACGGAATCTTGTGGTGAGGCTGTTGCCCAGAAACAACTTGCCTTCGTCTCCTGGAAAGCAAATCCAACGGAAGGAAATCTCATTTCCTTTCACAAAGCCCGAAACAAGTGTGTGTCCACCCTCAGGAGAGCAAGGAAGCAATATCTCTCCGTTCTCAAGACCGAACTCTCTTATCTGTCTCCCTCTTCCAAATCGTGGTGGCGTCTGGTCAAATCTGTTTCTGGTGTTTGTTCCCCCTCCATCCCTCCCCTCCCTTACCTCAAACGGCTACACAGCTGACTCCGCACGTGAAAAAGCTGAATGCCTCAACTCTGTGTTTGCCTCTAAATCTTGTGTCCCAAACCCATCCCTCTCTGTACCCACCTTACCCAGTCGTACCCAGCTGCTCCTGGACTCCGTGTCCTTTCCTCCTGACAAGGTGGAAAAGTTTCTGTCAACCCTCGACTCTGATTCTGCAACTGGACCTGACGGCATCAGCCCACGGGTCCTAAAATCCTGTTCTTCCGCTCTTTCACTCCCTCTCTCTGTTCTCTTCACCCTCTCTTTTGCTCAAGGTCAACTGCCATCTGCTTGGAAATCAGCCAACATCACCGCTTTGTACAAAAAAGGTGCAAAAACAGATCCTAGCAACTACAGACCAATCAGCCTTCTCCCAATTATCAGCAAAGTCATGGAATCCATCATTGCTTCGGATATGAAATCTTTCCTCTTCTCCAATGGCTTGATCTCTGATCATCAATTTGGTTTCAGACCAGGTCACTCTACTCTGGACATGCTGCTTCTGCTGTCTCAACAATGGATGGAGGTCCTCAATGCCAAACAGGAAATTAGAGCTGTCTCCCTCGACATATCACGTGCCTTCGATACGGTCTGGCACCCCGCTCTGCTCACCAAACTCTCCTCCTTTGGTATCCATGGAAATCTCCACGCATGGCTGGCGGACCTCTTCTCTAGTCATCGTCAACGTGTGGCCCTGAATGGGTTTCTCTCATCTCCTCTTCCTGTTCAGGCTGGAGTTCCCCAAGGCAGTGTTCTGGGCCCTGTGCTTTTTCTGGTCTTCATCAATGATCTCTCTGACTCTCTTGAAAATCCTCTCTATCTCTTTGCTGATGACTCCACTCTCTGCCGCTCCATTCCTCATCCCCAAGATCGGCAGTCTGTAGCCTCCTCACTCTCTGCAGACCTGGTCAAAATCACAGACTGGGCAAACAAGTGGAACATGTCTTTCAATCCTGACAAATCTCACACTCTTACGATGTCTCTCCGAAAAGACCGACTGGACAACCCTCCCATCTACTTTCTGAATAATCCTCTCCAAGAAGTTCTGTCACTCAAGCTTTTGGGTCTCACTATCTGCCATGATCTTTCCTGGGAAAACCACATTTTCAAGCTGGCCTCCAAAGCCAGTCGCTGACTGGGCATCCTCCATCATGCGAAGTCCTTCCTTGGCACACCTGAGCTCCTCACCACATACAAGGCTTTCATCCGCAGCTCAATGGAGTACTGCTCTCCCCTCGGGGCTGGTGCTCCTGCCTCACACCTAGCTCGTCTTCACGCTGTTGAAACCAAAGCGTTCAGAATCATTGGAATCTCCCGCGATGACGCTATCTCCGAGGGCCTTTCACTTAATCACCGCAGGCAGGTTGGTGGTCTTTCCGTCTTCTACCGACTCCTCTCCGGCCTTGCTCCCCCAGCTCTCTCTGGGCTCTGTCCCCCAAATATTCCTGCAGGTCGCACAAGATCTGCCTGCAACCCTCTTATGGTTAAACTGGCAAAATCAAGACTCTCTGCTCACCTTCACTCCTTCATACCTCTTTTCTCCCGCCTCTGGAACAAACTCCCTCACTCTCTTCAATCCCACTCCTCCCTCCAGGTCTTTAAAACGGCTGTTCACCACCATCTCTTATCTTCACCAATCCAAAACCTTGATCTTTTCTACCCCCGCTAATTTCACCCCAAATCCACTTTTTTGAGGTGACTTTTGACTTCTTTCCTTGAAGTCCTTGGTGTCCTTGCATTTTATACCTATCCTGCCTCCCCCCGGGCCCTCTCCCTCCAAAAACATCTCCCGATGTCCCTGCTCTCAAATGTTGTGTTTGTGTGCTTCCTCCCCTTCTCTCCCCATCTTGTCGACCGCTCCCCTTTTTATATACTTTGTTTGCTTGTTTGTTTGATTTGTTTGTTTGATAAATGTTAGCTCTTTCACGAGCCTCGACTCTGTACACAAAAAAAAAGAAAAAAAAAGTCATAATTCCACAGTGCATTTCATTTTTGAGTGAAGTAGTATATACATTACATATATATATTGCCGCGCAGACCCTTTGGTTAATACCAGGGCTCGCAGATGGGCCAAACGGATTTAATTGGAGGCGACGATCAAACACGAATTTTACTATGAAACGCGGGAGGAAGAAGAAGTGAAGAGGAAGAAGCGGCGGAAGCACGTACCTGTGGAGGGCGAACAAACTCAAACGGCAGCACCGATCCTGCAGGGAAATTAACGAACTCGAACACAAGATGTAAGGTACAAAAAGAAACACGTTTATTACGGACCCGATACAATAAAACGCGACGGTAAATAAATGATAATCCTAAATTGGGACGTCACCACAACTCACTTCAGATACAGACGAGGGAATGAATTACGAAAATAGAAACGTCCATTATGTTCGGGGAAATGTGGAATGGTCTTATCTGTCTTGTCATCTTGGTCCGTCGACGTCCCACGCGGCTCTCTCCATCCGCCTCCGAGCATCACCAGGCCTCGCTCCAAGCACCACGCGTCCAACGCAGGCTAGTGGCTCCACACGAGGTCTATCTCCACACACGATCGGTCTGCCAAGTCCCAGTCAGCTCTCCCAAGAGTTGGACGTGCCAGAGAGACTAAGAATGTGCAAGAAGCAAGCAAACTCCACTCAACTCCAGAGAACTCTCAGCAGCAAGCCAGCGAACTTGGGCTAGGACTGCGCACAGAGTTCGGCGCGCCCTTTTTATAACCTTGCGGCGGTGACGTCCGCCTCGGCGCGCCACCCAATCGGTGCCCTCCACCGATTCACAGGGCTGGAGCGTGGTTATAGCACGTAGCGTGTAGCGTGGTCATAGCACGTAGCATGCAGCGTGGTCATAGCACGTAGCGTGTTACTCGAGGCCTGCCGGAGATGTAGCTGGCTGTGGCCATGCGGCGGTGCCCTGAACTGGCTTCCTGTCCGTTTTCTTCCAAAGTCTTGTCAGGGAAGGGAATTTAATGAATGCGTGCACTAAAGGAACTAACTAAGTGTCTACAGGTGTGCATTGCCATAAGGGACAAAGGTTTGATGACCAGGTTGGACACACAGGGGCGTTATTTTTAATCCCTATACTATCTAACACTCAAACATCCTGGTATGTTCACAAGCAGATATCTTAACCCGACAAACCGGACTAACACAACTTATTACAGGTAGATTCCCTATCATGACAGTCGAATACCTACCTACACAGATCTATCTGGCTCTAGATATTGCTTTACCCCCAGACATAACAATAAATAAATAAATAAATATATATATATATATATGTAAGATATATATATATCTATCTTACTATAATTCACCAAATGTCTGTCTGTCCGTTCAAAGGTACCGTAAAAACTGCTGAACCGATCGCAAAGATATTTTGGGTGGATAATCCTGGGATCCCCAGGAGTAAAATAGGCTATTTAGTTTTCCCAATTTCAGCTTTAGTTTCCAGCATTCTCAGGTTTGGACTCCCGCATAACATTCGCGTTTGCATGACGTTCATTGTGACTTCTTCTTACGTCAAGCAACGGTACCCGCCCTATGGGCGGGGCTTCAATTGGGAGGACCAAATGAAAAGGCTAAATATCGGAAATTGAAGGCTTTTTTTCTTTTAAACGATTTATATAAACTTCCCTTTAAATCTCGATCGGTGCAGCCGTTTGTGCGGGAGCAAGTATCAGCAGGATGTGGCAGTGTGGGAGTCCACGTTTGCACCGATCGCTGCACCGTGTGCCGCACAAATGGCTGCACCGATCGCTGCACAAACGACTGCACCGATCACTGCACGGCTGCATCGATCGGATATGGCATGAAGGAGGATCTGCACTTCTGCATGAAGGAGGATCAGATCTAACAGATTGCTGTCTCCATCGATCTTGCCAGGCCGTAACACCTATCGGGTCAAAATCCTTTTAACTGTTGATTTGGTACAGTTACACGTTTCGGGAATTTGGTACACGTATCGGGAGTACATACGACATGGCGATTGTGAACACGATTATCGATCACGATTCACGATCACGATCATCACAATCATAGTGTATCGATCACGATTTGAAACACGATGGAATAATATTTACCGATATGAACAGTGATGTGGCTTTATTGAAATTCCAAAGATACTGTTTAGATTTTGATGATTTGCGTGTGATATGATTCAACGGATGTTGATATGAATCGTTTAAAATAAAAAAACCCTTCAATTTCTGATATTTTGCCATCGCCATATGCAGATTCGTCACGGACCCACGATCGATGTTTCTATATGTGAACGTACCCGTTTGTTTGCGAACAGGTACGTTTTTCATGGAAGTCTTTCACGAACTTGCTGTCCATGTCTGACGTGCGACTGAAGGTGCTACAGGAATGTGGAATTTATTGGTTTCATGCTTTAGCATTCACCGTATCTGCATTGCCTGTTTGTTTCTGGCCTCCCACCCGTGCATAGCACGGGTATTTCTCTAGTATATTATAATAGGCTACGGTGATTCTGTCTGTCTGTCCGGGGGTGTGGCTTACTCCGTTTAGACAGTAGCTCCACCCATTCTGGGAGAGGCTTCATGCAAACAAATATCCACCATTTTATTAACTCGAATAGCTTTGAGGCCTGTTTAGTTAGGCCCATGCTGTCTTTCTCTCTCACACAGGTTTATTTAAACTCTAATTCGATATATCATTTCATTTTTAACAGTCGCTAACATAGTTTTAGACTTGGTGGAAAAAAAACGGGAAGAGAATCCCATGAAAGTTTCCGTTTATAGAACGAAATGATTTCTCAAAGGCCTGTAAAATAAAGCGCATTCATTGAGTCACCCTCACGATTTTATCTTGAATTCACCATCTGATTTAATTTTTCACGTCAGAAATAATTGAGAACATTCATGCACACACGGGAAAATGCAGAGATATATTTTTAAAACTCGCGCCATGATGAAACACGAAAATACACCGCCTAAAATAACAGTCGGGGAAAATGTCGACATATATTAAAAATTCGCTTTTTCTTTTCCGTTAAGATATATTACTTTTACTTTTGATGACAGTCGTCACAAAACGACATATATTTCTTCGTTCTTATTTCATTCAACATTAGTATCCGGAAGTAAAAACTAAAATATGTTTCAGGAAATTACCGAGAGATATTTCTTCATTTTTCTTTTATTAGTTATGTGCGCATACACTTTAAATAGGTTCATTCGAAATCTTTAATTTTCACAATGTAATTTACTTGCCATTTGATGATTACGAGACACTTCCTCTTGAGGATCGTGACAATTTATTCGTTGCGTGGAAACTTCCATTTCCAAAATGAATGAGACGGGAGAGGAGCGAGGAGCGAGGAGTTGGAGAGTGAGGGGCGAGGGGTTGGAGAGTGAGGGGTGAGGGGTTGGAGAGTGAGGGGCGAGGGGTTGGAGAGCGAGGAGCTAGGGGTTGGAGAGCGAGGAGCTAGGGGTTGGAGAGCGAGGAGCTAGGGGTTGGACAGCGAGGAGCTAGGGGTTGGAGAGTGAGGAGCTAGGGGTTGGAGAGCGAGGCGCTAGGGGTTGGAGAGCGAGGAGTTAGGGGTTGGAGAGCGAGGAGCTAGGGGTTGGAGAGCCAGGAGCTAGGGGTTGGAGAGCGAGGAGTTAGGTGTTGGGGAGTGAGGAGCTAGGGGTTGGAGAGCTAGGGGTTGTGGAGCGAGGTGCTTGGGGTTGGAGAGTGAGGAGCTCAGGGTTGGAGAGTGAGGAGCTTGCGTTGGAGAGTGAGGAGCTAGGGGTTGGGGAGCTAGGGGTTGGAGAGCGAGGGGTTGGAGAGAGAGGAGCGAGCGGTTGGAGAGCAAGGAGCTAGGGGTTGGAGAGTGAGGAGCTAGGGGTTGGAGAGCGAGGAGCTAGGGGTTGGAGAGCGAGGAGCTAGGGGTTGGAGAGCGAGGAGCTAGGGGTTGGAGAGCGAGGAGCCCGGGGTTGGAGAGCGAGGAGCCCGGGGTTGGAGAGCGAGGAGCCAGGGGTTGGATAGCGAGGAGCCAGGGGTTGGAGAGCGAGGAGCCAGGGGTTGGAGAGCGAGGAGCCAGGGGTTGGAGAGCGAGGAGCCAGGGGTTGGAGAGCGAGGAGCCAGGGGTTGGAGAGCGAGGAGCCAGGGGTTGGAGAGCGAGGAGCCAGGGGTTGGAGAGAGAGGAGCCAGGGGTTGGAGAGCGAGGAGCTAGGGGTTGGAGAGCCAGGAGCTAGGGGTTGGAGAGCGAGGAGCTAGGGGTTGGACAGCGAGGAGCTAGGGGTTGGACAGCGAGGAGCTAGGGGTTGGAGAGCGAGGAGCTAGGGGTTGGAGAGTGAGGAGCTAGGGGTTGGAGAGTGAGGAGCTAGGGGTTGGAGAGCGAGGAGTTAGGGGTTGGAGAGCGAGGAGCTAGGGGTTGGAGAGCCAGGAGCTAGGGGTTGGAGAGCGAGGAGTTAGGTGTTGGGGAGTGAGGAGCTAGGGGTTGGAGAGCGAGGAGCTAGGGGTTGTGGAGCGAGGCGCTTGGGGTTGGAGAGTGAGGAGCTCAGGGTTGGAGAGTGAGGAGCTTGCGTTGGAGAGTGAGGAGCTAGGGGTTGGAGAGCGAGGGGTTGGAGAGCGAGGAGCGAGCGGTTGGAGAGCGAGGAGCTAGGGGTTGGAGAGCGAGGAGCTAGGGGTTGGAGAGCGAGGAGCTAGTGGTTGGAGAGCGAGGAGCTAGGGGTTGGAGAGCGAGGAGCTAGGGGTTGGAGAGCGAGGAGCCCGGGGTTGGAGAGCGAGGAGCCAGGGGTTGGAGAGCGAGGAGCCAGGGGTTGGAGAGCGAGGAGCCAGGGGTTGGAGAGCGAGGAGCTAGGTGTTGGAGAGCCAGGAGCTAGGGGTTGTGGAGCGAGGAGTTCGGTGTTGGGGAGCGAGGAGTTCGGTGTTGGGGAGCGAGGAGTTCGGTGTTGGGGAGCGAGGAGCTAGGGGTTGGAGAGTGAGGAGCTAGGGGTTAGAGCGAGGAGCGAGGGGTTGGAGAGCGAGGAGCGAGGGGTTGGAGAGCGAGGAGCGAGGGGTTGGAGAGCGAGGAGCGAGGGGTTGGAGAGTGAGGAGCGAGGGGTTGGAGAGTGAGGAGCGAGGGGTTGGAGAGTGAGGAGCGAGGGGTTGGAGAGTGAGGAGCGAGGAGTTGGAGAGTGAGGAGCGAGGAGTTGGTGAGTGAGGGGCGAGGGGTTGGAGAGTGAGGTGCGAGGGGTTGGAGAGTGAGGTGCGAGGGGTTGGAGAGCGAGTTGCGAGGGGTTGGAGAGCGAGGAGCGAGGGGTTGGAGAGCGAGGAGCGAGGGGTTGGAGAGCGAGGAGCGAGGGGTTGGAGAGCGACGAGCTAGGGGTTGGAGAGCGAGGAGCTAGGGGTTGGAGAGCGAGGAGCTAGGGGTTGGAGAGCGAGGAGCTAGGGGTTGGAGAGCGAGGAGCTAGGGGTTGGAGAGCGAGGAGCTAGGGGTTGGAGAGCGAGGAGCTAGGGGTTGGAGAGCGAGGAGCTAGGGGTTGGAGAGCGAGGAGCTAGGGGTTGGAGAGCGAGGAGCTAGGGGTTGGAGAGCGAGGAGCTAGGGGTTGGAGAGCGAGGAGCTAGGGGTTGGAGAGCGAGGAGCTAGGGGTTGGAGATCGAGGAGCTAGGGGTTGGAGATCGAGGAGCTAGGGGTTGGAGATCGAGGAGCGAGGGGTTGGAGAGCGAGGAGCGAGGGGTTGGAGAGCGAGGAGCTAAGGTTTGGAGAGCGAGGAGCTAGAGGTTGGAGAGCGAGGAGAGAGGGGTTGGAGAGCGAGGAGCTAGGGGTTGGAGAGCGAGGAGCGAGGGGTTGGAGAGCGAGGAGCGAGGGGTTGGAGAGCGAGGAGCGATTGGAGAGGATAGTGAGGAACGATTGGAGAGGAGAGCGAGGAGCGATTGGAGAGGATAGTGAGGAGCGATTGGAGGGGAGTGTGAGGA
The DNA here is from genome assembly GCF_964187855.1 of Myxine glutinosa. Classification (NCBI taxonomy): domain Eukaryota; kingdom Metazoa; phylum Chordata; class Myxini; order Myxiniformes; family Myxinidae; genus Myxine; species Myxine glutinosa. The sequence continues at coordinate 67,790,531 of NC_136262.1, forward strand.
ATTGGAGAGGAGTGTGAGGAGGTATTGGAGGAGAGTGTGAGGAGGAGTGGGATTGGAGAGGCGTGAGGGTGGAGAGAGGAGAGTGTCAGGTAGAGAGGAGTGAGGGGTCACATGTTATGTGAAATAAATAAATTGTGTTCATTACACCATTTCTGGATCTGATGAATTGCCAGTAACCATTTTGTAAAATCTAATGTGCAGCATCTAAATCAAGATGTCCAAATGTCACACACGTCCATGCCCGTGGGCTTCCCACGGGTGACCCCACTAGTATATATATATATATATATATATTTAAGCTGTATCCAAACACTATTTGATATTTACACTTTCAGTATTCCTCCTGAAAAGTGAAAGTGTGCACGTTTGAATCGTTCAAAAATAGATTTCTCACTTTGCTTTGGATCACATTCCCTTTAACCATAGCAGATTAATCGTGTTCACCAATCTGTCAAATGTAGTGAATCACACACTGCACCACAGACTAGTTATATCCTTAACTTGTATTAAAAGCACATACTGTCTCCTGGCAGTTCTTTGCTAGATGTTTTGATTAATTTTAAAAAGAAGCAAACCAGACAAGTGCACTGAGCAGAAGTTTTGTCACTAAATACATATTGAAAACCACCAAAGTAAGGATAAAATGTACGAGTATATTGGAAAAAGGAACTTTTGCAGGTAGGCCCACAATTATTTACTTTCCACTGATATTATTCGCGGGCAGGGACTGGTGGAAATTCTATGTAATGTAGGATGTGACTTTAAGTCCTCAAGCCTTCCCCCTCCAAATCACCAACCCCAAGTCCTCACACTCTCCCTCACATCCCTATGACATCTATCCCCTCCACACTCCAAGCCATCAACCCCTCTTCCACCCCAACCACAACTCCCAACCCCTCCTCCCCCTCCAAATGCCCTCAAACTCTCATCCAAACTCTGGCCCATCTTTTGAGATATGCAGAAAAGATATGTGACCAAGTGCTTGTAATAGCCCATCGCGGTCACCTGTCCAACTCACAATCCCGCAAGATGTGTGGAAAAGATATGTGACAATAAACGACCTGAAACCAATTATCTTTTTCCTGATGCCTCTCGGCCTCCATACACATTGTTAAAAGTATATAATGACCTCAGATGAAGACCTTTTACTATGAATGACATGGGTTTAAGCACTTCTTGAAAGAATGCCATATAGTTTTTTTGGTGGTGTACAAGTTGACTGCCTTGCTTCGATCGCTGAGGCCGATCTTGACAACGCCGTGATGTCTATTGGCTCAAAATCCTTTTAACTGTCGCATTGGCAGTTTTACAATGACGGGAAAAACTTACAGGGAGGGCGTGGTTATTGTGAATATGAAAGCTCCGAAGACGTCAGGCTTTGCATTGCAGGAAGCACCAACATGGCGACTGTGTAATTTTTTTTCCCAAGGATAAATTGCGGGTGTCGTCAGGTGAATTGCCCAACCAATGGGTGGAACAGATTCTTGCAGACAGACAGACACACACACACATGGACGAACAAACATTATTGTGTAGATCCATTATTAAGACTACAAGCCACACCATCATGAATGTATGAGCTATTAACATATAATAATAATAATAATAATAATAATAATAATAATGTATACATTGATTAAGTCATCCATTTCGCATTGGTTATTAGATTTACAACAGCAAAAGTTACCATGACTTAAACAGATTTACCTTTTTGCATTTATTATTCGTCCCCTACCGGTGTACACCGGAGGGGACTATAGGTTTGCACTCCGTCCCTCCGTCTGTCAGTTTGTCCGTTTGTCAGTCCGTCACGCAAAGAACAGTTTTCCGGACTTTTTTTCTAAACGCTTAATGCTAATGATTTCAAACTTGGTACATGGTTTCCTCATGATAAGGTACAGATCAAGTTCGAACTTCACGACGTTTCGATCATTTTTGACAAAGTTATGGCACTTTGAACTTTGGTAATTTCCCCAACAGTTTTCCGGACGACAGACTGCCGGTAGGGGACATGTACTCAGAATACTCAGAATGCTTGTTATTATTGTTATATTTTTATATATGTTATCATCTAATTGCCAAACGTATGGAAAGCATAGTCCTTATTTATTTATTTACTTGTGCCACAAGTAATTTGCATGTACTCTGACGATTTGGTGTCCTCTATTGCATCAAATTTTATTAACGAAAGAAATTCGAAGAAATAATATGTTTTGCAAACATCAAAACAAATAAATGAAACTGGATCGTGAACGCATACACCTATTTATTTCCCAACATATAGGTACTTTCCAAAAGTGTGGAGAATGCTGCACTTGACTGATTAAGCAGTTTGTAGGATTGAGGCATTCTAGTTCGTATTATTTTTGTGAGTACAGAGGTAATTAGAGACCTGGCTTAAATGTAAAGGTGAAGTGCTGGAGCAGTGTCCTTGGTTAGAGGTTATACATTAGTGTATTTTGCCACCACTTGCACTTCTCTCCCGCAGAGCATTTTCACAAACCACGAAGTGCCGGTGAACGTGCGCTGGCTTGCGGTGCTTTACTTCAAGAATGGCATTGACCGATACTGGAGGCGGCTTGCTCCCAAGTGTGTTCCACACAAAGTCACCTTGTGTGAATTTGATGGCTGCTGTGATCTCACTTTAAGTATCACTGCTGGAAAAACTGCTATTTTCAGAAGATTAATTATTGACGTTTCGACTGCATTGTTTGCTTAGGAACCCAAGATGTTGTTAGGTTTTACCGGGGTTTTTTTTTTTGGACCTGCACCTAATAATCAGTTGGTGCATCATTTTCAATAAATAATTGGTTTGACATACACTACCGGTCAAAAGTTTTAGAACACCTCAATTTTTGTAGTTTTTATTGAAATTTACGCAGTTTAATGTCCAGTGAATAACCTGAAATGGTACAAAGGTAAGCAGTAAACTGCTCAAGGTTAAAAAAAAAAGTTTAGGTTAGAAAAAATGGGAAAATAATGTAAATTGCACAGTTATATTGTAAAAAAAAAAAAAGGCCTTCTTCAGGGAACAAGTAATGGGTCAACAACTTACAGCTGTTCTGCAGCAATGTAAGTAAATTAAGCCTTGAAAGTTGATGCAAACAATTCCTACAGGTGTCCCAACCTCTGCTGATGACTTGATTACAAACCCCCTGTCTGTATAAAAGCAGTATTGGAACAGACTGTTATTACACCCTCTGAAGCATTATTTGGACAATATTGCACTGCAGGAAGTAGTATATTGGAAACTGGAGGAAAATCTGACAGGAAGAGGTCTGGCAGACCCAAAGCCACAACAGAATCAGAAGACAAGTTTCTGAGAGTCAACAGCTTGCGTGATAGGCGGCTTACAGGACAACAGCTTCTTCAAGCACAGCTAAACACTGGTCGAAGTAAGCAAGTCTCAGTTTCGACTGTGAAGAGAAGACTTCGAGCTGCAGGTTTGACAGGTCGAGTGGCAGTAAGAAAGCCATTGCTAAGATGGCAAAATAAGAAAGAGAGGCTTGCCTGGGCCATGAAGCACCACCAGTGGACCACTGAAGACTGGAAGAAGGCCTTATAGACCAATGAATCAAAATTTGAAATCTTTAGTTCGTCACGCAGGGTTTTTGTACGCTGTCGAGTAGGCGAAAGGATGGTTCCTCAGTGGGTGACACCAACTGTCAAACATGGAGGGGGAAGCGTGATGGTCTGGGGCTCTTTTGCTGGATCCAGAGTCGGCGACTTGTGTCGTGAAAATCAACCACAGACACGACTTGTCCCTTGGGTAGGTTTAATATCATTTAGATCTGTGGTAACATCCTGTAAAATACATTCATGCAATAGACATCAGAATCGGAATATTATATGGGCAATGTCCGATATCAATAGGCAAAGCAAAACAAGTGCAGCATATAGGGGCGTACATACCATTCAAACTACAGGACTATATGTCACAGTAAGTGTCGCTGGAGTGTCCTTGCGCCACGGTTGTCCCGGGTCTTATAGACGCCCCTTTAGTGGGATAAGTGAGCACTCCCGGGTTCACCTTCAGTATAATTTCACTACAACTTGCACAGAGTGACTGGCACCCTGAACCAAAAGGGCTACCACAGCATTTTGCAGCGCCATGCAATACCTTCTGGTATACGCCTTGTTGGTCAGGGATTCATCCTGCAGCAAGATAATGACCTTAAAAACACATCCAGGCTATGTCAAAACTACCTTCGAGGAAAAGAACATGACGGTAGGCTTCAAATCATGGAATGGCCAGCACAGTCTCCAGACTTAAACCCCATCGAGCTGGTTTGGGATGAACTGGACAGAAGGGTGAAAGCAAAGCAACCTACAAGTGCAACACATTTGTGGGAACTTCTGCAACAGTGTTGGGAAGAACTTCCTGAACAATATTTGATTTCCATTGTAGAAAGAATGCCACGAGTGTGTTCGGCGGTTATATCTGCAAAAGGTGGCTACTTCTTTGCTGAGTCAAAAATTTAAATTAAATTTTGTTAAACAAAATGATTCTATGATTTCTTTTTATCTCCAATTGTTTATTTGTTCTATGCTTAATTTCAGAGTACATTGATACATTAAACTGCATCAATTTCAATAAAAACTGGGAAAATTGAGGTGTTCTAAAACTTATGACCGGTAGTGTACAGTGCATTCAGAAAGTATTCAGACCCCTTCACTTTTTTCACATTTTGTTATGTTGCAGCCTTATGCTGAAATCGTTTAAATTCATTTTTCCCTCATCAATCTGCACTCAATACCCCATAATGACAAAGAGAAAACAGGATTTTAGAAAGTTTTGCAAATTCATTAAAAAGAAAAAACTGAAATATCACATTTACATAAGTATTCAGACCCTTTGCTATGGCACTTCAAATTTAGCTCAGGTGCCTCCCATTTCTCTTGATCATCTTTGAGATGTTTCTACACCTTGATTGGAGTCCACCTGTGGTAAATTCACTTGATTGGACATGATTTGGAAAGGCACACACCTGTCTATATAAGGTCTTACAGCTGACAATGCATATCAGAGCAAAAACCAAGCCATGAGGTTGAAGGAACTGCCTGCAGAGCTCAGAGACAGGATTGTGTCGAGGCACAGATCTGGGGAAGCCTACAAAAACATTTCTGCTGCATTGAAGGTTCTCAAGAGCACAGTGGCCTCCATAATTCTTAAATGGAAGAAGTTTCGAACAACCGGGACTCTTCCTAGAGCTGGCCGCCCGGCCATACTGAGCAATCGGGGGAGAAGGGTCGTGGTAAGGGAGGTGACCAAGAACCTGATGGTCACACTGGCTGAGCTCCAGAGATCTTGTGTGGAGATGGGAGAAACTTCCAGAAGAACAACCATCACTGCAACACTCCACCGATCTGGGCTTTATGGTAGAGTGGCCAGACGGAAGCCAAACAGTCCAATCTTGGTTTCATCAGACCACAGAATCCTGTGTCTTTCACTGAGGAGAGGCTTCCTCCCCTCCAAGACTCCCCCCTCACCCCTCCCCTCCAAATCTCCCCCATATCCCATCCCTTTCAAATCCCTCCCCTTGTCCCTTCCCTCCTAAACTCCCCCCTCGCCGCCCCCCTTCAAATCTCCCCACCCTCATTTCTTCTCAATTTCCCCCCTCTCACTCCCCCTCCTCAAAGCGTCCTCCCCGCTTCTTCCCCCTTCCAACTCTCACCTCCATCTCCCCCAACCTTCTGCCTCGCTCTTCCCCCTCCTCAAATAACACCTCATTGTGCCTCACCCAATCACCATCAAACCTTTTGTCCGCCCCATCCTTCCCTTTCTCCGAGCTATTCTGAAATCTCTGACACACCTTCAACAGCTCTCCCTACCTCTTCCACCGCTTCCACATCTTACCCTACCCCTCCTCCCCCCTGTTTTGTATCCGATGCTCCCCCTTCCTCTTCATTAATGGTATGGACCTCAAACATCCGGGGCCTTCGATCAAACTTAACTGATCTCTCCATACAGGTTGCTTCTGTCAAACCAGACGTGATCTGCTGAACAGAAACTTTCCTCCACCATGATGTCTCTGATTCCTTAGTATCTCTCCCGGGTTACTCCCTCCTCCGGTATGATAGACCTGAGCCTCGTCCTGGAGGTGGGGTTGCTATCTTTATCAAAAACTCTCTTCCTCACTCGCCCTGCACTGCACTCTCTCCACTTCACCCCCAGGAATACCTCTGGTTATGGCTTCCCCTTCGCTCCCACCTTTTGTTCATATGTGTGTTGTACCGTCCACCAAACAGTGATGACTCCATCTACATCTCGCTGTCTGATAATATGGACCAACTTATATCTACTCATCCCAACTCTCTCTTCCTCATATGTGGTGATTTCAATTGTCACCATGCCAGTTGGCTGGGTGTGGGTACCTCTCTCACCAGCCATGGCTCCTCAGCAAAGGACTTCTGCGACTCACTGGGACTGACACAATCTGTCAATTTCCCGACCCGGATCTCAGTCAACGGAGCATCTTCTCTTCTGGACTTGGTTATGACTAACTTCCCTGAAAATGTCTGCTGCTCTTCTTCTGCTCCAATTGGCTCATCTGATCATGTGCTTGTTAAAGTGGACATCTCTCTGACCATTCTCAGGGAGCCTGCTCAGCGTCGACGAGTCTGGCATTTCACTCAGGCCAACTGGCACGGTCTTCAAGCAGCCATCAATCATCTGGACTGGTCTCCCATCTCTACCACCTCTGACATCAACTCATCCTGGGAATTCTTCCAAAGTAAATTGCTCTCTCTCTCATGCACAGATTTATCCCATCTCGTCTTCAGTTGTCATACCCTTCCTACCGTCCATGGTACACGGAATCTTGTGGTGAGGCTGTTGCCCAGAAACAACTTGCCTTCGTCTCCTGGAAAGCAAATCCAACGGAAGGAAATCTCATTTCCTTTCACAAAGCCCGAAACAAGTGTGTGTCCACCCTCAGGGGAGCCAGGAAACAATATCTCTCCGTTCTCAAGACCGAACTCTCTTATCTGTCTCCCTCTTCCAAATCCTGGTGGCGTCTGGTCAAATCTGTTTTTGGTGTTTGTTCGCCCTCCATCCCCTCCCTTACCCCAAACGGCTACACAGCTGACTCCGCACGTGAAAAAGCTGAATGCCTCAACTCTGTGTTTGCCTCTAAATCTTGTGTCCCAAACCCATCCCTCTCTGTACCCACCGTACCCAGTCGTACCCAGCTGCTCCTGGACTCCATGTCCTTTCCTCCTGACAAGGTGGAAAAGTTTCTGTCAACCCTCGACTCTGATTCTGCAACTGGTCCTGATGGCATCAGCCCACGGGTCCTAAAATCCTGTTCTTCCGCTCTTTCACTCCCTCTCTCTGTTCCCAACCCTCTCTTTTGCTCAAGGTCAACTGCCATCTGCTTGGAAATCAGCCAACATCACCGCTTTGCACAAAAAAGGTGCAAAAACAGATCCTAGCAACTACAGACCAATCAGCCTTCTCCCAATTATCAGCAAAGTCATGGAATCCATCATTGCTTCGGATATGAAATCTTTCCTCTTCTCCAATGGCTTGATCTCTGATCATCAATTTGGTTTCAGACCAGGTCACTCGACTCTGGACATGCTGCTTCTGCTGTCTCAACAATGGATGGAAGTCCTCAATGCCAAACAGGAAATTAGAGCTGTCTCCCTCGACATATCACGTGCCTTCGATACGGTCTGGCACCCCGCTCTGCTCACCAAACTCCCCTCCTTTGGTATCCATGGAAATCTCCACGCATGGCTGGCGGACTTCCTCTCTAGTTGTAGTCAACGTGTGGCCCTGAATGTGTTTCTCTCATCTCCTCTTCCTGTTCAGGCTGGTGTTCCCCAAGGCAGTTTTCTGGGCCCTGTGCTTTTTCTGGTCTTCATCAATGATCTCTCTGACTCTCTTGAAAATCCTCTCTATCTCTTTGCTGATGACTCCACTCTCTGCCGCTCCATTCCTCATCCCTCAGATCGACAGTCTGCAGCCTCCTCACTCTCTGCAGACCTGGACAAAATCACAGACTGGGCAAACAAGTGGAACATGTCTTTCAATCCTGACAAATCTCACACTCTTACGATGTCTCTCCGAAAAGACCGACTGGACAACCCTCCCATCTACTTTCTGAATAATCCTCTCCAAGAAGTTCTGTCACTCAAGCTTTTGGGTCTCACTATCTGCCATGATCTTTCCTGGGAAAACCACATTTCTAAGCTGGCCTCCAAAGCCAGTCGCCGACTGGGCATCCTCCGTCGTGCGAAGTCCTTCCTTGGCACACCTGAGCTCCTCACCACATACAAGGCTTTCATCCGCAGCTCAATGGAGTACTGCTCTCCCCTCTGGGCTGGTGCTCCTGCCTCACACCTAGCTCGTCTTCACGCTGTTGAAACCAAAGCGTTCAGAATCATTGGAATCTCCCGCGATGACGCTATCTCTGAGGGCCTTTCACTTACTCACCACAGGCAGGTTGGTGGTCTTTCCGTCTTCTACCGACTCCTCTCCGGCCTTCCTCCCCCAGCTCTCTCTGGGCTCTGTCCCCCAAATATTCCTACAGGTCGCACAAGATCTGCCTGCAACCCTCTTATGGTTAAACTGCCAAAATCAAGACTCTCTGCTCACCTTCACTCCTTCATTCCTCTTTTCTCCCGCCTCTGGAACAAACTCCCTCACTCTCTTCAATCCCACTCCTCCCTCCAGGTCTTTAAAACGGCTGTTCACCACCATCTCTTATCTTCCCCAATCCAAAACCTTGATCTTTTCTACCCCCTCTAAATTCACCCCAAATCCACTTTTTTGAGGTGACTTTTGACTTCTTTCCTGGAAGTCCTTGGTGTCCTTGCGTTTTATACCTATCCTTATTCCCCCCAGGCCCTCTCCCTCCCACACATCTCCCGATGTCCCTGCTCTCAAATGTTGTGTTTATGTACTTCCCCTTCTCTCCCCATCTTGTCGACCGCTCCCCTTTTTATATACTTCGTTTGCTTGTTTGTTTGATTTGTTTGTTTGATAAATGTTAGCTCTTTCACGAGCCTCGACTCTGTATACAAAAAAAAAAAAAGCAGAATTTATTTTGTCGGCTTCCCCAAATCTGTGCCTCGACACAATTTTGTCTCTGAGCTCTGCAGGCAGTTCCTTCGACCTCCTGGCTTGGTTTTTGCTCCGATATGCATTGTCAGCTGTGAGACCTTATATAGACAGGTGTGTGCCTTTCCAAATCATGTCCAATCAATAGAATTTACCACAGGTGGACTTCGATCAAGGTGTTGAAACATCTCAAAGATGATCAATAGAAATGGGAGGCACCTGAGCTAAATTTCAAGTGTCATAGCAAAGGGTCTGAATACTTATGTCAATGTGATATTTCAGTTTTTTCTTTTTAATAAATTTGCAAAACTTTCTAAAATCCTGTTTTTTCTATGTCATTATGGGGTATTGAGTGTAGATTGATGAGGGAAAAAATGAATTTAAACGATTTCAGCATAAGGCTGCAACATCACAAAATGTGAAAAAAGTGAAGGGGTCTTAATACTTTTTGAATGCACTGTATCTTTGTGGATGTTAACATAAAACAGAAATGCAAAATAGAAAAAGGTACATGGATAGAATGTAATCCTCTGAGTCATTGATATTTTATGTGGAAATCCTGATAATGAATGTCATTAATTTTCACTTGGATAACAATGTAGGGAATGTGTTGGTGAAGGAAGCTGCCTTAGATGGTATATCATTCTGCTTCATCAATTTGCATCCAATTCTACCATGATGGATCAATTTACATGCTCATAGCAGAAATAACGCACCCGGAATCATGCTGCCACAATGACGTGCCATCATCAGATTATGCAATTGCAATTGTTTCAATGGAAGAAGCATGCGTCCTTGAGTCACTGATGATTGCAAGAGGGTAAGCCAGCAGAAGGAGCTAAACCAGGGGAGAGGCAGTAAAAGACAGAGAGGCTACCGACCTGGGTGTGATGTGAAAGTAACGGACCTTGTGCTCTGGCTTTGTCACGGGAGATTCACGAGATTGAATCTCTTCCAGTCGCTGACCATGGAAATAGATGGTTTCGTATGACAATCCCTCCAGTGTGACAGGGTGAGCCCATGCGATTTTTGCAAGTTTGAAGGGCATCAGATGAACATATAATCAATTCCAGGTCAGCAGACAGTGGTGCAGACTGTCAGTGGCGTGTGGGTACTGTATGATGATATGGAGTTGGCTGCAAAAAGTCAGAGAGGGGTTTTTGTCAGAGAATCAGATAGGACGTAATCAACCTCAGCCCAAGACACTACCTTGGTGCACTCCAGCCTCCAATGTGAGTGGAGTGGGATTTGACTGAAACTTACCCTTGCTTGGTGCAGTGCCAACAGGATGGAGGCATTGTAACTTGGACGGAACATTAAGCTGGCTTTCCATTCTGGATTCCACATTTTAAAACATGCCATGGTACCCTTTGTATAAAAGTCAATGTTTTACTGGTATCCCAGGCAAATCCCAAATCCTATGGGATTTTGGTTGCTTTGTTACGGAAGACTTTCTATTAAGCCCCTTCTTGATATACAACCATTATAATAGCACCATCAATTTCGACCAGCATCTAATTAGAGATTTTCAGGCTTTCAAAACTGACTTTTTATTACCTCCACCACCGAGCGTGGGTGGGGGTTATGTTTTCACCACTGTCTTGTCTGTCTGTGTCTGTCTATTTGTTTGTCTGTCTGTGAGCAGGATATCTCAAAGTTGTGGACAAATTCGGATGAAATTTGGTGGACAGGTTAGGTGTGTGACAATGATGAAATGATTAGATTTTTGTGAAGATCCGGATACTAGAATTTTTAAAGTGATTCTTCACCATTGAGAGGTATGGCAAAAACGATATATAGCATGATATCTCAAAAAGTTGTGGATGGATTCGGACGAAACTTGGTATGCAGGTTGGGTGTGTGACAATGATGAATCGATTCAATTTTGGTGAAAAACTGGATCTGATAATTTTTTAAGTGATTCTTCATTGTCAAAAACTTGTGATATTGCCAAAAAACATTGTGATATTGCCAAAAACGATATAGTATGATGTCTCAAAACATTGTGGACGGATTTGGACGAAACCTGATGGATGAGTTGGGTAGGTGCCAAGAACGAGGCAATTCCATTTTGGTTCAGGTACGGATCCAGATCCGGCCTATCATTGGGATACAAAACTTAAAGTGTTCAGCCTGGCGAAGGTATCCACTCTAACGAGTGCCAATCTAGTTGGAATTGAGATGTCCGGGTGGTAAAAGAGTTGAGAATGTTATATAAGTATTGAATAATATCTCATCACTACGTGCTTTTAGTTGTTGTTTTTCAAAAAGACATGAAAATGTTTTTTTTCTCCATCATCTATTGAAGTTTATGCAGGATGCTTGATATTATGTCAATAAATTATCAACACATGTTTCTAAATATGTCCTTGCTCCAGGCAGGCAAATATGGATATTTGTCATTGCGAGTCATCGATCAGGAGCTGCCTTGGTGTCCTCTGATGTTGCAATTGCTTGTATATGTATACATATATATATATATATATATATATATATATATATATATATATATATATATATATATATAACTGTAAGAAATAGTAGAAACTCCAAAGTACGAGCAGGGCGTCTCATTTGTATTGAATATATAATCGTTAGATTAAATAAGACGCGGACGTAGCTTCAGGACGTCGATCTTTAATTGTCGACAAGCTTTCGACCAACAAAGGTCTTCTTCTGAGTCAGCCCCAAGTTCGACGGAAGTCGACTTCCGTCGAACTTGGGGCTGACTCAGAAGAAGGCCTTTGTTGGTCGAAAGCTTGTCGACAATTAAAGATCGACGTCCTGAAGCTACGTCCGCGTCTTATTTAATCTAACGATTATATATATATATATATATATATATATATATATATATATATATATATATATATATATATATATATATATATATATATATATATATATATATATATATAGTTGCTGAGGCGGCTTGGCTTTGTGAGCAAATACGTGTCTGCTGAAGGCAGACAACAAGAAAAAAAAACGAGACTTTTTTATGTTTTGTTCAAATTTATTTGACGTTTCTCATCTCCTTTTGCGCAGCTCACTAACTGATGAGGAAAAAGCATCACTCCGTGCGGGTCTAATTGCAAACTTCAATGAACCTGTGAACCAAGTGAGTATTTAAATCTTCTTTATTAATCTATGAATATATAATCATGTTCAATTTAACCGTTAGATCAGTCATCAGCTTGAAACTGAAAAGTGAAAACTTATTGCGCTTTGGGATTTTTATGCCTCCACCGACGAAGTTGAAGGAGGCATTATGTTTTCTGGTTGACCATCATATTATGTCTGACTGCCTGTGATAGGTTTTTGTGATCACGATAACTTAAGAATGGCTGAAGAGACCAAAGTCAAAGTTGGTTTAAGTATGTATAATGATGTAAAGATAAACGAAGTAGATTATGGGGTCAAGAAGTCAAAGGTCAGAGTTTTCGTTTGGTAAAAATTCTGGCTGCACTAAATTGTGAACCAGTGATGGGATTTTGACCGAACTTGGTTTAAGTATAAATTATGATGTAAAGATTAACTGAATCCATTTTGGCATCAAAGGTCAGAGGTCATATCAGGTAAACATATGATACTTGCGAACGACTGAAGGGATTTAAATCAAACTTGGTACAAGTATGTATAATAATGTAGACAGAGGCATATCGGTCGATGTCGCGAATTTGAAGAGTGCCGTTCTTGTTAACTCATAAAAGGGGCTTGTACATATATCACGTGACTGTCAAACAAATTACGAGACTGTGTAATTTTAGATCGATTACAACGATATTGATAGACACTGGACAAATAAACACCAAAAAGAGTGGGGTGCAAAAGTCTGAGTCCACTTAAATCAAGGCCAAGCTCTCTCAAATCACGATTACAAACATGAACTTGTCATAGTATTGAAGATACAGTCACGTGAAAAAGTTAGTACACCCCATGTAAAGTTTTGACTTTTTCAATATATTTCAACATACAGCTATTTGATCTTCGATGACAGCTCTCGATTCAGTATACAAAAAAATAAAAAAATAAATAAATGGAGAACTCAAATTAATAATTTGGTCAAAAGGTCAAAGATTAGTGTCATAAAATTGTCAATTTTTACCTGATTGACCTGAAATTTAAAGAATTTGCATATTGGGTCACTCACTGAATTGGCTCACTAATCAAAAGGTAGGGGTCGATTGTTTTTTGTTTTTTTTATGTCAAAAGGTCAAAGGTCAAGGCTGCATAAAATCATCAATTTATATTTTTCTTTAAACTGTTTTCGTTATTTTGGAGCATACGGAAGAAGAATAAGATGTCTAAATACAAACCGATGCAGATGTGCTTTCCATTTTTTTTTCTGTCCTAATGTTGGGGCATGGCGTGAGAGGTAAAGATGGAGATTCAAATGAGTGAGAGTGAGCAGAAGAGAAAATGGGAGACATGTCGTCCTGTATAGTCATAGCACATTACCCAAAATCAGAAATACAACGTTGTATGGAACTTGTAAGTGCAGTAACAGAAACATTACTTTTATAATTTCGTATTTTTAAATGATTGTTCTGATCGCCAAATCTTTGCTCATAGAAGGCAAATCTGAATATATCCATCATTACGCTGTCTTATCAATGTCATTTATTTCTAATAAACGATAGCATGAATATTGTTCATCACATCCTGCCCATAAGTCCTTAATTATAACAAAGTAAGGAATTGGGATTGCATTTAACACTGTATGTATAGGCCGTGGGGCCTCCGGCAAAATTTGGTTGTTCTGTAACATCTTTGGAGAATTTTCACGTGTCTGAAATTTTTAGTTAAAATATGCAAATTCAGAATCGGTTTCTTCTTTTTAACTCAACTGGACTATGTCCAGCTGAGTTTTTGTCGACACCCAGTGTCCGTCGTCTGTCGTTTGTCTGTCTGTCTGTCTGTCTGTCTGTCGTCTGTAAACAATTCGGCGTCTACGCTCTAAAAGTCACAAATATTGATCAACTTTGATGAAACTTGTTATGCAGCATCTTTAAGACATAAACTAGTTTGGGATTTCATTTGGGCGTTGCACGCCCAAAAATGTGCGCGGCAGGCCGGCCATATTGAAAAATCAATTTTTGTCGAGCATCTAGCATTTGTCCACTCCACAACTAAGCAACTGTTTTTCCTGTCTATGTACTAGTCTTTCAAACTATTGACAGTGTGAGAATGTATGTATAATTCAAGAGAAAATGATTAAGTTGTAATGTCACTTGAGTTCAATTCAATGAATAATGACTATGTGTGTGTGTGTGTGTGTGTGTGAGGAGGTGGGGATTTGATGAATGAATACTTAAACCCTGTTGAACACATCTATTGAAATATTCAACATATTTTGATTCAATACCATACATGTATATTGTTTGACCAAGTCTTTCTAAATAAATTCAAGTCTGGAATCTGAGAAAAGTAATTGTAGTTTTACTTTTCATGCCTCACTTAAAACTCAATTTTTTCTAGTTTCCTGTTTAAACATGAGATACCTTCAAGGTTACTGTACCTCTTTAGCACATATAAACTATATAGTTTGTGGTTCTATTATGCATATTCTAACCATATTGATATAGACCAGTTGAGTTCAGATTCCCTGGAACCTCTAGTTTGGATTAGTTGCACGTTTAGTGCTTGTGTTGATTAAATGAATGCTAAAAAGCAGTTCCCTGGAAAGAGGATTCCAATAGTGGTACTCTTGTAGCAATAAAGTACTACAGTTTAAATAAAGTTTAAATTAAAATATGAGGTACAGTTAAACCTGAGGTACAGTTAAGGTACATGAGGTACACTTAAAAACTATGAGGTACAGTTAAACCCCCACTTGACGAAGGGGTTACATATCTTTATACCCCGGCGAAATCCAAAGCTTCATTATGCGGGAACTCGTTTTCTATTATTTCTTATTCGACATCCACGCATTTTCCAGGAACCTAGCGAATGTCGGGGCCAACTGTATCCTCTTCACAAACAAACAGATGGGTGAAAACATAACCTCCTCCCACTTTCGGTGGCAGAGGCGATCAGGACGTAACAAAACAAAAGCAGCAGTAGCAAGCGAGTTGGGGAGGGCAGGAGGAGAGAGGCCACACCAGCAGCTGGGTTGTGGGACAAAATAGAGGAAGACCTGGAGAAATAGGGAATATGGGGAACTACAGTCATGGCCAAAAATATTGGCACCCTTGCACCTTTTTCAAATAATGCACCATTTCTTCCAGAAAATTGTTGAAATTAAAAAATATTTTGGTATCCACATATGTATTTCTTTGATTTGCAGTGGAACAAAACAAAAAAACGCTGAAAAAATTACTAAATCTTAGCTTATTCTACAAATAAATCCTAAAATGGCCAGGACAATATTATTGGCACCTTTTGGAAGTTGTTAGAAATAATTAGACTTCAAGCAGGTGATTCTCCTTTACTTTGGAATTGAACTCACCTGTGGTGAGTTGCAGGTGCCTGCAATATAAAAATCACTCATTCAACCAGTTTGAATCGAGAAAAGGAGTCATTCTGCTGTTTTGTGTTACTGTGTGTACCGCAATGAGCATGGAGAAAAGAAATAAAACCAGAGAATTGTCAGAGGATGTCAGACACAAGATTGCAGCTGATCATGGACAATCTCAAGGCTACAGGTCCATCTCCAGAGACCTGGATGTTCCTGTGTCCACCGTACGCAATGTTATCAGGAGGTTTAAGGCCCATGACACTGTAGCCAACCTCCCTGGACGTGGTAGCAAGAGAAAACTTGATCGAAGATTGCAGCGATGGATTGTTTGAATGGCGGAGAAAACACCTCGATCAACTGCCAAACATAATCAAGCTGACCTTCAGACACAAGGTACGACAGTTTCAACTCGCACCATCCTTCGCCAACTCAATGAAAGGGGGTTATATGGTAGGAGACCCGGGAGGACCCCACTGCTGAGAAAGCTGACTGGAGTTTTCCAAAACATAACTGAACAAGCCAAAATCCTTCTGGGAGAATGTCCTGTGGACAGATGAGACCAAATTGGAGCTTTTTGGTAATGCACATCTTCTCTATGTTTACAGAAAAGAAAATGAAGCCTTCAAAGAAAAGAACACATTCCCTACAGTCAAACATGGAGGCGGTTCAGTGATGTTTTGGGGTTGCTGTGCTGTCTCTGGTACTGGGTGCCTTGAATGTGTGCATGGCATCATGAAATCAGGAGATGACCAAGGCATTCTGGAGCGCAATATTCAACCCAGTGTCAGAAAGCTGGGTCTCCATCGAAGGTCATGGGTCTTGCAGCAGGACAATGCCCCCAAACACTTCAAAAAGTACCCAGGAATGATTCAAGACAAAATGCTGGACTGTTCTGAAGTGGCCAGCAATGAGTCCAGATCTAAATACCATTGAACACCTGTGGGGAGATCTGAAAACAGCAGTTGGGAGAAGGTACCCTTCAAATCTGGGAGAACTGTAGCTGTTTGCACAAGAAGAGAGGGCCAAACTGACAGTAGAGAGGTGTAGGAAGCTCATTCATGGCTATAGGAAGCGCTTGACTGCAGTTATTTTGTACAAAGGCTGTGCTACCAAATATTAAGTTTAGGGTGTCAATAATTTTTTCAATGACATTTCTTTTAGTTTTTTTATTTAATAGAATATTGTTGCGGATTTGAGAATCCTGTGTTTTTTTTTTGTAAATATCACCCTCTAAGTAGTGTAATGATTCCTTGTAAATACCTCCGTTAAGTGTAAAGGTCAAAGGTCGTCCTCTTAGTTAATCCATCGCAAGCACGTAGGCCACCATATACCCTTCTAAATAGTTATTTCCTTATGTGTATTAGTTTAAGGCTGTGTTTCCCATTAGTTGACTCTGCATTGCACCGAATTGAAATAAGATAGATCCCCTTTCAATTCCCTCAAAGCCTCTATTGCCAACTGCATTGCCGCCATTACGGCGTGGTCAGCTCGGAGAATGAAGGCGTGTCTCCACCTCATCATCAGAGAAAGGAGTGAACCAGCCCCGATCAACCAACCAAGGATGAGGCGGTTGGCTTGAGAGGGTGGAGAGAGAACGATCGGGCAGTTTCGCGAACGTTCCAGGGTGTGGCGCTATATAACCCGTCACGCGACGCCCCCACCTCAGATGATTGAGGGAGTGAGATGAGTTAGCAGTACACGAGAGACGATTGAGGAAGGAGATGACCGAGGAAGCCCCCACCAGCTCCAAGTGACCTCGGACTCGTTTCTCAAGTTCACCCCACGGCAGCGGAATCCACCGCAGCTTTTGACCACGGCAGCTTTGAGCGTTGACGGCAGTTGCGGCCGCGAAGTAACGCCGCCGTGCAGAGACGATTGAGGAGGGTCGGTGGCTGCTCACCTCGAGCCGCGCGATCATACCAACCACCCGCATCCTTCCCGCCATGTGATCCCACCTCCTCATCCGTCCAGCCATCCACCTGCCATTCATTCCTATCATCATTCCCCGTGTAAGTCTGATTGTCGTCTGTCCTTTATGTTGTCCTGGGGTTTAAGTAAGCTTGTATAGGTAAGTTAATATTTGCACTGTGTCTTACTCCTTCTGTCTTTATTTTCGTATCTTTCCATCTTCCTTGGTTTCTTTGATTGTGTACATAATAGTTAGTAATAAATCATGTTCTTCCTACCTTGCCTTCTTTCTTTCACATCCGTTCGTCCTTGTCTTTTCCATCATTGAATACCTGTGGCACGATTTGGCCAACGCATAGGAATCGGGTCTAGTTCTGCTAACGGTTCGAGCCGCGGGCTGCCATCCGCTCGGCAAAATAACAGCTTGTCCACTGTCTCGAACGAGGTTGCTCACTTGCCTCCCTGGAGGGAGCTGGGCAGCTTCAGGAGCGGAGACGGCCAGTGAAAATAGAAGGGGGACTAACCCCCCCCCCCAAGGGGAGTGCCGTACTCAGTTTCCGCAACAATATATTAAGTTCTGAATCAAAAAGAAAGGTTCTGTAATATTAACAGTGAAATAAAGAATTGTGGAGACCAAATACTTTTGTCAATTTCAAGTTTTTTTTTTTTTTGAGAAAAATGTGAGTTGTTTGAAAAAAGTGCAAGGGTGCTAATATTTTTGGCCACGACTGCATCAGAGATCAGGCTAGAAATCTCTGATGGGGTCAGAGATCAGGCTCTGAAAACAGGAAATACTTGACATCAGTAGCAATGATGGATTTCATGACTTTGCTTTTAATTGTACATACCCTCACTGGTCTGCAGTGTGAAATCAGTTAATGAAGGTACATAAAATGTGTTCAGGATGTGGCAAACTAAAGCTATCAATGCCTCCTAACAATGACTCCTTGAAGTAGCATATACAGAGGGTAGACTTTAAAACTTCCTCCTTCAACAGCTCTCTTGTTCAGCATCCAGATGTACAATCATCAGAACGAAATAGATTAATCATGGAAAATGGCAATTAATAATCTGATTTGATGGACCTCCATCCAGCACCAGAAAGTGTGCTTGAGCAGACCCACTGTGCATGCAAGATGAGAAGTTGCCAAGACAAGCAATGCGCATCCATATAAATGAAGCTGTCATGTTCAGTTTTTTTTCCTTGTAAAATCTGCTGCAACCTACACTTTTCTGCACAAGATGAGAATAGACATGAAAGTGTAGATGACGAGGACTCTGAAACAGATGATAAATTTTGAAAGTGTTCATCTATGGATATTTCTTCAGTCCAAATGGAAACGTAACAGCATTTTGCATGATGGTGAATTCGGAGCAGAAAGACAAATGATTGTCATTGATGGTGTGTAGACAACAATGTTGTTGAGAAAATGCAAATTTATTGAAAATGGACTGGTTATCCCAGATAGCGGATTTGGACTACTAGTGCACTTGTTCCCTACCGGGGTGGCAGGAAGGGTCATTCCTCTCTGGGGTAAATAGTGTCGTGTGACTACCCTCTGGTGAACTCTGCAGGGTGACACAGATGACCAAACAAGCTTAACACTCCGAGGCGTTCAATTCAATGGCGGACCTTCGTTACACGCGAGGGAAAGGGGAATAACGAACTTACCTGGACGGCTCCACCTGACGTCTTTGCACCTGGATAAATTAACTCAAACGACACGGAATTAAAATGTACAAAAATACCGGATTTTTAAAAAAAGAAAATGCCGGTTACAAAACAATGCACGATAAAACTATATACCTAATTGGAGCGCTCCCATACAGACCCGAATACAGACGAGGGATAAAATAACTGAAAAATAAATGTGTAGTTTGTGGCACTTAGCTTGAATCGGCTCCCGAATCTCGTCAGGAATCGTCAAAACCTCCTCGCATCCTTGGCGGGAAAACCGCAGGCTGCACTGCCGTGGGTGTGAACTAGGCCTCGCTGCGTGTCTGCTCATTCTTGGCTTCGTCGAGAGCACAGCGAGCAGGCAGCACCTGTCCACTCATCGTTCATGCTTGGGAAACCGCAGTTCTCGGTCCGCAGTTGTTCCTCACGATCACTATCAAGATGTCAGAACACGACCATTTGTGATGAATCTTCTTTGCGCAAGAACAATAGCGACTGTTCGCTATCAGATCCAGAACAAGAAGCCCAAAATGTTGGCACATGACCGTTCACCACCAGATCCAGAACCCGAAAGACAAAATATCCGCCACTCCAATTGCTTTGTATTTGAGGCTCTGACGTCATCCCACGATGTCTCTGTGTCTGCTCCTATCAGCGAATCCCATTTTACCAGTCCTTATGCCAATCAAATCCCAGACCAATCACTGCTCTTCGGGGCATAGCTCATGGCCCTGCCTGTGCCTGTGTGCTCACCAAGTCGGTGTTATCAGCGGTAGTGCCTGATATCTGGTTTCCGGTTGGTTTTTATTTAGCGTTATTAATGGCCGATTTCTTATTAGGTGGGTGTAGTGCGTTGTCAAAAGCAAAACAGGAAAATATTACAGGGGCAATTACATATAGGGGATTAATTTACCCCTTAATCCCTAGCTAATCGTGATGGGAACGAAGATACAAGCTTACCCGACATACGGTCAACACAAATTTCCTACTTATACGGTCATACAAACATACGGGCAACAGGAAAATATTACAGGGGCAATTACATATAGGGGATTAATTTACCCATAATCCCTAGCTAATCGTGATGGGAACGAAGATACAAGCTTACCCGACATACGGTCAACACAAATTTCCTACTTATGATGCATCAATGTTTCTTCTTCTTCACGACAGTCGGAGCACACTACTTATGCAATTCTACTTTGACTAAGGTATTGCCTACCCCCTACAAACGTAACAATAGAATACAGTAGATCTAGAGTCGGGCCTCAAGAACATTGGGGGTGTGTTCAGTTACCATGATTCTTGTAGAGTGCTCGCTAAGTAGATTAAGCATTCAAGCAAGCACTCCATTCAAAACCGTTGATAAGGAACGGCTGGTTTGGCAATTGATAACTAGCTGCTTGATAACTGAACATACGCCAGGTTTGTGGTATATAATATTTTTACGTCTGGTAGGTAGAGGTGCTCCCATGAAAACGCCACAATAAGCTATTTGAAAACGTTAGCACGTGTTTGTTCAAGGGTGACACACCCCTTGGGGAGGGGGTATTATTAATATTAATATTATTTTGAAATCACATTAATATTATGCTATTATATTCAATGGTGTTGTTACTTTTGTTATTAGAAGCAGCTTTGGAAGAACGTCACGATAAAACTATCTTAAGACGGATATATACCTCAACACGCAATGCCCTTGGTTTGGTCTCAAGGTCAATTATAAAAAAATACAATTCCAGGCGCATTTTAAAACATTTTTAAATGAAACTTTGGATATGCAATCAACGTAAGGGGACACATGAAATATGCATCGATTTTTTGGATTAGACCTTTAGTTCATGCCCCAGTGGTGGGGACCTGGGATCACAGGGGCCAAAATGGGTAAAAAATTAACTCAAAATTTGATATTGGGTTAATCCTCGTGGAAGTTTTTGCCATCTTTTGACCTTGCTGTAGTATTTTGACTTTCCACACCCCAGGTCCTTACTTGTCTGACAACATTCAAATCAAGTACAATCTACAACTTTAACCAAGCATAAAGTAGTTCACAAAAGACCGAAGATCATACATGAAATTAAATAATAAATATCAGAGGTTAAAATTGGTGGGAATTGAGATACGTTTGGGCCTCCATGGCCAAAGTGATCATAAAATGTTGCATTAGTTTGTTATGTACATAATTATCATCTCATCTCATCAACATTTTATTTCACCATCTTCATAAAAATTATCTGGTAAGATTGGTTTTGCTAGTGAAAGTCTATGCAGGGTGCATTATAATACAACAAACAACAACAACATGCATTTTAAGGCCATTTTCCCTGCTAGAGCGGGGGTTAGCCTTGCGGTCCCCATAACAATCTTCTCCATTTTGCCCTATTTTCTGCATCCCTCCTTGTTAACCCCCTTGCCCGCATTTCTTCTTCCACCATCTTTAGCCAAGTCTTTCTCGGTCGTCCCCGTCCTCTGCTTCCTTCTACATTCATTTCCATCACTCTTCTCAACCAGTCACTTTCATCCTTCCTCAACACATGACCAAACCATCTCAACCTGCTCAACCTGTTCCTCTTCACAGCATCAATCACAGGCTCTATTATAATGAATCACATTAACAGTTGAGGGCCGGGAACAATGGTTCATCGACAAGCTTAACCTGCGTGTCCACAACAGCAGGCAAAAGGATTTCATTTACAAGGAAAATGGCACTGAGTGGAGCGCCAGGTTGAATAGTTTGCGTTTTCTATTCTACTGATAGGCCGGATCTTGATCTGGACCTGAACCAAAATCTAATCGGCTTGTTCTTGTCACACACCCAACCTGTCCACCAAGTTTGGTCAGAACTCATCCACAAATTTTTGAAATATCATGCAACATTTCGTTTTTTGCCCAATCTTTTAATGGTGAAGCATCACTTAAAATATTTTAAAATTCTAGTATCTGTATCCGGATTTTCACCAAAACCTAACCAATTCGTACTTATTACACACTCAACCTGTACCCACAATTTCGTCCAAATCCATCCACAACTTTGAGATATCCTGTTCACAGATAAACAGATATGTAGGTGTGAAAACAACCACCGGCCACCTTCAATGATGGAGGTAAGAAATCTGTCTTTGTAGTTCCTGCAGAATGGGATGAGATGCCACTAACGCATTCACCAAAATGCCTATTGAGCTTCACCTGGGACCTGGATTGTAATATTGTCATTGTTCGATAAAGAAATAGCATTTTTGTTTCCTACGCTATTGCTATTCCCTTTACCCTGGCATGGCCTTGGCCTTCTCGAGTTTATCTTGTACAGTACTGCTTATGCTTTGTGTTGGCACTGCTGGTATGTTTCATTGCAATCCAATCCCAGGGGGTGTTTCCACTTGACCTTTAATATCTGTCTCGTGGTGTGTGTGTGGCATGTTGTGACATGATATTTGCTAAGATAGGTTATTAAGTTTTCCCCTCAATCCTCGGGTCCTACTGCAAGCAAGGAGGCATAAAACATGGAAGGAGTAAATATGTGTAAAGGAGTGAATATGGGGTGATGCAAAGGAAGGAACGAAGGAAGGTTGGGTGAGGGGGCTGTATGTGTAGGTCAGGGTGTTATGCTTTTTTTTGTATTAATTGACAGCAAAAAAAAATCCAACCCTGTCATTACTATGGCAACCGTGATCATTATTTTTGGTTCTTGAATGGCATTGCGGCTTTTCATGCAAAGGGCCCTTTGTGATGTGAGTGTCCCATTAAAATTCCAAACTTGGGGGCAGTTTGGTGTATTGAGTCAGGTAATCTGCAATGAAAAGCGCACTCAAACCTGACATTTCTCAGCCACTCACTTTTGTAAATTGCAGCTTGCACTACAAGCAATTCCAGTAGCTTTCTTTCCTCAAAATTTATGCCTTCAGTGTTTCTTAGTAGTAGCTTGATAGCTTGTGTGTTTGAATCACAATTTGTCATTAAATAGCTCACCGACGAACCGAGAACCCTTTCATTTCTTTCATTTACACCTTTTTACTTTGCTTTATGT
>NC_136262.1:67818664-67886164 GCF_964187855.1 Myxine glutinosa
ATAGTCGGGTCGAGTATCAAACCCAGGATTTACACCTGATAAGCAAGCCTGTTATGTCTGCAGTATTGTGATAGACCCAAACAAGAGTCAAGCCCTGGTAAAGACCCAACTTTAAAATCGACTTCCCATTAGCTATCACTTTTGTGAGTACATGCATGACCCATCTGCTTTACAATTCAATATTGAAGTAAAGTCGATCGCACGCCATCACAAATCCCCACCCACTCTTCCCATATAAAGCAAAGTTGAAAGATGGCAAATAGTTCCACCAGGAATGACCCAATATCAAATTTAGAGTTAGAAATTATTTTCCCATTTTGACCTATGTGACCCTAATTCCTCACCATGACCCGGGGTCAAAGAAAAAAAAATCATTAAATATTTCATGCATCCCCCAATGTTGATTGCATAGACTGTTCCATTAAAATGTTTTAAAATGTGCCCTAATTACATTCTTTGGTATTTGACCTTTTGACCCTGCCTGAGGGGGTGGAGCCAAAAATGATATTGCTCTCACACCTTTGTGCCATATGGCGATCATAACCACCAAATTTGGTGAATTTCTGCTCACCCACTTAGATGGAGATGACGGACGGACGGACGGACGGACAGACAGACAGAGCCAATTCCAATATCCCCCAAATTATTTTCAAAAAGCATGGGGATAACAAATTTATTCTGTGGATTACATCATTACTGAGGCAAGGCTATGCTGCTGGTGCAGTACCCCAATTAGATTAGAGTAGAATTTTTTTAATTTAGTCAATATAACGACACATGACGACCTACTCTTATGGAATGGCATGGTGGGATATTTAGCATCCACTAGGCTAGATTAGACGTCGTCCCTCTGAAAGACGTCATCCTCATTCGTGCACAATAAAAGGGTGACAGTTCATATGGTCATGTTGGGAATTGTACACAGACCTCTCAACAGGTAAAATATGACTGTGCCACCTCTGAGAATCTATCAATGGTTTCCACTGACAAATACTCATCCTGGTAAAACTTGCTGCAGAGAAAGTGGAAAATGGAAGGATTATGTTTTCAGATTAAAGGATCGGGCTGCATTTCTTTCAAGTCAATTTTCTGCATTGGCTTAGAGTTTCATCTTTGGGATTCGAAACATTTGCATTCGGGCCAAGCATCCCCATCTTACCCACTTTTATGCACTCATCCCTTTTGTGCTGCGACAAGTTGAGAATTTTCCTGCCATTGTCTGTTTTTCCTGAAGAAGTGCTCCACTCAGCTTTTGGTCTTGTTCGCTGTTCGTCCTTGCTGCTCAAATACCCTTTTGAATAGTGGGGATAAAAACGTTCTTGTTTTTGCACTTTCCCCAAGATAGCAGTTTTTCTCAACCACCGACCCAAGTTTATCTAGCCAAACACCCTGAGTTTGTTGAAATGCTATGAAGTTTTTTTTTGTTTTTTTTAAAAATGCGTTGGAGATTTCGATAAAAAACCATATCTTTGTCTGATGCTCTTGTTTCAACAGTCTCAAAATTGTTTCCTAGAACGCCGTATTTCCTCCTCCCTGTCCCTCTTGGAGACCAGTGTTGACATTTAGGCATAGAAATCCTCTCGATGTGAATCCCTCAATTGCTTACTTGCCTTTTGTTAGGCCTTAGAAACTGGCCTTCTCCTGCAGA
The DNA here is from genome assembly GCF_964187855.1 of Myxine glutinosa. Classification (NCBI taxonomy): domain Eukaryota; kingdom Metazoa; phylum Chordata; class Myxini; order Myxiniformes; family Myxinidae; genus Myxine; species Myxine glutinosa. The sequence goes on from NC_136262.1 coordinate 67,820,313, forward strand.
GCCCTTTGCTTACCCTACCCTCTGCGTTTATTTACCCTGAACAGATTAGGTGCAGTCATGCAGGGAACATGGTCGAATGAATCCAATAGGCAGTTGCTTCTGCTCTGAGCACAGCGAGGGCATACCACAAGCTGCCCTTATGAATGCTCATCACACCTTTGATTAGCTGCATATATGATGACATTATCAGATGAAGTTTTGTTGGCCAATGTAAGGGCCAATGCAACACATCCATGCTGCTTTTAGCATTCACCCATCAAAGCAACCTCTGGATTTCCTTTTCCATATTTTCCGTATTAGAATGTATATACAGAGGCTACGTGCAGAAATTTGTGCAAGGGCATGGTGGCAGTAGCAGAAACTGAATGTGATCTTTAATAATGTAAGAGGATAGTGTTGTTGTTCCTGGCAGGAAAATGAGTTGGCCATAAGATTTTTATTTTGGAAAGAAATCCAGTGCCATTTCCACCCATCAAGTTTTGCTGACGATGCCTGCTTTCCTTGTTTGTCTGGTGATATTGCATCCTCAATGCTCGAGGCATACATCTGAAAAGAAAACCTTTGATGAGGCCACCTGGAAGCCGCTAAAATGTCGAAGCTACTTTCAATAGTGCGATCCGTCACCGTTCATACTGTCCCCCATAACTCCACACTTGGATTTTTTTTCTTTGCTTTTTCTTCTTGCTGTATTTTTCTCCAATCTCACTGTCGGCGTTTGTGCCCAAATTTACCTTGTTTGACTTTTTCTGTCTGCTCACATGGCCATTGCTTCCTCCTAACTTTTGTTCCATTTTTACTTGGGAAAATTGTAGATTTTTCAAGTATATTGGTTGGTCTTGTACATTATTCTGTCTGTTTGTTTGTCTGTCTGTATGTCAGTCGCCTACAGGTCACAATTTTCAATCGATCTGCATGAAACTTCACCAAATGGTAGATTTGGTCATAAGCAAGAAGCCTATTGTTTTTGGGGCAAAAGGCCAAATGTCACCAACTTTGTCAAATGTCTAAAATCCTCAATTTTAATCCGATTGACTTGAAATTTTAAGAGGACTTGCATATCTGGTCATTGAATTCAACCATCAAGTATTTTTGAGGTCAGCATAGGCCAAAAGGTCAACATAGGCCACATTTCTAAAATTGTCAATTTTCATCCGATTGACTTGAAATTTTAAGAGGATCTGCATACCAGGTCACTGAATTCAACCACCAATCATTTTTGAGGTCATCATAAGCCAACAACCTATTTTAGGGATTTCGCAAGTATTGTGCTATGCATGACATATTTCTTGTTTGTTTGTTTGTCTACTCTTTTTTTTTTCTTTTTTTTTTGCTATAGTGTTCGCTGTTACCTCCCCCCCCCACCGAAGGTGGAAGGTTATATCACCCCTGTCTGTCTGTTTTTCTGTCTGTAAACAGCATATCTCAAAAAGTTGTCGACACATTCGGATGAAGTTTGGTGGAGAGGTATTATATGAAATTATTTCCAAGCAAAAAATTATTTGATTTTGGTGAAGATCAGAATCCTGATCCTGATACTCTAGTTTTTAATTAATTCTTCACCATTGAGAGATAGGGACACAACTGTATATAGCACGATATATCTCAAAAAGTTATGGATGGATTCGGACAAAACTTTGTGGACACACACACACACGACCACACTGTTGGGTGTGCCACAGGGAAGAATTGATTCAATTTAGGTGAAGATCAGAATCCGGAAACGAGAATTTTAAAGATTTTTATGTGATTCTTCACCATTACAAGATGGGGCCAAAACGATATATAGCATATTTCAACAAGTTGTGGCGAAGTTATGACTAAACTTGATGGATGAGTTGGTTAGACGACGAAAACAATCTGATTGAATTCTGGTTCATGTTCAGATGCAGATCCGGCCTATCAGTGGGACACAAAATGTAAACTGTTCAGCCTGGCGGAGGTATGCGCTCTAGTTAGCCCGACCCCAGTGCAGCAGGAAACGGGGTTTTGCAAGTGTGTGTGTGTGTGTGTGTGTGTGTGTGTGTGTGTGTGTGTGTGTGTGTGTGTGTGTGTGTGTGTGTGTGTGTGTGTATGTATGTATGTATGTATGTATGTATGTATATATATATGTATGTATATATATATATATATATATATGTATGTATAACTGTAAGAAATAGTAGAAACTCCAAAGTACGAGCAGGGCGTCTCATTTGTATTGAGTATATAATCGTTAGATTAAATAAGACGCGGACGTAGCTTCAGGACGTCGATCTTTAATTGTCGACAAGCTTTCGACCAACAAAGGTCTTCTTCTGAGTCTACAAAAACAGCAGGCATGTATATCAGTCAAGCGTGTATGGTGATATCTGTGTGAGATGTGTGACGTGTGTAGAAAATGCATACAGAAGGAATAGCCACGCCAAAGCTCACTCACCAGCCCCAAGTTCAACGGAAGTGACCGTTTCCGTTACGGTCACTTCCGTTAGAGTGCACGTGCATATACAAATATAGAGATATACATACATAAACACACAAGCATATATTCATATCCCATTTATATTCATATAATATATTTATATATTTATATAAATGACATATAAAGGTAGAATGAATGAATGAATGAATGAATGATGAATGAATGAATGAATGAATGGGTTACGGTTAACAATTTGATTGGGTTGATGTGGGAACATGCTTTAGTCATCAAAATTTATGCCATGAGGGACTTTTGTCCGAAGTTTGTGTATCCAAAAGGACTCACGTTTCAGAATCGTGGTGTGTGATCGATTTGTGATTGATTCAATGGCAGAGATCTGAATGTCATTTATAGAGTGATCCGGTTGATTAAAGTGTATCGTGTAAGGTAGAGATTTGCCCTGACTGGTGTGGAAGTTATTGATTTCTGACCGGGTGTTATTAAATCGTGTGTAGAGTGTATTCTCAGTTTTTCCAACATATTGTTTGGTGCACTTTTGGCAAGTGATTAGGTATATGACCCATGTAGATTTGCAGTTCATATAGGAGGTGATGGGGAATTTTTGTCCAGTGCTAGAACTACAGAATTTGTTTCCTTCTAGTAAATGTTTGTGAATAATGCATTTGTTTGCTGTGCATTTATAGAAGCCAGGGATCCTAGTTTCTTTGTTGTGGGGCTGTGGGTGCTTTGCTTTTACCAAGAGGTCCCTGAGTGTCCGACCACGTCGAAATGATGTTAGTGGAGGTTGAGGAAATGTGGTGCCGAGTGTTTCTGATTGATGGAGGAGAGGAAGGGCCTTATTCAGAATACTTGGCAATTGGGATGAGGTAGCAGAGTAGGTGGTTACCAGTGGGACACGGTTAGTTGCAGGTTTGGGTTTGTAAGTCAGAAGGTCTGCTCTCGGTATGTGTTTTGCTCGGGTTATTGCTTCTTGCACAGAGTGAGGGTCATAGTTTCTTGCAATGAAGTGTGTTTCTAATTGGCAGAGAGAAGTTTCTTCTGCCATTTTTGTTGAGCAAATGCGTCTTACTCTGAGTGCTTGACTGTATGGTATGCTTGCAATTGTATGTTTAGGATGAGATGAAGAAGGGAGAAGGTAAGAGTGAGTGTCTGTTGGTTTGGTGTATAGTTCTGTTTCGAGTCTGTTATTTTGAAGCGTGAGTGATGTGTCTAGAAAGTGAACTTCGGACTATGAGCTGTCGAATGTGAACTTGATGGTCGGATGAATCAAATTTAATTCATTTTGGAATTGTGCGAGCCAAGGGGGGGATTTTGACCAGATGAACTGGATGTCATCAATATAACGTACCCAGGATTTTTCCAAGATTCCGTGATGAGGTTGTGCATTGATCTTGGCCTCTATCATTCCCATGAAGATGTTAGCGTACGATGGTGCAACAGGGGTACCCATAGCGGTACCTTGAGTTTGAATGTAATGTCGTCCGTTGAATTGGAAATTATTCAGTTTGAGTGTCAGTTCTAATAGGCGCATAAGGTCTTGAGTCGGTGGCATTGGGACTTGTCGTGTATCGAGGGCTTTGCGGCATGCAGACAGGCCTTCTGAATGTGGAATATTAGTGTAGAGGGATGTAACATCTGCTGTGACCAAAATGGTTTGGGAGTTGAAAGGTGAGTATATTCTGTTCAATCCTTGGATGTGGGTCAGAAAACTGGTTGTGTCCTTGAGGTATGAGGAGAGCTTCAACACGAGAGGACGTAAATGACAGTCAACAAATTTTGATATGAGAACAGTTGGACATGTGCAGCCAGATACGATTGGTCTACCTGGATTGTTTACCTTGTGTATTTTAGGAAGAAAATAAAGGTTAGGGCAATGAGGATCTTTCGGAACCAAGCGAGATTTGATGGTTTTATCCACCCGAATAGAATCTACTACCTTTTTAACCTCTTCAAGATGTAAAAGGGTAGGGTCGGATGGGAGCTCTTTGTAAGTATCACTATGTAGTTGACGATTACCTTCTGCAACGTAATCGGTCGTCGACATAATGACAATGCCAGTACCTTTATCTGCTGGCTTTATGACTATCTTTTCATTGTTTTGGAGATTGTGAAGTGCTCGTCGCTCTGCCTTTGTAAGATTGTCCTTATGTCTGGAACAATTATATTTTTGTGCCACCTTTTCAATTTCATTGCTCACTTGTTCCATATAGACATGTAGATATGGATTGTCAACACGTGGTGTCCAGGTGCTTTTTGGTTTAGGTAAAGTGAGTTGTGGTGTATTAGTATCGGTGTATGTGATTGTATGCGTGGTTGTTGGTGTTTGTTGTGGCGTTGATGGTGCTGGGTGTACTTTAGCAAAGTGTGCCTTTAATGTCATTCGCCTACAGAAATCTTTTAAATCTTCTTTCAATTGTAATTGGTCTATTTGTGGAGCGATTGCGCAAAATTTTAAACCCTTAGAGAGCAGGTTTATTTCCGCCTCACTGAGGGAATGATTGGAAAGATTGATGATCCCGAGTTTAGGTAGATCTACAAGTTTGGTTGCAGTAGAAGTTCTATTGTTGTTGGTTTGACTATTTTCAACCTCAGCTGTGTTCATTTCCATGGAGGAACGGTTCTGCATGTAATGATGTCTGCGGTTTGTGTATTGTTTTTTACGATAATGTCGATTTTTGTGTTTATGCTTAAGTTGGTCAGAAGTGGTTTGAGAAGTGGTTGGAAGTGGTTGGAGTGGTTGGGGTGGTTGAAGATGGAGTGGTTGAATTGGTGGAGAAGTGGTTGGAAGTGGTTGTAGTGGTTGGTCAGAAGTGGTTGGAGAAAAGTGGTTGGGAGTGGTGGTTGGAGTTACCTGGTTATTGTTTGCAATGGGTGTATTCTCTTGAGATGGTTTTATATGCTTGCATAACATTTCATCACGTTTAAGTTTCCTTTCCTTAACTTTAACAATGTCGTGTTTAGCAGCCATTAGCTTATCATTGAATGAGCACATTATGTGGTGGTATTGTCCAGGATTCACATTCTTCCACATCTTCTCCTTCTTTTGGCTGACGTTCTCATTCAATTTGATTAATTTTATTTTTACTTGTGTTATTACAATCTCCAGTAGTTGTTGCGCAGTGTTCCATAGCAGTAGATTCCAACGTGCAGTGATGACGTCATCATTGGTTTGCGTTGCGAAGCAATATCGTTTTTTAATGAGGAGACCTTTAGGTACGATCCCTCGTTGTTTATATTCGTTTAGGTAAGTGAAGTGTAGTTCATGTCTTTGTCTTTTTTGCATCAATCGTTGAAGTTCATTGATCGTGGTGGTCAGGTATACATCGTTGTTGTTGTTGTTGTTGTTGTTGTTGTGAGCGCGATCGCCATTTCGTGACATGTCTGCTGTGATGGTAATGTAGAAATCTGCTCAACTCACTCACTCACTCACTCACTCTGCTCTGAGCTCACTGCTCAACAACTACTGGAGATTGTAATAACACAAGTAAAAATAAAATTAATCAAATTGAATGAGAACATCAGCCAAAAGAAGGAGAAGATGTGGAAGAATGTGAATCCTGGACAATACCACCACATAATGTGCTCATTCAATGATAAGCTAATGGCTGCTAAACACGACATTGTTAAAGTTAAGGAAAGGAAACTTAAACGTGATGAAATGTTATGCAAGCATATAAAACCATCTCAAGAGAATACACCCATTGCAAACAATAACCAGGTAACTCCAACCACCACTCCCAACCACTTTTCTCCAACCACTTCTGACCAACCACTACAACCACTTCCAACCACTTCTCCACCAATTCAACCACTCCATCTTCAACCACCCCAACCACTCCAACCACTTCCAACCACTTCTCAAACCACTTCTGACCAACTTAAGCATAAACACAAAAATCGACATTATCGTAAAAAACAATACACAAACCGCAGACATCATTACATGCAGAACCGTTCCTCCATGGAAATGAACACAGCTGAGGTTGAAAATAGTCAAACCAACAACAATAGAACTTCTACTGCAACCAAACTTGTAGATCTACCTAAACTCGGGATCATCAATCTTTCCAATCATTCCCTCAGTGAGGCGGAAATAAACCTGCTCTCTAAGGGTTTAAAATTTTGCCCAATCGCTCCACAAATAGACCAATTACAATTGAAAGAAGATTTAAAAGATTTCTGTAGGCGAATGACATTAAAGGCACACTTTGCTAAAGTACACCCAGCACCATCAACGCCACAACAAACACCAACAACCACGCATACAATCACATACACCGATACTAATACACCACAACTCACTTTACCTAAACCAAAAAGCACCTGGACACCACGTGTTGACAATCCATATCTACATGTCTATATGGAACAAGTGAGCAATGAAATTGAAAAGGTGGCACAAAAATATAATTGTTCCAGACATAAGGACAATCTTACAAAGGCAGAGCGACGAGCACTTCACAATCTCCAAAACAATGAAAAGATAGTCATAAAGCCAGCAGATAAAGGTACTGGCATTGTCATTATGTCGACTACCGATTACGTTGCAGAAGGTAATCGTCAACTACATAGTGATACTTACAAAGGGCTCCCATCCGACCCTACCCTTTTACATCTTGAAGAGGTTAAAAAGGTAGAAGATTCTATTTGGGTGGATATAACCATCAAATCTCGCTTGGTTCCGAAAGATCCTCATTGCCCTAACCTTTATTTTCTTCCTAAAATACACAAGGTAAACAATCCAGGTAGACCAATCGTATCTGGCTGCACATGTCCAACTGTTCTCATATCAAAATTTGTTGACTGTCATTTACGTCCTCTCGTGTTGAAGCTCTCCTCATACCTCAAGGACACAACCAGTTTTCTGACCCACATCCAAGGATTGAACAGAATATACTCACCTTTCAACTCCCAAACCATTTTGGTCACAGCAGATGTTACATCCCTCTACACTAATATTCCACATTCAGAAGGCCTGTCTGCATGCCGCAAAGCACTAGATACACGACAAGTCCCAATACCACCTACTCAAGACCTTATGCGCCTATTAGAACTGACACTCAAACTGAATAATTTCCAATTCAACGGACGACATTACATTCAAACTCAAGGTACCGCTATGGGTACCCCTGTTGCACCATCGTACGCTAACATCTTCATGGGAATGATAGAGGCCAAGATCAATGCACAACCTCATCACGGAATCTTGGAAAAATCCTGGGTACGTTATATTGATGACATCCAGTTCATCTGGTCAAAATCCCCCCGTAGTCTCGCACAATTCCAAAATGAATTAAATTTGATTCATCCGACCATCAAGTTCACATTCGACAGCTCACAGTCCGAAGTTCACTTTCTAGACACATCACTCACGCTTCAAAATAACAGACTCGAAACAGAACTATACACCAAACCAACAGACACTCACTCATACCTTCTCCCTTCTTCATCTCATCCTAAACATACAATTGCAAGCATACCATACAGTCAAGCACTCAGAGTAAGACGCATTTGCTCAACAAAAATGGCAGAAGAAACTTCTCTCTGCCAATTAGAAACACACTTCATTGCAAGAAACTATGACCCTCACTCTGTGCAAGAAGCAATAACCCGAGCAAAACACATACCGAGAGCAGACCTTCTGACTTACAAACCCAAACCTGCAACTAACCGTGTCCCACTGGTAACCACCTACTCTGCTACCTCATCCCAATTGCCAAGTATTCTGAACAAGGCCCTTCCTCTCCTCCATCAATCAGAAACACTCGGCACCACATTTCCTCAACCTCCACTAACATCATTTCGACGTGGTCGGACACTCAGGGACCTCTTGGTAAAAGCAAAGCACCCACAGCCCCACAACAAAGAAACTAGGATCCCTGGCTTCTATAAATGCACAGCAAACAAATGCATTATTCACAAACATTTACTAGAAGGAAACAAATTCTGTAGTTCTAGCACTGGACAAAAATTCCCCATCACCTCCTATATGAACTGCAAATCTACATGGGTCATATACCTAATCACTTGCCAAAAGTGCACCAAACAATATGTTGGAAAAACTGAGAATACACTCTACACACGATTTAATAACACCCGGTCAGAAATCAATAACTTCCACACCAGTCAGGGCAAATCTCTACCTTACACGATACACTTTAATCAACCGGATCACTCTATAAATGACATTCAGATCTCTGCCATTGAATCAATCACAAATCGATCACACACCACAATTCTGAAACGTGAGTCCTTTTGGATACACAAACTTCGGACAAAAGTCCCTCATGGCATAAATTTTGATGACTAAAGCATGTTCCCACATCAACCCAATCAAATTGTTAACCGTAACCCATTCATTCATTCATTCATTCATCATTCATTCATTCATTCATTCATTCTACCTTTATATGTCATTTATATAAATATATAAATATATTATATGAATATAAATGGGATATGAATATATGCTTGTGTGTTTATGTATGTATATCTCTATATTTGTATATGCACGTGCACTCTAACGGAAGTGACCGTAACGGAAACGGTCACTTCCGTTGAACTTGGGGCTGGTGAGTGAGCTTTGGCGTGGCTATTCCTTCTGTATGCATTTTCTACACACGTCACACATCTCACACAGATATCACCATACACGCTTGACTGATATACATGCCTGCTGTTTTTGTAGACTCAGAAGAAGACCTTTGTTGGTCGAAAGCTTGTCGACAATTAAAGATCGACGTCCTGAAGCTACGTCCGCGTCTTATTTAATCTAACGATTATATATGTATGTATGTATATATATATATATATATATATGTGTGTGTGTGTGTGTGTGTGTGTGTGTGTGTGTGTGTGTGTGTGTGTGTGTGTGTGTGTGTGTGTGTGTGTGTGTGTGTGTGTGTGTGTGTGTGTGCAAATATTTGTCCAACAAAAATGAAGAGCATCAATAAATACTTGTACCACTATTGATATTGATCACACCCTTTTTATTGAGATGTGAGTTATGTTCTTCATTTCAGTTCTTTCTCTTTTTTTTTTTACAGTTCTCCGAAAGCTCACCATATACGGATTTCCAGAGCCACATAGGCAACCAGAGGCAATGGTAAGCTTTGAAAACTGAACTTGAGAGACTGTAAATTCACTGCTTGGTTCACTGCTAAACTAGTTCACTGCTTGGAACAGTTTCGTTGGTATTTTTTGTATTGATCAGTAGAGAAAGTGTTGAGAGAAATCAAGTTGAAGGTTGATGCTTCATGCTTAAAGTTACTGAGATTGTTACCGATTGCATGTGTGCTTCCTTCATTGTCGCAATTTTTAAGCGGTGAGGCCGTTTCAATATTTGGCAATGTCCTTCCTTTCATTCATCCGTCAAAAATGAAGAAGAACCTCCGTGTTTAATTCTAAAGGGTTCTAAAGGGTAGTTCTAAAGGGTAATTCCATTGGGCGCTAAAGGATAATTCTAAAGGGTAATTCGGGAATGTTCTAAAGGGTAATTCTAGAATGTTTCAAAGGGTAATTCTAGAATGTTCTAAAGAATAATTATATTGAGCTCTGAAGGATAATTCAAAAGGGTAATTCTAAAGGTTAATTATAATGGGTTCTAAATTGTAAGATGTTCTATCGGCTAATTCTAATGGGTTTCGTTTGTTTCTGGGCTTTGCCTATTTCATATTAAAAATAGCCTGGTGTTGGCTAAGCGGTTAGGGCGCCGGCTTGGGATCCTCGGATCCTGAGTTCGAATCCCGGTCGATCGCTGAATTAACGCCAGGGAGGTTGACTCAGCCTGTCATCCTTCCGAGGTCGGCAAATTGAGTACCAGCTTGCTGATATGAATGATCCGGTGTGTACCCCGATTTAGAATAGGTAAAGCATGTATCTTACGATGCATGTATCCCCGCGCATCGTAAGAGGCGACTAAGGGTTAGCGTCAGGAAGGGCATCCGGCCATAAAAACATTGCCTCAAACAGGGCCCTATGAGGTCATGGGGCCTGCAAGGCCAACCACCACTCTAGCGGGGAAAAATGGCCTTAAAACGATCATTCTATATTAAAAATGCCAAACTGAATCGTTTCCTTCGGACACGGGTGTTATTTTATTTCGCTAGCAGTGGGGGACCTGGTGAAATGGCAAGGAGTAAATAATTAATGTGTGTATTTGTTGATGCACACCAGGTATTTGACGTTGACATATTACTCACCCTTTTGTGCCTTGTAGTCAGGATGGGAAGAGATGAATTATTATTATTATTGTTATTATTTTCATCAAAATATTTGTCAAAGGACAGTGCTCAGGCTGTTGTGATAAATACATTGTTTGCACGCATACATGCACGTAAAACGGACGCTGACGTAGCAAGTTGCTGCAGAGCAGGATTGCTTTTTTATTTTGATATTTTTTCTTTTTGAGAAAAAGAAGATTAAGTTGTGCCCCCAGTCTTAAATAGGCAAAGTCATAAATGCATGTGCATATACAGGGTGCTCCAAAATAAAGTTGACCCACGAAAAGTGTTGTTAAAACTTAAATTTTGTTCAAAATTCAATGATACTACAGAATTGCATGAATCGATATGCCTCGAAACTATGAGAGAGATTTCATTAATGTAATGTAAAACATTACAGAGTGATACATGACCCTGGTTCAATGACCTCATTTTTTGTCCCCCTTCGCTCAGCGGAGCGAAAGGGGGACTATGGCTTTCCCCTCCGTCCGTGTGTCCGTCCGTCCGTGCGTGCGTGCGGGCGTGCGTGCGTGTGTGCGGGCGTGCATGCGTAAGCGAAGGACCGCATTCGAATTTGGTGTGTGGGTCCAACCCACGTCAAAATCCAAGATGGCCGCCGCCATGTATGTCTGATGCCATGTATGTCTGAACCTTGTAACCTGCATATCTTGAAAAATAAGCGAAGTACCAACTTCTAATTTGGTGTGTGGGTGTATCTAGGCAAAAGGAAGAACGCTATTGAAAATTGGGTCGCCAGGTCAAAATCCAAGATGGCCGCCGCCATGTATGTTTGAACCTTGTGAGCGAAATATCTCGAACAATAAGCGAAGTACCAACGTCTAATCTGGTGTGTGGGTGTATCTAGGCACAAGGAAGAACGCTGTTTAAAATCGGGTCGCCATGTCAAAAGCCAAGATGCCCGCCGCCATGTATGTCTGAAACTTGTGAGATGAATATCTTGAAAAATAAGCAAAGTACCAACTTCTAATTTGGTGTGTGGGTGTATCTCGGCACAAGCAAGAACGCTGTTTAAAATTGGGTCGCCACGTCAAAATCCAAGATGGCCGCCGCCATGTATATCTGATGCCATGTATGTCTGAACCTTGGAACCGGCATATCTTGAAAAATAAGCGAAGTACCAACTTCTAATCTGGTGTGTGGGTGTATCTAGGCATAAGGAAGAACGCTATTGAAAATTGGGTCGCTAGGTCAAAATCCAAGATGGCCGCCGCCATGTATGTTTGAACCTTATGAGATGAATATCTTGAAAAATAAGCGAAGTACCAACTTCTAATCTGGTGTGTGGGTGTATCTCGGCATAAGGACGAAGGCTATTGAAAATTGGGTCGCCATGTCAAAATCCAAGATGGCCGCCACCATATATATGTCTGAAACTTGAGCGAAATATCTCGAACAATAAGCGAAGTACCAACGTCTAATCTGGTGTGTGGGTGTATCTGTTGGGTCGCCACGTAAAAATCCAAGATGGCCGCCGCGATGTATGTCCGAACCTTGTGAGATGAATATCTTGAAAAATAAGCGAAGTACCAACTTCTAATTTGGTGAGTGGGTGTATCTCGCCATAAGGAAGAACGCTATTGAAAATTGGGTCGCCACGTCAAAATCCAAGATGGCCACCACCATATATATGTCTGAACCTTGTGAGCGAAATATCTTGAAAAAATAAGCGAAGTACCAACTTCTAATCTGGTGTGTGGGTGTATCTAGGCATAAGGAAGAAGGCTATTGAAAATTGGGTCGCCATGTCAAAATCCAAGATGGCCGCCGCCATGTATGTCCGAACTTTGTGAGATGAATATCTTGAAAAATAAGCGAAGTACCAACTTCTAATCTGGTGTGTGGGTGCATCTCGGCACACGGAAGAACGCTGTTTAAAATTGGGTCGCCACGTCAAAATCCAAGATGGCCGCCGCCATGTATGTCTGAATCTTGTGAGAAGAATATCTTGAAAGATAAGCGAAGTACCAACTTCTAATTTGGTGTGTGGGTGTATCTCGGCATAAGGAAGACCACTATTGTAAAGTGGGTCGCCACGTCAAAATCCAGGACGGCCGCCACCATATATATGTCTGAACCTTGTGAGCGAAATATCTTGAAAAATAAGCGAAGTACCTTCTGGTGTGTGGGTGTATCTAGGCATAAGGAAGAACGCTATTGAAAATTGGGTCGCCACGTCAAAATCCAAGATGGCTGCCTCCATGTATGTCTGACCCTTGTGAGCGAAATATCATATCATTGCATGTTTTCTGCGTGTTCCACTTTGTCAACTCACATCACTTCTTCGACGGGGGACCTAGGCGTAATGCTTGTTTTCACTGATTTGTGTCCTGAATGACTGCCGGTCTTGGGATTTTGAATCAATGTTTAACACAGTCCTCTCCTTCCTGAACATCATTATCAATCTAGGCAGAGTTTGCTCAGACAGGACTTCTCTGCAGTTTAAATTTGTTTTTAACATTCCGTAAATGACATTAACATATTTAATTTCCTTAAATGACTGCATTCGGAAGTAGATTTCCACCAAAAATATCCTCAGTTCTGTTTTCCAGGGCATGTTCATCTCTCATGTAAGGGTAATAATCTTTATCTCTGTTGATATCTACACATTTTCAGCTATCCAGTACATGTAACATAAAGGGGAGATAAGTAGAAAAAACAGTTGTGGGATAAAAAAATGAAAGGGGTGGGATCATTTTTACAAGACCACACTGCATGAAAAATACTTATGTGGCATTTATGTGATTTACATCGTCAGGACATTTGTTTCACATGACATCATGTCACTGTAGTTGCTCAGTTCACTGAAATTGGTCATGTTTCAACTTTTTATACCAATTTGAGTAATAATTTAAAGTTTATATTGTGACATTGATCTTCTTCGGGTGAAAATTATTTTGCACAACAAGTTTGCATCAAACACTCATGCTCAGTTTAAGCTCCGGTCTTCTCCTCTCATCACGAGATGCACTGAACTTTGGTAAGATGACATGGAGCGTGAGGAAATATGGGGCAAATTCATAGTCCAAGCTGTGCCTCTTTGAAGCATTTTAATATTATAGATATTTGAATGAAAAGATGATTAGGACTTTTATTGAAGCTCATATTAGTGTTGCTAACCTTTTGCAATGGTGAATGTATTTTTTTGCCTTTTTTTAAATATATTTTTTAATTATACAAGATGGAAGTTAATGGAAGAGATGTGGCAGGGCCTGGAGAAACATGGGGCCACATTTGGACAAAAAGAAAAAGTGAAACAACTAACAGAGAAAGAAGAGAGCGAAAGGGAAGCAATGCAGTAAGAAACTAGATGGTATTCATAGAAAACTTACCCTGCGCAGTCAACTTGTTGTGAGCCAACTCTTCTGTTTTTGAACATTGTTTTTCTTTGATCCAATATGGCTGCCAGACGACGTGAGCAACAACAACAACAACAGGCATTTTAAGGCCATTTTCCCTGCAAGAGCAGGGGTTAGCCTTGTGGTCCCCATGACAATGTTCTCCATTTTGTCCTATTTTCTGCATCTCCCCTTGTTATAACCCCCTTGCCCGCATTTCTTCTTCGACCATCTTTGGCCAAGTCTTTCTCGGTCTTCCCAGTCTTCTACTTCCTTCTACATTCATTTCCATCACTCTTTTCAACCAGTCACTTTCATCCTTCCTCAACACATGACCAAACCATCTCAACCTGTTTCTCTTCACAGCATCCATCACAGGCTCTATTCCCATCATCTTTCGCAATTCATCATTTGTCTTCCTCTCTCTCAACGATACTCCACACATCCACCGAACCATTCGCATTTCCACCCTTTCCAGCCTTCGTTGCTGCTCTACGTTCATTACCCATGTCTCACTCCCATAAATCATAACACTTCTCACACATGCAGCATACACCTTTCCCTTCAGCTTCAATGACACACCCCTCCTCGTCAGCACGCCACTCAGTTCCCGAAACTTCTTCCATGCACATCTCACTCGAGCAACCGTTGCCGAGTCTGATCCCCCTTCTCCATTCAGCATGTTAACAAAATGTTTTCACACCTTCCAGCTTCACGCCATCTCCAAGATCCAACTCAACATTTCCTCCATCTGCAGCTCCCTCTGTGCACACCTTACACTTGAATGTAGCTGCCACACTGGTTAATGACCCTCTCAAACCACTACATTTTTGATGAACCCACTCAGCGCACATTGTACATTGAATGGAATTCACTCCGACACCCTTCCTGCACACAGCACAAGGCCACTTCCCAGTTTTTTCCACCTCACCACATGCTTTACCACTTGCCATCACCTTCGTTTTTCCGATATTCACCTTCAGACCTTTTGTCTCCATACACTCCTTCGACTTGTTCATCTTCTCCTTCAGTCCATCCATACTTTCTGCAATCAACACCAGATCATCTGCATACAACAACTCCCATGGTAAACCCTCCTTTACGTTCTGAGCCAGCACATCCATCACAGCTACAAATAGTAGTGGACTTAGTACCGACCCCTGATGCACTCCCACCTTCACCTCAAACTCACCACTGTTCCCGTCCTTCGTCCTTACAGCTGTGCGTGCTCTTTTGTACATTGCCATCACTACTCTGATCAACCATTCCTCCACTCCTAACTTCCTCAATGCCCATGTCACTACTTCACATGGAACCCTATCCAATGCTTTCTCCAGTTCAACAAACCCAAGAAACAACTTCTTCCTCTTCTCCATATACTTCTCCTGCAACTGCCTCACAATAAAAAGCGCGTCTGTCGTTCCTCTTCCTGGCATAAATCCAAACTGCATTTTGTCAATCTTCACTTTCTTCCTTATTCTCCTCTCCAACACCCTTTCCAATACCTTCATTCCATGCTCCAATAACTTTATCGCTTGATACGAGCCACAGTCCAGAGGGTCACCTTTCCCCTTGTATAGAGCGATGAGGGTACTCAGTCCCCAATCCACTGGAATGCGGCCTTCTTTCACCACCAGATTGCAGATCTCTGTCATTCTCTTCACACCCCAATTTCCCGCTGCCGTCAACATATCTCCCACAACTCCCGTCGGCCCTCCCGCTTTTCTACTCTTCATTGCTTTCATCGCTTCCTCAACTTCCTTCTCGGTTATCTTCTCTGCCGGTCCGAAAACTGGGTTACTCTCTATGTTGCCATCCCATTCATTCTCTGCATTCAACAGTATTTCCATATATCTCTTCCATCTTCCGTTAATTCCATCTGAGTCCACAACGATTTGTCCCACTTCATCCTTCAAGCAACTCACCCCCATCACATCACACCTCTCTTTCGCTATCTGCTTTGCAAACCTGAATACCGCTCTCTGACCCTCTTCCGAATCCAAGCGTTCTCCGAACATTTTCCTACACGTCTCCTGCGCCTTTGCTACCTCTTTCTTTGCAGCCTTCTTGGCTGCCTTATAACTTTCATGCTCTGCCTTTTCTGCCCCCATACCCTTCGCCTTCTGCCACTCCTTGAACTTCTTCCTCTTCTCGTCAATCTTCTTTCCAACTTCATCATCCCACCACCATGTTTCCGAGTGCCTCGGTGGTCCTTTTGTCCATCCACATACCTCACCAACGGCTCCCAACAGACTATCTTTCATTGACATCCAACCACTTTCAAGCTCAACCACATCATCCTCCACCTTACTCAGCCTCTCTTTTAATGCCTCCCTCACTGGCACCTCTTTCAACCTCCACACCTTCATTCTCGTTTAGTACTTCACCGCCGAGCTCTCCTCGCACCTTTCACCCTTATGTCGCAGACAACCAAGTGGTGCAGTGAAACAGCCTCCTCCCCCGGGATCACCTTTGTGTCCCGGAGGTGCCCCCTATCTCGCCTACGCACCAGCAGGTAGTCAACGGTTGTCGTCGACCCACCTGACGTGTATGTAACAAGCTTATTATCCTCTTTCTGGAACTGAGTTTTACTAATCAACAAATCAGCTCCATCAGCAAACTCCAAAATCCTTGCACCTTCTCCATTTCTCACACCATATCCGTAACCCCCATGAACTCCCTCAAAACCGTCCATACTCCTTGACGTGAGCCATGACATCATAAATTTATATTCTCTAATATAATTGTTGCATAGATCATGCCCAATACATTTCAAACTGGTCAGACTAAGTGTTGTCCCTGTCGAATTATGATGTCATAATTATGGCACCAATGACGTCATCATTAACAACACCTATTCCCCATATGGAGTTCTCTACAAAGAGCCATATTTCAATTTTTTCCAAGCAGCGGTTTTGGAGATATAGAGGTGCAACATTTTTCGTTTTTTCCAAGATAGCGCCTGTACCACATGACCTATGACGTCATGATTATCATTGAAATATTCTAAAGGAGGAGGCGCTCCAATGGTGAAAATTTTGTGCCCATCAGACCAACAGTTGCTGAGAAAAAAAATTCACAATGATCGGATACGTGTTGCACTTGTCGAATTATGACGTCATAACGAAGGCACAGGTGACATCATCATTAACATATCTTATTCCCCAAGGGGAGTGCTTGACAATGAGCCATGTTTCATTTTTTTCCATGGAGCAGTTTCGGAGATATGGAGGTGCAACCTTTTTCGATTTTTTCCAAGATGGCATCTGTAGATTGCATTCAGACTTTCGGTTTCGGTTTTAACTTTTTTCGATCTTGTTCAGATACTATCACAAGTGCATACAAAACTCACAGTTACCGACCTGGTTTCGCCCTTGTTGGGGCTTCATCAGGGCAACGCAGTGAGTCCTGCATACACTTGTGAATCTGAAAACCTTTCGGTTATAAACCAGTCATTATGAGACTCCATACCATCAGTGGTGATTGAGTACCAGTTCACGGGAAATTCCCTGCGTGTCGCAATAGGCGACAAAGAGGGTTGGTGGCAGGCAGGGCATCCGGCTGTAAAAAAAAAATTGCTTCAAAAAGGGGACCAAGGTGCCCGAAAAAGGCCAACACCAGCTCCGCGGGGAAAAATGTTCTCTAAAGGTGGTGCTATACCATCAGTGGTGAACCACCATTAATGTATCCCATCCAACTATTGCTGTACTGTAATGGGAGCGATATGCACTGCCTGCCACACGGTACATTACCTCTGGTATCCACTCATTATATGGAGTCGCCTGGATGCGGTTGGGAGTAACCAATCGGAATCTATAATTTCAGTTCTCCAACCTAATGAGCGCATGCCGTGACGTCACCGCCATGTACATGCCTTGCCTGCCAAGCTCCGGATAAGCCATCTAGCAGTGCGTCGTCATTTAGATCTTGTTCGGATACTATCACAGGTGCATACAATACTCACAGTTACCGACCTGGTTTCGCCTTTCGCTTTAATGAGTGGATACCAGATGTGTCTGTGTGTCTGTACCGTTTGTGTGTGTGTGTGTGTGTATGTATATATGTGCATATATGAGTGTGTGTGTGTGTGTGTGTGTGTGTGTGTGTGTGTGTGTGTGTGTGTGTGTGTGTGTGCCTGCCTATCTAACTCTGTGTCTGTCTTTCTGTGTGTCTCTCTATCTAGCTCTGTATCTGTCTATCTAACGGCCCATGTCTGTGTGTCTATCTATCGCTCGGTGTGTCTGTCTATCTCTCGGTGTGTGTCATTGGTTGTTATCTTCATTCGTGGGTTCCAGGAGGTGGAACGGAGTCCTCCCAGGACCCAAAGTATCCATCTCCTCTTTGGTAAGGGATCACGGGTCATGGACCAAGCTGCTCAACATTTTCAGAGTTTTGTTCCAAGGGCTATTTTCAAGATCGTCACTGAACCCCGGATTGCCTCCAGTTCTAGTTAATTTGTGGTAATATTCCCAAGGATGGTTTTTAAAATCTCTAATAGGTTATTATTATTCTTCTTCATCATTCCTGTTGCTCCAATTATCACTGGTACAATTTCAATGCTCTTCAGCTTCCAAGATCTCGACGTCCTTTTTGAGGTCCTTGTATTTGGTCATTTTCTTGATTTCTGCGTTGTTTCGGCCAAAATCGCTGAGTACCGATATCTCAATCATCAATGCTGTCTTTTCCTTTTTGTTCCTGAGTACAATGTCCGGACGCAATGCTTCACTTTCTATGTTTACACTTGATGGAATCATCAAGTCGTACGTGAACATGACGTCCTCATTGCCAATGGATTGCCCTTGGTTCGTGTTTCCATGAGTTTTCTGGTACTGGGATGTTGAAATTTTTGCACATATGCCAATGAATCACTTTGCATACTTTGTTGTGCCGTTGTGTGTGAAGTTGTTCTGATAGTTTTTTGCATCCTGAGAGCAGGTGACTAGTACTTTCTGTTTCTGTCTTGCAGAATCTACACTTGTCCGTCTGGCTCAGTCCCACGATCTTTTTAAATCCATTGGTGTAGTGTCCTTGATCTTCGGCATTTATTATGATTCGTTCACCGTCCCAGTTGAGCTGACCTCTTCTTAGCCATTCCCATGAGCCTTCTTTGTCTATCCCCACTCTGTCCAATTATTATTATTTGTATTTTCCTGCTCTTTTGTCATTCTCCCAGTTGTTGGTGTATATATGAATATGAATGATCGTTTTAAGGCCATTTTCCCCGCTAGAGCGGGGGTTAGCCTTGCGGGCCCCATGACAATCATGGTTCCCTCTTTGAGGCAATGTTTTTTAATGGTGTATAAAAAAAACAAAAAACATGACATTTAGTGCTTGGTGTATATTCACTGTTTGGTGTTGTTGTGTGTTGTGGTGTACATTTAGTGCTTGGTGTGCATGACTGGTGTATATTTCTTGATATTTATTTTTATATATTTATTTTGTCTTTTGCAATTGATGGGGCTGTATTTGTTGCTGTTTCATTTCCTGTGTGGCATCTTCTATTCACACCTGTTTTTTTAAACTATTTGCAAGGTGAGTTAGGGATACTTTTTCAGGTTTGTTGTGTTCATGTTTGTTTACAAATTGCATCCGATATTCTGTTGAGCATTTCACATACTCTGCTAGTCCTACACCCGTTGCTCTGTGCACCTGGTTGAGTTTCATCAGGCCGCTCCCTCCATCTCGTCTCGGCAGGTACATTCTCGGGATGCACTGGTTTTTGTAAAACATTTTGTTGATGGTAAGGAGTTTTCTGGTTTTGATGTCTAACTTGTTGATTTCTGATTAGGACCAGTCTATTATTCTGCAGTTATATTGGAACACTGGTACTGCTGGTTTATGGCCTTAAAACACTGGTTTATGGCTTTGATTTTGTTTCTTGGGGAGTAGTATGTTTTCAGGAACAGCTTCATTCTACGTAGGTATTCTTTGGTGATTGTTTTGCACATTTGTTTGTGACATATTTGGTGGTAGTCTGGTGTGTTAGGGGAAAAATTGTGCAGATTTGTCTACAAGCATGACATTTGGCACACTTGTAGTTTTTGACATGCTGAATTCAAATCTGCCGGGAGCCAAAGCCAATTCTCAATGGGAGCGCCATATTTGACACTTCAAAATGGCCGCCACTCAAAAACTGACTTTTCCGTTACTAGCCAACCAAAAGTCACATAATTACAATTAAAAGCACTTTTCTAGGGTTTTGGACCTCACTGATTCTAAATCTGATGTCTGTCTGACAGTAGCCTTGACAGGAAATTTTACATTTTTTTTTTTTAATGTTTGACAATTTTTTTATTTAAATTTTTTATTTTTTATTTTATTTCAGGTGCCTGTCGTTCTGCTGTGGGAATAGAAGAATAGAATAGAAGAATAGAGAATAGAAGTCCTAGCTGTACTGGTGGTGGATGGCAAGGATGGATGCCATCAACTGGGAGCTTTGCTGTGTCTGCTGGAAGAAAAGGATGAATGGTTGCAGACGCCAACGGAAGAGGGCCTTGCTTCAATTGAGAAAGATCTGAATGGTTTTAAAGCCATTGGTGTCATGCCTTCTTGTTTGAAAGTGTCATGGGCTCAGCTTGATGAGGGCCAGGGCATTGCTAAGACGCTTCAGACACACAATGCCAAATATCACAAAGTTTGCAGAACCTACTGCAGTAACTCTCGCCTGAGAAGGTTCACTGAAAAAGAGGATTCTAGTGACCAAAACTCACCTAAGAAACTACGGTCCAGTTTTGCAGTGTCTTCTGCTCCTCAGAAGTCTCCTTGTTGCATAATATGTGAGGGACAGGACCAAAAGAATCTACGTAAAGTTGAAACATTTAATGTAGACACAAACTTAAAGACCTGGGCTCAGAGCACCAACAATTTCAATCTTCTGGGCAAACTGATTGCCCACGCAGCTGATGCCCACGCTGGTGACACTATCATGTACAGTGTTACTTGCACCTGAGAGACTCAGCTCGTGCTGAGGATCGCAGATCATCTGCAGGTCCTCCTGCCCCTCACTTCAATTCAGTTGCCATTGCGCAAATTGTTGCTTTAGTCGAGGACTCTGACTCAGTCTTCAAACTGTCTGCTTTGCGACAGTTATATAGAACACTTGTGGAGCAACAGGGAATTCCCTGTTCTGATACCAGGGAACCACATGCCACACGGTTCAAGGAGTATCTTCTGAAGCTGCTTCCTGAGTCGACAGAGTTCTCCCAGGGCAAGGAAGTCTATATCTCTAGCAACCAGAACATTGGAGATCTAATAGCTGAAGCCCATAAGTCCCAGATAGGTCAGGATGATGCTTTGTTGTTGATGCGAGCAGCAGTAATACTTAGGAAATGCTGTCTCCAGAGGCAAGAACCATTTACTGGTTCTTTTGCCTCTGATTCCCTGACATTTCCCATCCCTGGACAGCTGAGAAGCTTCCTCAACATCCTGCTCCAGGGCCCCTCAATCTTGCGTGAACAGAGCAATGAGGAGTTGCAGGCGCAGGTACAAGGCAGGGCAAGAGTTGCAAGCGCCATTGCCCAGCAGATTATTTATAATACCTGCAGTGGTTCACATCATGCCACAAAGTCCAGCAACATCCGTCACAACAAAACATGAGACCCCTTTCCCTTTGTACCAGGGCCTCAAGCTGCATGGTGAGGGTAGGCGGAAGAAAGAGATCAATAATGCCAATGCCTTTGGGGTTTCTGTGTCTTACAGTCGTGTCTTGGAGATCAGGCGATCCATGGCACGAGCACACGTCAAACAGTTTGTCCAGGATGGAGTTGTGCTGCCCACAAACATCCATAGTGGGGTCTTCGTGACCTTTGATGTGGACAACTTGGATAGCAGCAACCAAGGTAACTTCTCCCATGATGAGTTCCATGGGACAGCAATCAGCGTGACAAACCACCTGTCTTGGGACAACGAAGGAGTACAGTGACCCTCTATCGAGCTGGATCCTACAGACACTACTGTACCACAACTTCCTGAATCCTACACAGTGGTTCAGCCAGCTGAATTCTCAAGCAATGATTTGCATGTACCATGTACTCCAGATCTCAATTCTCGGCCATCTCATAATCTGCTACATGGAGCCAAATTCAAGGATGAGTCCTGGATGGCACATGTGTCCACAGTGCTGAAACAGGACACATTGCCAGAAGGTGAAGTCATCACCTGGTCAGGCTACAACTCCCGACTCATGAGTGATGACTTTGTGAAGCCTAAGGCATTGATAGGGGTTCTACCTCTGTTCCCTGACAAAGCAGCCACACCTTCTATGATGAAACATGCAATGCATCTCACAATGCAAGGCACAGAGGCCCTCAACCCTGGTCAAACTCCTGTGCTTGGTGGTGACCAGCCTCTGTATGCCATCGCTAAGCAGCTGCAGTGGTCATTCCCTGACACAATGGGGGAAGATAAGCTGGTCCT
This sequence comes from Myxine glutinosa, assembly GCF_964187855.1. Lineage (NCBI taxonomy): Eukaryota > Metazoa > Chordata > Myxini > Myxiniformes > Myxinidae > Myxine > Myxine glutinosa. The sequence continues at coordinate 67,842,725 of NC_136262.1, forward strand.
GATGATGGGCGCTCTACACATAGAGGACAAAATGCACCAGATGATTGGAAAGTTGCTGCGGGACTCTGGGTGGAGCAACATTCTTACTCAGGCCCAGGTCCTCACATCTGGCCGTGCCCAGTCTGTGCTTCATGAGCATCATATAAAGCGCACTCGCTATGCTCACCAGGTCTCTGTCATGGGTCTGTATCTCCTCAGACAGAAGTCATACTCCAATTACTGCTCTGGTGTTGAGGGACCACCTGAGTCTCTCGAGATCTGGGCTCAAAGGTCCAGAACTCACAATCCCATGTTCATGTTCTGGTCTACCATCGTGGACCTGGAGCTCCTAATGTGCCGCTTCATCCTTTCTCTCCGTGAGGGAGACTTCCTGCTGTATGTGCAGGTCTGTGATGAGCTGTGCTCCTGGTTCCATGTGATGGACCACACAAACTATGCTCGTTGGCTACCAGTGCATGTGCGGGATATGGTCCAGTTGCCTGAGAAGCACCCACAGTTGTATGCTGAGTTTCTCAAGGGGAACTTTGTTGTCCAGAGGTCACCGCACAAGTTCAGTCTCATTGGCAAGGACCAATCTCATGAGCAGTCAAACAAGAACCTTCAGGCCCATGGTGGTGCAGTTGGTCTGTATGAAAACCCTGAGGCCCTCACTCTTTTCATGCTAGCAGGTACCGACTGCTCTCGATGTATCGAGGAGTTTGAGGCTGTGTTGGACACTGCAAGCTCACGCACTACCCATCACGAAGAAGCAAGTGCTTTGCAGACTAAGTACAAGAAAGATGTTCTGTCATTTGTGGAGATAGCTGAACAGCTAGGTAATCCCTTTGCCAATGGCCATGAGCTTGTGGCTCTACACACACAGGAGGTCATGAAAGATGAAGTTGTTGCATCGCTTGCCCAGCTTCATAACCTTGGAAAAGATCTGCATGCCAAGTTTGTAACACAGACTCTAGACCAGGACACTTTGCCAATAACAAACACTCTCAAACGCCAAAATGTCCTCACATTTGCCAGTCGCCCTGTTACCACCAAAAAGGGAGGCACATCAGGCAGTGCTCAGAGAAACTCTTCCCTCATAACCAAGCTTTTCCTGTCCTTGCAGTCTCGACCTGATGCAGACATGGAAGAGTTCTTCCGGTATGAGAATCAGAGAGAACCACCTAGTCTCTCAAACCAAGGATCACTCAGGTCTGGCAAAAAGTCGGACATTCTAGTTCTAGAGCACCTAAAGGCACCCACTGGTCGCTCAGCTGCAGCCAAAGCAGCCACAGTTGTGGTACTTGACATGGCAGCTGTTGTTCACATGGTGCGGCGGACCTCAGCACACACATTCACTGATTATGTGTCACAGCATTTGGTGCCATTTGTGGAGTCACAGGTAACTCCAACTGTCACACGGGTAGATGCTGTCTGGGACACCTACCCAGAGGACAACCTCAAAACCCTGACACACCATCGTCATGGCTTAGGCCCATGTACCAGGATTGGGGATGGCCAGACCCGTATTCCAAAGAAGGACTGGAACACTGGGTTCCTCAAGAATACTGACAACAAGAGGGAACTGTTCCCCTTCCTGAGTGCACAGCTTGTAAAGCAGGATCTGGGTGGGAGACTTCTCCTCAGCACCAACAAGGAGAGTGTTCTCTCCAACAAACAACATGACGTGTCTGGTCTTCAGCCATGTAACCACACTGAGGCTGATACCAGGATACTGCTCCATCTTGCCCATGCAGCACAGCAGCGCCACCAGGTTGCCTTGGTGCGCACAGTCGACAGTGATGTAGTCATCCTGGCCATTCACTTCTTTTCATCACTTGGGCTGTCCCAGTTGTGGGTCTGTCTCGGCAGTGGGAAGAAGATGCGTGACATTCCTATCCACACTCTCTCTGCCCAGCTAGGACCTTCAACGTGCCTGGCACTGCCACTATTCCACGCGGTCACAGGCTGTGACACTGTGTCACACTTCCTGGGATGTGGTAAGAAGTCAGCCTGGTCAGCCTGGCAGAGCACACCAGGACTAACGGACACCCTTGTTGCCCTCACCAGTGAACCCCAAGAGCTCAGCCCACAGTCCCAGCACATGTGCACTCTAGAGCGCTTTGTTGTAGTCATGTACAGCAAGGGCTGTGGTCTGGAAAGTCAATGAGGCTAGGCTTCGACTCTTCACAAGTGGGAAGAAGACACTAGAGGCCTTACCACCAACACAAGCTGCTCTATATCAACACATCCGCAGAGCAATGCTGCAGGCCAGCTTCTTCTGGAGTCAGGCAACGTCTGTTTACCAGGACATCCCTGACTTCCATGACTGGGGGTGGCACAAGGACAGCAGTGGTGGGTGGTTGCCCTTCTGGACAACCCTTGAGGACAGCAGCAAGGCCTGTTCCATCCTTTTGCAGTGTGGCTGTGCGAAGTCATGCACAGGGAACTGCAAGTGCTGCAGAGCTGGCGTTCGTTGCACAATTTTGTGCAAATGCGAAGGTGGTTGTGTGAACAATGAGAATTCATGAATCAGTGTGACACCAGTCACAGCACGTGATATGATTGATACATTTATTGATTGATTGATTTACTATTAATATATGTAAATTAATTAATTAATATTAACATAGTGCTTAATGGTTATTAGCCTGATTTTGTTGATCAATAAAGGATACCTTGATCTCTTGGTTTTACTTGTTTTACTTCCTGATTTATGACTTTAAGTGTCAAAGTTATGCAAAATTTATTATAATATTCACCGGTGGCCATATTGGATTTTCCAATTTGGCGATCCCTGTCAAGGCTACTGTCAAACAGACATCAGATTTAGAATCAGTGAGGTCCAAAACCCTAGAAAAGTGCTTTTAATTGTAATTATGTGACTTTTGGTTGGCTAGTAACGGAAAAGTCAGTTTTTGAGTGGCGGCCATTTTGAAGTGTCAAATATGGCGCTCCCATTGAGAATTGGCTTTGGCTCCCGGCAGATTTGAATTCAGCAGGTCACAAACTACAAGTGTGCCAAGTTTCATGCTTGTAGACAAATTTGCACAATCCCCCCTTAAAATCCCCTTAACAGACCAGACTATGGCCCTCTTCTACTCCGACATATTTGTATGATGCTTCATTTTCTAAGTGCTGTATTGTTGTTTCAAGGTCAATTGGTATGTTGGCTGTTTTTGTTGGTTTACCTTGTACAAATGTGCACTTGGCACACTTCTCTAGTCCAAATTCCATTTTAATGTCCTCGGAAAACCGTTGTGTGTGTGTGTGTGTGTGTGTGTGTGTGTGTGTGTGTGTGTGTGTGTGTGTGTGTGTGTGTGTGTGTGTGTGCGTGCCTGCCTGATGCTGTGAAGAGGAACAGGTTGAGATGGTTTGGTCATGTGTTGAGGAAGGATGAAAGTGACTGGTTGAGAAGAGTGATGGAAATGAATGTAGAAGGAAGTAGAGGACGGGGACGACCGAGAAAGACTTGACTGAAGATGGTGGAAGAAGAAATGCGGGCAAGGGGGTTAACAAGGAGAGATGCAGAAAATAGGGCAAAATGGAGAAGATTGTCATGGGGACCGCAAGGCTAACCCCCACTCTAGCAGGGAAAATGGCCTTAAAATGCATGTTGTTGTTGTTGTTGTTCTGTGCATGCCTATTGGTGTGTGTGTGTGTGTGTGTGTGTGTGTGTGTGTGTGTGTGTGTGTGTGTGTGTGTGTGTGTGTGTGTGTGTGTGTGTGTGTGTGTGTGTGTGTGTGTGTGTCTATCGGGGTGTGTGTTTGTCTATCTATCTGTCTATGTGTGTCTGGTTTTCTGCATGTGTTTACCTATCTGTCTATCTTTATATCCATCTATCTATGTTTGTCTGTCTGTCATATCTATCTCTGGGTGTATGTCTGTCTGTCTATCACATATATATATATATATATATATATATATATGTATGTATGTATGTATGTATGTATGTATGTATGTATGTATGTGTGTGTGTCTGTGTCTATCGACCTGCCTGTCTGTCTGTTGTAAGAATGCCCTTGTATAATTAAATTTTGGATTGTGTGTTTATCTATCTTTCTATCTGATGTAAGCCACGTCAAAACATATTCGATTTTGGATCCCAACCTACAATAAACTGCTTTGGAAATGGCATATGGAATTGACATTGTCCAAGCTTTCCATAATGTAAAACCATTAGTGTGACACTTGACTGTGCAATTTATGGCAGCACGTCTGACTGTACTCAATCTTGTGAAAGCATGCAAGCAGGCACACTTTGTCATTTTCTTTGTGCAGGAATTTCTGAATGCAATCTTTGGACGAACAGGCCAGTTCCTGGAATGCTGTGAGTGACTCTTTGCCATTCTTCAATGACTCAGTGTTGTTGAAAATTCAAATGCAAAAAACAATTTGTAAATAAAATACATTTTAATATTTAAAAAAAATTAAATAGTGTGGTTGGTTTGCTTTGCCTTTCTCCTTTTCACCTGTCCAGTGTTCCAGGCTTGATGAAACTTATTTGGATAAAAATACATTATTAATTCTCATTATTAATTTGCCTCTCATTGCTATTCCACTGTTTTGTAAGCACAAATTTATTCAGAAAGTGTTTCTGGTCATTTTATTGACCATGGTAATGATCATCGTTGTTGCATTGTTATCACTGTTGCTGTCACACCTTGTCCACGAGTTGATCCCAAAGAAGATTACCGGGTGTAGTGTGCAGGCTTCCCGTGGAGCACAGCTGCCGGGAGCGTCTGGAGAAATCCATCATTCTTTGCACCAAAGTGGTGGGTGCCTTGTGTGGTGGGGACATTGGCATGAGCTGCTGATACACAAAGCTGGACATCGCCTTTCTGCATAAAAAAGAAATACTGATTTACTTATATAAACTGTAAATCTGTCTCTATTAGTGTGTGATTCTGGCTATTGGTTTTTCCTTCTGTCTGCATTCAAAGTCACTTTGGTGGTTATCTTTTGAAAGCGCTTATTTTATTATGCGGATAATGGGAAGAATCTCCAAGTTATACCAATTCTGATTCTGATGTACAGTGTTGGTGCTGCCACAGCATTTTCTTGGCAAGGATTACACAATGTGGGTTGTCATTGCCTTCCCAGCAGTAATTAGGGCAAGAATTTGAAAGTTTATTGTGCCGGCGATGGCTCACCTACTCTACAGCAAGGCCACCATTGTATCTTTAACGTCGACCAACTAATGCTGGCAGATGGGTCACCCAGTTTTAACGTTCACCCGAGGTATGGCACACACAACATAGTGAAATGTGAAACAACAAGATGATAGTTTATAGCTCGGCCGAGATTTGAATCCTGGCCAGGCAGCTTAGATGCGAGTGTGCATACATCGAGGCCATCCTGCTCAGCCCTCTTATACTAATAGGGACCATCTATTTATAATATATGTAACTAGAACGGCACTCAGTAGGGCGCATACCTTCGCCAGGTTGAACAGTTTATGTTTTGGATCCCACTGATAGGCCCGATCTGGTAATGAACCAAAATTTAATCAGTTTGTTCTTGTCATCCAACCAATTAATCTACCAAGTTTTGTCATCATTCATCCGCAACTTTTTGAAATATCGTTTTTGGCACCATTTCTCAAAGGTGAAGAATTACTTGACAATAAAAAAATTCTCTGATCCGGATCTGGATTCAGATCTTCACCAAAATCGAATCGATTCGTCCTTGTCACACACCCATCCTCTCCGCAAGTGTCTTCCGAATCCGTCCACAACTTTGTGAGATATTGTGCTATGTATCGGTTTCAGCCCTATCTCTCAATGGTGAAGAATCACTTTAATAATACTCTGATCCAGATCCGGATTCGAATCTTCACCAAAATTGATTCAATTCATCCTTGTCACACACCCAACCTATCCACGAATTTTCATCTGAATCCGACCACAACATTTTGAGGTATCCTGCTATATATATGTTTTACCGTATCTCTCAATTGTGAAGAATCACTTAAAAATTTCTCAGATCCAGATGTGGATCCAGATCTTCAGCAAAATCTAATTATTTTGTCCGTGTCACATACCCAACCTCTCCACCAAATTTCGACCGAATCCGTCTGCAACGTTTTGAGATACCCTGTTAACAAACAGACAGACAGACGAACAGACAGTGGTGAAAACATAACCTCCATCCACCACCTTCGGTGGCGGAGGTAAAAATAGTGAAACCTATGACACAATTCGAAATTGCATGAACGTCGATGTTGCTTCTCTTTGCTATTCCTGGGTTTTATAAGTCCAATGCATGTGATTTACATAAGGTGGGATTAAAGCATCAGCATGATAGCTAAATATACCTGATGTTGGTATAAATCTGATGGCACCTTTATGAATGTGATGATACTTAGGTGCAAGATGGAATGCTCAAAGCAAGACTAGTCTTGAAAATCTGGGTGCTCACTGATAAACTTAAGGTCATGGTCGTCGTGTTTCAACATGTCGTAGTACTGCTTCACTTGATGCAATTTTAAACAAATTGAGGCTCTTAGAAGAGATGGATTACAGAGAGTGGAGGGTCAAGTACTGAGTGCCGGGCTGTGCGGATAAGGGGAATATGCGACAAATGGGTCCTAACAGGTTCGGTCAGAACAAAGAAGATTGTAAGTTGTTCAGGTGTTAGAAATCTCCACGTGTCCACAAACATCTGCGTTTTCTGAATATCGGAGTTGTTTCCGAGGTTCGTGTTAACGATTGATGATACAATATGAATCGCTATGCAGTCATTCATATCTAACATTACTTGCATTACATTACATTCTTTTTTTCTTACTGACAAAGGTTTTTTTATGATAGCCTGCCCTGACCCTTTGATGGTAATTACCTGGGTGGCAGTGCAAAAATCCAGGTGGGCATAAGGTAGTAGCAGCAGTAGCTTTAACATTCGGGTGCATTTTCACTTTCTTGTTTATGTGTGAGGGGTATACTGATTCTCAGTGAGAGGGGATACCATTTTGCACTCTAGGAATGTAATTTGCGGTCGTTTGGCTCAAAATGACTTTTGTTCCTGAAACTTCGAATAATTTGCATGCCAAAGCACCAAACAGTATCAAATTCTGCTCACTGCTCATTCGAAACACCAGGAGCCATATCACTTTTTTTTTATTCCTTCTGACTACCCTGTAAATCCCTGGTGTTGGGCTAGCGGCTAGGGTGCCGGCTTAGGATCCTAGGATCCTAAGCTGGCACCCTACCCGCTAGCCCAACACCAGGCTAGCCCAACCGTTTTAATGATATAGATTATACAACAAACAATATATTTTAATACATGCATTAATTAATACAGTGTTCCAAAGACCAGTCTGTGATTTTCATATGTATAAGAATGTAATCATAATACAAATTTTCAAAGTGACAAATAATGTTGAACGTACAGTACACAGAAAATGTGATCTTGTTGATTGTGAAGTCTGACAGTGCAAATCCCTTTCATTGTCACTCGAATGTCAGTCACTTGACAGATACTCGTACATTAGCACAGGATACATCACATTTGCAAGCACGAGTGCATGACATACCTACTTGCGTGCAACTGCGTCTTCCTAGCATACCTCCATATGTGGTACTGGTAGTTTGCTCTTGTGATGTGCAGACATGCAGCATCGTCAGTTGGAGGAAGTTTGGTGCTATCCAGGTTCTTCTTTGTGAAAAATGTGGAGGAGGGCATTGAAGACTGATGACTTCTCTCCATAAAAATATCCCAAAATAAGTTTGGACGCTTCCATAAATTCCCCCTCAATAAAACATATGGTTGTGATCCAAAGCCAGTCAAACATTCTATGATATCCAGATTGTTCCTCAAAGCTTGGAGTGTCTTTGTCTATCCAATACTAGAGAAGCAACTCATAGAATCAAAACCAGAAACAGCATGAAGGTCGCATACTCTTTATTGTGCGAAAGGGGGACTATGGTTTTCCCCTCCGTCCATGTGTGCGTACACATACACATACACATAAACCGTCCGTCCGTCCGTCCGTCCGTGCGTGCGTGCGTAAGCAAAGGACCGAATTCTAATTTGGTTTGTGGGTGCAACTAGGCATAAGGAAGAACGCTATTGAAAATTGGGTCACCACGTCAAACGCCAAGATGGCCGCCACCATATATATATATATGTCTGAACCTTGTGAGCGAAATATCTTGAAAAATAAACGAACTACTAACTTCTAATCTGGTGTGTGAGTGTATCTACGCATAAGGAAGAACGCTATTGAAAATTGGGTCGCCATGTCAAAATCCAAGATGGCCGCCTTGCGTCTTCTACTTTGTCAACTCACATCACTTCACCGACGGGGGACCTAGGCATAACGCTTGTTATTATTATTATTATTTATTTATTATTTTTCCATTATTTAAGGCTTGTAGTGAAACTGCCGCACACACCTAGGCATACAGACAAACCTACGTGACAAAACACAACACTGTTAGATGAGACAAACATAGCCATTGAGCTTGGGGAAACTACTGCCACTTCTTGGGGTATTCTGGGTACCAGTGACATCACAACAATGGCACCACTTTTCTCACCGTACTCAGAGAGGCATTTCCTAAGGAGGAATTTCCTCCTCCCAATGGATGCTAAACTATGGGGATTGTCCATGCTCTTAGCCTTTTAAACGCCAAACTTCAAGCAAGGACGGTTCGTTTTTATAACGTTATGTAGAAGACGAATAAATAAATAATAATAATAATAACAAGCGTTATGCCTAGGTCCCCCGTCGGTGAAGTGATGTGAGTTGACAAAGTAGAAGACGCAAGGCGGCCATCTTGGATTTTGACATGGCGACCCAATTTTCAATAGCGTTCTTCCTTATGCGTAGATACACTCACACACCAGACACTCACACACTCACACACCAGATTGGCTGGCGACGGTTCGTTTTTTCGCAGGTCTCCACGCTCTCCATCGAAATCGAAGTTAAGTCATTGTTCCAATTTGTATTTTCGTTATAACTGTATTTCTTTTATGGTGTATGTACGTATATTGTCCCGTCAAAGATTTTCGGTGCAAATCTTTCATACCTGTATTGAAAATCGCGTTAATTCGTGTCGTCTCGAGGCCCTGTACAGTGTACACTGTACAACCTTGAGGCTTTGTTTTTCTCTCAGCGCCTGTCGTTTGTGATCCAATAACTTTCGTTCTCTGTTTTCGCAGTCTTTCCACCCCAAAGCCTACTTCCTTATGTAAATCTCAACTCAAAAAAACAAAAAAAAAGACATTACCTTCTCTGTGCTCATTCGTTTATTCTTTCTTATTCGTTCGTTCGTTCTTCGACCACGTGTTTCTCCCCCATTTCCCCAGATAGATTGTCAAATTTCAATTCGTTATTTTATCGTCCATGTGATATTGTTTGATTATATTATAGTTAGTTTTGGTTTGAATTTCCTGTAACTCGTATTTAATTAATCGTGTTCTGCTCCTCGTGTGTGGCCTTGTACTGTAGTTGTACCCCCGTCGGTGTTTTGTTAACTTAAGTGTGTTTTGCTTGGCTCTTGGTTTTTTCCCTTCTACCCCGAACATAATACTGTCTAACGTTCTAAATCCCCACCCCCCCCCCCCCCCCAAAAAAAAAAAAAAAAACCAAAAACATTTATTTTATTTTCTCCACGTGTACTGTTGTCTCATCCTGTATTTTCTGTCCAGGTGTGCTGTTCGCCCCACCCCCATTATCTCCTTGCCATCCACCGTTTGCCCTGTTCACGTGACTCGTGGTGGTCCCTCTCGGCTCTCCCCCCGTTGGTATTTTTGTGCATATAAGATTGTTCATAGTTCTGTTTAAATATTTTAAAATATGTTTAACCTTTCCCCTTCTGTTTTTTATTCAGTGGTATATTACAACACGCTGTTTTTCTTCCTATTTAAAAGGCTTTTCTCAATTTCCTCTCCAACTCATTCCACTTCAAAAAAAAGAAATTCAATTTCTTATACGTCTCCCTCACTACATGGTCTAAATTCACATTCATTCCATCCCTCCTCCATCATCCTGAACCGGATTGCTAACTTGAAAATCACAACAAACCCAATTTGTTATCAATGTTCGTCTTTCATTAATCATCCACTTTCTAAACTCCCCTCTTGCCCCTCCCATCCAAATCCCCCCCTTTGCACCTACACTCCGAAACTTCCCCCTTGCCCCTTCCCTCCAAAACTCCCCCCTTGCCCCTCCCCTCCTAAACTCCCCCCTCACTCCTGCCCTTCAAAACTCCCCCCCAATCCCTCCCATTCAATTCTCCCCCCATACCATTCCTCTCCAATTCTCTCTCCTCCCCCCTCCTCCTCCAAGCTGCCTCCTCCCCACTTCGTCTCCCTTCTATCTCATACCTCCACCCCCCCAAACCTTCTACTTTCCTCTGCCCCCCCTCAAACAACCCCTCACTGTGCCGCATCCCTTCACCAGCAAACCTTTCATCCTCCTCATCCCTCCCTTTCTTGGAACTCTTCTGCAACATCTGAAACACTATCAACTGCTCTCCCTACCTCCCCCTCTCATCCTTCATCTTACCCTACTCCTCCCCTCCCCTGTCCTGTACCCGATGCTCCCCCTCTCTCTTCATTAACGGTATGGACCTCAAACATCCGGGGCCTTCGCTCAAACCTGACTGATCTCTCCATACAGGTTGCTTCTGACAATCCAGACTTGATCTGCTAAACAGAGACTTTCCTCCTTCAAGATGTCTCTGATTCCTTAATATCTCTTCCTGGTTACTCCCTCCTCCGGTATGATAGACCTGAGCCTCGGCCTGGTGGTGGGGTGGCTATCTTTGTCAAAAACTCTCTTCCTCACTCTCCTTGCACTGCTCTCTTTCCTCCTCACCCGCAGGAGTACCTCTGGTTACGGCTTCCTCTCCGCTCCCACCTTTTGTTCATATGTGTTCTGTACCGTCCCCCAAACAGTGATGACTCCATCTACATTTCAATGTCTGACAACATGGACCAACTTCTATCCACTCATCCCAACTCTCTCTTCCTCATATGTGGTGACTTCAACTGTCATCATGCCACCTGGTTGGGTGTGGGTTCCTCTCTCACTAGTCATGGCACCTCAGCAAAGGACTTCTGTGACTCACTGGGATTGACACAATCTGTCAATTTCCCGACCCGGATCTCAGCCAATGGAGTATCTTCTCTTCTAGACTTGGTTATGACAAACTTCCCTGCTAATGTCTGCTGCTCTTCTTCTGCTCCAATCGGTTCTTCTGATCATGTGCTTGTCAAAGTGGACATCTCTCTGGCCATTCTCAGAGAGCCTCCTCAGCGTCGACGAGTCTGGCATTTCACTCAGGCCGACTGGGACGGTCTTCAAGCAGCCATCAATCGTCTGGATTGGTCTCCCATCTCCACTGCCTCTGACATCAATTCTTCCTGGGAATTCTTCCAAAGCAAACTGATCTCTCTCATGCACAGATTTATCCCATCTCGCCTTCAATTGTCTTACCCTTCCTCCCGTCCATGGTACACTGAATCTTGTGGTGAGGCAGTTGCCCTGAAACAACTTGCCTTTGCCTCTTGGAAGGCTAATCCAACTGAAGGAAATCTCAGTTCCTTCCACCAAGCTCGGAACAAGTGTGTGTCTACCCTCAGGAGTGCCAGGAAGCACTATCTCTCCTCACTCAAGAATGAACTCTCAAACCTGTCTCCTTCCTCCAAATCCTGGTGGCGTCTGGTCAAATCCGTTTCTGGTGTTTGTTCCCCCTCCATCCCCTCCCTTACCTCAAATGGCCACACAGTTGACATCGCACGTGACAAAGCCGAATGCCTCAACTCTGTGTTCGCCTCGAAATCCTTAGTCCCAAACCCATCTCTCTCTGTTCCCACCTTTCCCAGTCGAACCCAACTGCTCCTGGACTCTGTGTCCTTCTCTCCTGACAAGGTGGAGGAGTTTTTGTCAAACCTCGACTCTGATTCTGCAACTGGACCAGACGGCATCAGCCCACGGGTCTTAAAATCCTGCTCTGCTGCTCTATCTCACCCTCTCTCTGTTCTTTTCACCCTATCTTTTGCTCAAGGTCATCTGCCAGCATCCTGGAAATCAGCTAACATTACCGCTTTACACAAAAAAGGTGCAAAAACAGATCCTTGCAACTACAGACCAATTAGCCTGCTCCCAATTATCAGCAAAGTCATGGAATCCATCATTGCTTCGGATATGAAATCTTTCCTCTCCTCCAATGGCTTGATCTCTGATCATCAATTTGGTTTCAGACCAGGTCACTCTACTCTGGACATGCTGCTTCTGCTGTCTCAACAATGGATGGAGGTCCTCAATGCCAAACAGGAAATCAGAGCTGTCTCCCTTGACATATCAAGGGCCTTTGATACGGTCTGGCACCCAGCTCTGCTCACCAAACTCTCCTCCTATGGTATCCATGGAAATCTCCATGCATGGCTTGCGGACTTCCTCTCTGGTCGTAGTCAACGTGTGGCCCTGAATGGATTTCTCTCATCTCCCCTTCCTGTTCAGGCTGGAGTTCCCCAAGGAAGTGTGCTGGGCCCTGTGCTTTTTCTGGTCTTTATCAATGATCTCTCTGACTCTCTGGAAAATCCTCTCTATCTCTTTGCTGATGACTCCACTCTCTGCCGCTCCATTCCTCTTCCCTCAGATCGGCAGTCTGCAGCCTCCTCACTCTCTGAAGACCTGGACAAAATCACAGACTGGTCAATCAAGTGGAACATGTCTTTCAATCCTGCCAAATCTCACTCTCTTACTATGTCTCTCCGAAAAGATCGACTGGACAACCCTCCCATCTACTTTCTCAACAATCCTCTCCAAGAAGTTCTGTCACTCAAGCTTTTGGGTCTCACTATCTGCCATGATCTTTCTTGGGAAAACCACATTTCCAAGCTGGCCTCCAAAGCCAGTCGCCGACTGGGCATCCTCCGTCGTGCGAAGTCCTTCCTCGGCACACCTGAGCTCCTCACCACTTACAAGGCTTTCATCCGCAGCTCAATGGAATACTGTTCTCCCCTATGGGCTGGTGCTCCTGCCTCACACCTGGCTCGGCTTCACGCTGTTGAATCCAAAGCTTTCAAAATCATTGGAATCTCCCGCGATGAAGCTATCTCTGAGGGCCTTTCACTCACTCACCGCAGGCAGGTAGGTGGTCTTTCTGTCTTCTACCGACTCCTCTCCGGCCTTGCTCCCCCAGCTCTCTCTGTGCTCTGTCCCCCAAATATTCCTACAGGTCGCACAAGATCTGCCAGCAACCCTCTGATGGTTAAACTGCCGAAATCTCGGCTCTCTGCTCACCTTCACTCTTTCATTCCTCTTTTCTCCCGCCTGTGGAACAAACTCCCACACTCCCTTCAATCCCTCTCCTCCCTCCAGGTCTTTAAAACAGCTGTTCACCACCATCTCTTATCTTCCCCCATCCATAACCTTGATCTTTTCTACCCCCACTAATTCACCCCAGATCCACCTTGTTTGAAATTCCAACTTATTTCCTGGAAATCCTGGCAGTGTCCATATGTTTATACCTCTCCCACCCCCCCCCCCTTCACATGCCTCCCCCCCTTCACATGCCTCCCCCCCCTTCACATGCCTCCCCCCCAAAGCCCTCTCCCTCCCACAGATCTCTCGATGTCTCCATGTCTCTCGGTCCCTGCTCTCAAATGTTGTGTTTGTGTCCTTCCCCCTCTCTCCCCATCTTGTCTACCGCTCCCGATGTTATTTGTTTTATGTGTCTGTTTGTCTTTCTGTGTGATTAATGTTCGCTCTTTCACGAGCCTCGATCTTGTATCCAAAAAAAAAAAAAAAAAAAAAAAGGATGTAGCACGTACAATTTCTAAAGTCTTTCGTATGACTAGGTTGGAGTTTGAACCGCTGACTTCACAGACTTGGAGCGGACGCTCTAACCATTACACCACCAAGTTTCTTTTACCAAGACTGGCTACTGGTGTGGGATGGGTTTGAAACTCCTTTGGCTCCATGTTGTGTGAAACCACAGTTCATCCAAGTTGAGGTAAGAAAAATTGTGCAGCATCACTGCAGTCTGTGCCAGGAGAGAAAATGATCATTTTTTGGGTACCAATGTACAGAACTTGGTGGAATCGTTTTCATCGGAATGTATGAGAATAAATTTCCTTCAATGTCACAGCTTTCCGACTCAACTATAAGTCGACTGAAAATCTGTCTGTCAATGTTCACTGACTGCATACTCTTATTTTCCTTTGTCAGCTTGATGGGGTTTGATAGCCTTGACATTACAATTTTTTAAGGAGGCCCCAGAAGCTATTTGTGCCTTTCACAAGTCTTTCCTCTACAAACGTGTTTTTTTCACTTTTTGCCTAAGTTCATCTCCTCTTAGCAAGAATGAAGATCCATCATCTGGCACTGCAATAGCGGTTGGAATGTTCAAACGAGAAAGCCTTTCCCCATCAAAGACGGATGTATCAAAAAGATTTATCATATTTTCTGTGATGCATTCCTTGATTTTTGTGGTTATGATTAGCAGCTTCAATTCCACTCACTAGGGCATGCCCGTACTATATCTATATCTAAAATTATATCCCCCCCCTCTATTTACATGAAATGGTTTGGTCCAAAGCGAACGGCTTGCGAGTGGTGACAATCCCCCCCCTCTATTTACATGCAATGGTTTGGTCCAAAGCGAACGGCTTCCGGAGTTTGGTAAAGAAATCGCCATCGCGTGAACAAACGCGCAGGAAAGCGAATGAATCGCAAATTCGTTTTTATTAGTTGTAAAACATAGTTTAACGCCAACATAGTTTGCAAACGTGAAATAAATGAATACGCTCTCAAATGTGCCATCCGAGGCAGAGTGTGCCCGCCACGTTCGGCACACGCGATCGTTCGCTGCTCTCTGATTGGTTGAATCGTTTTTTGGACATAGCTCGGTAAGTAATTGTCCGATTAATATGAAACCTTGAAAAGGCACATCCTCGGGTCCCCAGCAATATACCTGGCAAGTTAAAAGTATATCGGACCCGTGGTTGTCGAGAAACAGCGGTCACAGACAAACGTACAAACGTACAAACGTACAAACGTACAGACAGAGATTACTGGAATTATAGATAGATGACGCTAAAAGCAATGGTAGCAGCCGTCATCAGATGAGCATTCTCAGCTTCATCCATGTTTCTCACCCTGATTGTGCCTCCTTGTGACTGGGAATCACAGTTTTGTGTATGCTGTAAGGCCATATCAGAATTAGTGTTTACACCAGCATATATAATCCAGATACTTGAATTTTTAAGTGATTCTTCACCATTAAGAGAGTGCCAAAAATGATATATAGCACTATATATCAAACAGTTATGGATGGATCCTGACAACACTTGGTAGACATGTTGGGTGTGTGACAAGGACGAATTGATTCGATTTTGGTGAAGATCCGAATCCGGATCCGGCCTATCGGTGGTATGCAAAATGTAAACTGTTCAGCCTGGCGGAGGTATGAGCTCTCCTGAGTGCCTTTCTAGTTCACATTGAAACACCAATCACATCATCAAGGCAAAATGTGAAAAAGGTGTATGGCAGCAGATAGAAAACAGATGTGGCCATCTGGGGTACATCACATGTAGATCAGAAGTATTATATGTACCCCGCAATACAGGTAACGGAAAGTGAAAAACGTCATGCACCCTAGTGTTGAAGTTGCTGCTGGTGTTACCATATAGTTAGGCAGCTTAGCAATTTTTGGGGGAATGACTTTACAAAAGTACCATTTTTATTTTAGTGGTTCATTGGACCAGACCGGAGGCAAGACATATACAGTGTTTGACTTTTGCGCAAATACGACTCGCACAGCATAATATCGAGCAATACATTTATGCAAATAAATCATCAGCTATTGGAGATAGACTAAAATCGTAAATACATAAATTGCTGGACAAATTACCTTGAACAACATGTTGTCTGTTCTAAAGCTGTATTGTCATTACATCCTGTAGTTGCGTACATGTTAGATATATGAGAGGTGCACGAGTCACAAGTATAACACATTTGTACAAACACTCGGTATTATATTACTAATTATTATTACATGGAAGCGTAAGATTTATTATGCAGGCATGCATAAGTTTTACAAATAACACTGCAGGTAATGAAATAAAAGTTAGCCTCCTTGTTGAAAATATATACATAATTGGTTTTTGTCCTTGGTTTTTGTCCAATAAAAAGGTGAAGAACACTGTATATTTCTTGCCTCCGGTCCGAAATCTATTGTATATGGTCTAATGCACCACCAAAATAAAAATGGCGCTTTTGTCAAGCCGTTCCCCATTTTCGATAAATATGCTGCTAAGCTGCCTTATGCACCTAAAGGTGGTTATGCTGCTAAGCTGCCTGACTAATATTCTCACTTGGCGTTTTGCACGACCACCCATAGGTGATGACCACCGAATGGTCAGACTATCATAAACAAAAATGTTCAAACCTTTGTCAGCAAGCAAAGAACACTGAAGTGAAATTTTGGCTCCTTTTAGGAATTTTCTCCTGCTGTCGGAGTTGCATCACATTAATTGAAGCTCTACCAGATGTTAGACAACACAATCACATACACATCTTGTTTTTTTCATTTATATTCCTCACAATTCTGTCTCTCTCTTACAGACACACACACACACACACACACACACACACACACACACACACACACACACACACACACACACACACACACACACACAAACAACTTTGTGGTTACTTCAGAAAAATAGAGCTAGAAACAAATGGCACAATGCAATGGTATTGCTGGATGGATTGATGCATTCATCCATTCAGGAGGAACATTAATCATAAACTCCTGGGAGAGGAGCCGATTATTTGGATAATCTTCTCACCCACAGCTGCTGGACATGGTAGAGCAGCATGCTCTTTCCTTCGTCCCATTCCTGTCCCGAGCACTGGAGTTTGCCGGGAGCTTTATATTTGGGTCAACAGCAGGAAAATCACCTTCCCAGCGTTTTTCGGTGCAGTGCATGAGCCTTATGAAGCTGATCATCAAGAACGAGTTGTACAAAGTGCGCAAAGACCCTTCGGGTATGTCATCGTAGGAATGTGTGTGTGTGTCCTTTCTTTTCACAGGCTTGAGTGCATTTGCGTTTTTGAATGCTCTTATTACTCCCTTTGCCGTAGCTATGTATCGTGTATGTGAAAGGAATATACAGACAGACAGGAGGAATGAAGATTTACCCCATGGATAGTGCTTGCAGATGGCAACTTCACGGTAATCACTGACGAATTGTTAGATCTGCCAGGAGTAGGCAAGACACCAAGAAATAATAACTCGCTTAGAGAGAACGCGCAGACCACCTGCCCATTTTTGAGAAAATGGTTTTTACTAAATGCTATATTGAGCCAAATGATTAATCAGCGCTGCATTAAAAATCAATTTGGCTCATTTTCCATATGCCAGCTGTTCATACATGAAGATCGATTGATTTTCCTCCACCTCTTTTTTTGTCATTCGGTGAAGCAAATTTCCTTCTAACTTTATCCAGAAGGGCAGATTCAAGTCAATATATTGACATCTCTGACATAAAGTTGATGAAACCTTAAAGATGTCTTAATTTTTTTTTTCTAAATGGCTCATTTTATTTGTTGCACATCTTAAATCACACCTACATAACATCCTGGTGTTAAAATAAGATTTTTTTCTTTAAGTACACCTTCTGTATTCATCATATAAAAAAACATAGGGGTAATACCCCTGGCGCTTACCTGGTAGAATAAACATTATACTACACCCAAAGGGGCAGATTTTTTTCATGTCACGAACAAACTTTGGGTGGTGAAGGTTGTGGTCAACTTTCATCGAAATTGTGTGTGTAGTTTCAGAGAAGAAAGCAAATACCTATTTTGGGGGGTCAAATCTCGACCCGCTTTGTCCCCCCGTAGACACCCTCAGACTTCGATTTTCTTAGTGATGTGAACATACTTCGGTACATCACGGGTTGTGAGGGTTGTGGTCAAGTTTCATTGAAATAGTGTGTGTAGTTTTAGAGGAAAAAGCAAATTCCTATTTTGGGGGGTCAAACCTGGATCCACTTTGACCCTGGTAGACCCCCTTCGATGCCGATTTTTAAAAATATATAATTTGTACCAAGTTTGGTCACAACCCCTTCAGCGGTTTCAGAGAAGAAGTTGCAAGTGTTTACGGATGGACTGACGGACGGACGACGAGCATAAACTCCCCTGAACTTCGTTCCAGGTGAGCTAAAAATTTAAGAAATCGACAAAATCTTCGAAAATTGGCTGAAGAATTGGAAGTTTCATGAAAATTGCACCATCCTCTCGCTCACACGTGTGTGTGTGTGTGTGTGTGTGTGTGTGTGTGTGTGTGTGTGTGTGTGTGTGTGTGTGTGTGTCATACTCATACTTTTGGATGATCACTTTCAACCTCCTATTGTTTATTGTGGCAGCTCTGTGCCATATACACAGAATGTATGACTAAGTCTTAACTTGTGGGAGACCTTGTGTGTTCCTACAGCAGCTAACACTTTTCTTCGCAATTGCTGGAAATATATTAATTGGAATAAACAATGGCACAGGTCCATGATGCAGGACTTAACGTGTATGATGTAATTTTTTCTGATTGAAATTGTCATTGACCATGGAAATGCAATGAACACATGCATAAAAATTTAAAAAACACCTTTAGAGGCCGTTTTTTCCCACGAAGCGGGGGTTGGCCTTTTTCGGGCACCGTGGTTGTTGTTGTTTTTGTTGGTCCCGTTTTTTGAAGCAATGTTTTACGGCCTGATGCCCTTCCTGCCGCCAACCCTTTTTGTCGCCTTTTACGACAAACAGGGAATTACCAGTGAACTGGTACTCAATTAGCCGACCTCGGAAGGATGACAGGCTGAGTCAACCCCCCTGGCGTTAATTCAGCGATCGACCGGGATTCAAACCCAGGATCCTAGGATCCTAAGCTGGCACCCTAGCCGCGAGCCCAACACCAGGCTTATGTATACATGCATATGTATACACCAGGCTTATGTATACACCACACATATGTATACAACAATGTATACATGCATACATACATACAAATACATCCATAATACCTTCATGCATCAATAACATACGTACATACATCAATAACATACCTACATACACACATACATACATGCATACATATAAGTTGGGTCACTCAATCATACATATAAGTTGATTGGTCAGAAGAAGAGTGGACATATGTTGTGTGCAGGAGACGAGATGGAAGGGAAGTGGTGTGAGAATGGTGAAGGGTAGGCAGGGACAGAAATACAAGTGTGTGTGGCAAGGGTGCCCAGAAAGCATGAATGGCTAGAGTGAGTGATAGGTTGATGATGGTGAAAATGACGATTGGAAAGCTCTTGGTGAACGTCATCTCGGGATATGCTCCGCAGGTCGGTCGGAGCGATGAAGAGAAGGACAAGTTCTGGTGTGCGATAGAGAAGCTGATGGAAAACGTGAAAGATGAGGAAGTTGTGGTAGGAGGAGACCTAAATGGACATGTGGGAAGGAGTATGGACGGTTTTGAGGGAGTTCATGGGGGTTACGGATATGGTGTGAGAAATGGAGAAGGTGAAAGGATTTTGGAGTTTGCTGATGGAGCTGATTTGTTGATTTGTAATACTCAGTTCCAGAAAGAGGATAATAAGCTTGTTACATACACGTCAGGAGGGTCGACGACAACCGCTGACTACCTGCTGGTGCGTAGGCAAGATAGGGGGCACCTCCGGGACACAAAGGTGATCCTGGGGGAGGAAGCTGTTTCACAGCACCACTTGGTTGACTTCGACATAAGGGTGAAAGGTGCGAGGAGAGCTCGGCGGGTGAAGTACCAACCGAGAATGAAGGTGTGGAGGTTGAAAGTGGTGACAGTGAGGGAGGCATTAAAAGAGAGGCTGAGTATGGTAGAGGATGATGTGGTTGAGCTTGAAAGTGGTTGGATGTCAATGAAAGATAGTCTGTTGGGAGCCGTTGGTGAGGTATGTGGATGGACAAAAGGACCACCAAGGCACTCGGAAACATGGTGGTGGGATGATGAAGTTGGAAAGAAGATTGACGAGAAGAGGAAGAAGTTCAAGGAGTGGCAGAAGGCGAAGGGTATGGGGGCAGAAAAGGTAGAGCATGAAAGTTATAAGGCAGCCAAGAAGGCTGCAAAGAAAGAGGTGGCAAAGGCGCAGGAGGCATGTAGGAAAATGTTCGGAGAACGCTTGGATTTGGAAGAGCGTCAGAGAGCGGTATTCAGGATTGCAAAGCAGATAGCGAAAGAGAGGTGTGATGTGATGGGGGTGAGTTGCTTGAAGGATGAAGTGGGACAAATCGTTGTGGACCCAGATGGAATTAAAGGAAGATGGAAGAGATATATGGAAATAATGTTGAATGCAGAGAATGAATGGGATGGCAACATAGAGATTAACCCAGTTTTAGGACCGGCAGAGAACATAACCGAGAAGGAAGTTGAGGAAGCGATAAAAGCAATGAAGAGTAGAAAAGCGGGAGGGCCGACGGGAGTTGTGGGAGATATGTTGAAGGCAGCGGGAAATTGGGGTGTGAAGAGAATGACAGAGATCTGCAATCTGGTGGTGAAAGAAGGCCGCATTCCAGTGGATTGGGAACTGAGTACCCTCGTCCCTCTATACAAGGGGAAAGGTGACCCTCTGGACTGTGGCTCGTATTGAGCGATAAAGTTATTGGAGCATGGAATGAAGGTGTTGGAAAGGGTGTTGGAGAGGAGGATAAGGAAGAAAGTGAAGATTGACGAAATGCAGTTTGCATTTATGCCAGGAAGAGGAACGACAGACGCGCTTTTTAATGTGAGGCAGTTGCAGGAGAAGTACATGGAGAAGAGGAAGAAGTTGTTTCTTGGGTTTGTTGATCTGGAGAAAGCATTCGATAGGGTTCCACGTGAAGTAGTGACATGGGCATTGAGGAAGTTAGGAGTGGAGGAATGGTTGATCAGAGTAGTGATGGCAATGTACAAAAGAGCGCGCACAGCTGTAAGGACGAAGGACGGGAACAGTGGTGAGTTTGAGGTGAAGGTGGGAGTGCATCAGTGGTCGGTACTAAGTCCACTACTATTTGTAGCTGTAATGGAGGTGCTGGCTCGGAACGTAAAGGAGGGTTTACCTTGGGAGTTGTTGTATGCAGATGATCTGGTGGTGATTGCAGAAAGTATGTATGGGCTGAAGGAGAAGATGAACAAGTGGAAGGAATGTATGGAGACAAAAGGTCTGAAGGTGAATATCGGAAAAACGAAGGTGATTGCAAATGGTAAAGCATGTGGCGAGGTGGAAAGAACTGGGAAGTGGCCGTGTGCTGTGTGCAGGAAGGGTGTCGGAGTGAATTCCATTCAATGTACAATGTGCGCTGAGTGGGTTCATCAAAAATGTAGTGTTTTGAGAGGGTCATTAACCAGTGTGGCAGCTACATTCAAGTGTAAGGTGTGCACAGAGGGAGCTGCAGATGGAGGAAATGTTGAGTTGGATCTTGGGGACGGCGTGAAGCTGGAAGGTGTGAAAACATTTTGTTACCTAGGAGACATGCTGAATGCTGAATGCTGAATGGAGAAGGTGGATCAGACTTGGCAACGGTTGCTAGAGTGAGATGTGCATGGAAGAAGTTTCGGGAACTGAATTGCGTGCTGATGAGGAGGGGAGTGTCGTTGAAGCTGAAGGGAAAGGTGTATGCTGCATGTGTGAGAAGTGTTATGATTTATGGGAGCGAGACATGGGTAATGAACGTAGAGCAGCAATGAAGGCTGGAAAGGGTGGAAATGCGAATGGTTCGGTGGATGTGCCGAGTATCGTTGAGAGAGAGGAAGACAAATGATGAATTGCGAAAGATGATGGGAATAGAGCCTGTGATGGATGCTGTGAAGAGGAACAGTTTGAGATGGTTTGGTCATGTTTTGAGGAAGGATGAAAGTGACTGGTTGAGAAGAGTGATGGAAATGAATGTAGAAGGAAGTAGAGGATGGGGAAGACCGAGAAAGACTTGGCTAAAGATGGTCGAAGAAGAAATGCGGGCAAGGGGGTTAACAAGGAGAGATGCAGAAAATAGGGCAAAATGGAGAAGATTGTCATGGGGACCGCAAGGCTAACCCCCGCTCTAGCAGGGAAAATGGCTTTTAAATGCCTGTTTTTGTTGTACTCAATCAAGATTGGGTCATTTAAACCTCATTAAAACATCAAGAAGGAAATTAACTCTGGAGTGCAACACTGCAATGATGGACCAAATGGCCTCCTCATTTTTTGTTTGAGGTCATACATGATTGTTCAAACATGAGATACGCACAGTGTAGTCCTGCAGAAACTGTGGACTCTTTTGTGTGTTAATTTCCATTCTGCACACTGAATATAAATATTTAAATATACAATGGGTTTGATTCCCAACAGCACATCGCAGCTAACAATTTTGTGACAATGTAGCGGATACCGCTGGGTTTTCACAATCGCCTTGCACCTATCAAGGACGCGGAGCGATCACCATGCCGGGCTCGTCCAGGATGCCCGGGCAGGCCCGCGCTCAACTTGCCAGGCCTCGGTCGGGACGCCCGGGCATGCCCCCTCTCGCCTTTCCTGGGCAAACGCTCCGGGATAATGTGTGTATATATATTGCTGCCCGATAAACGGGCTTTTCAGAGTACCTGAGTGTTTTGTTTGAATAAAGCAACTCGGACGAATTCCAGCTTTTTGTCGCGTCCATTCTTCCGATCGACGTGGGAGCCCGAGCTCCTTCATTGGTGATCTACCGACATGGACACGGCAGTGGCCCTTAAACTGCCTACCTTCTGGGAGGCTCACGCGGCGGTTTGGTTCGCACAGGCGGACTCCCTGTTCGCCCTGCGAGGCATCACGGCCGACGACACCCGCTTCCACCATGTGGTAGCAGCGCTCGGTTCAGCCACCGCGGCCCGCGCCCTGAGCCTCCTCGAGAGCCCGCCAGCCGCTGACAAATACGGCGCGATTAAAAAGCTTCTCCTCGACGCTTTCGCCCTCCCATCGGCGCAACGCGCACGGCGCCTGCTCGACCTGCCCGAGCTCGGCGACACGCGCCCTTCCGAGCGAATGGACTCCATGCTGTCGCTGCTCGGCGAGCACTCTCCGGCATTCCTGTTCCGGGAGCTGTTCCTCCGTCAGCTGCCTAGCCCGATACGCCTCGCCCTGGCAAGCACGATGATCACGGATCCCCGTGCCCTTGCCAGGGAAGCCGACAAGATCTCTGCCGCAGGCCAGCGCATCGCAGCAGCGACCTGGGGCCCACCGCCGTCCGACGCAACACCCATGGCGCCCGAGCACCCGGCACGGTCGACGACCGAACTGCCGACGCAATTGGCGGCCGCTACACCGAGCTGACCACCTCCAGCACGACGACCGGGGCCTCCACCTGACCAAGCGTGGTGTTACTATCATGCCAGGTTCGGACAGAAGGCCCGGACATGCCGACCCCCGTGCACCTTCGGCAGGCCGGGAAACGGCCGGGCCGGCGTTCATTACCAGCCATGAGCGCCGGCCACACGGGCAACCTACTGTTCATCACGGATAAAGCGTCCGGACAGCGCTTCCTGTGCGACACCGGCGCCCAACTGAGCGTCATACCCGCCTCTGACCAGGACAGGCAGTCCGCGGTTTGCGGCCCCTCCTTGGTTGTGGCCAACGGATCGGCCATCCGCACCTTCGGTCCGCGCAACGTCACCCTCTGCTTCGGCGGCCAACGCTTTGCTTGGACGTTTGTAACCCGCAAACGTGCCCATGGCTCTGCTAGGCACCGACTTCCTCTGCACACACGGACTGCTGGTGGACGTCCAACGGCGTCGTTTAATCAACGCCGAAACCTTCAGCTCCCTGGTATGCACATTGAGCAGCTCCGCGCCGACCGAGTTGGCATGCGCCCTCCCGGCGGCGAACGAGTTTGCTCGCCTGCTCACGGAGTTCCCGGCCCTCACGCGGCTGACGTTTTCGGCCGTCGCAGTACGGCATGGGATCGAGCACCACATACCAACCACGGGCCCGCCGGTCTATGCCAGAGCCCGCCGCCTCGACCCAGCCAAGCTCGCCGTGGCCAAAGCCGAGTTCGACGCTTTAGAACACCTCGGCATCGTGCGGCGCTCCGATAGCGTGTGGGCTTCGCCACCACACATCGTCCCATAGCCAGGGGGCGGCTGGTGCCCATGTGGCGACTACCGCCGCCTTAACGACGCTACCACCCCCGACAGGTATCCGATCCCGCACATCCAAGACTTCTCCGCCCGTCTGGCGGGACGGGTCATTTTTTCGAAAATTGATCTCATATGGGGATATCACCAGGTACCTGTCAGGGCGGCCGACGTCCCTAAAACGGCAGTCATCACGCCGTTCGGCTTATTCGAATTCTTACGGATGTCGTTTGGTCTCAAGAACGCGGCTCAGGCGTTCCAGCGCTTGATGGACGGCGTGCTGCGTGACCTGCCGTTCCTTTTCGTTTACCTGGACGACATCCTCGTCGCCAGCACGTCCCGGGCCGAGCACCTCCTCCACCTCCGAACACTGTTCGGGCGCCTCAGCGAGCACGGCCTCATCGTCAACCCGGCCAAATGCCACTTCGGCACGACGGCCGTTGATTTTTTGGGCCACCACATCACCAAGAACGGGGCCGTGCTGCTGCCAACCAAGGTCGAGGCCATCACCACGTTCCCACGTCCCCGCACCATAAAGGCCCTGCAGGAATTCCTGGGAATGGTGAATTTTTATCACCGCTTCGTGCCCCGCGCTGCTCAACTCATGCGGCCCCTCTACGAAGCCCTCAGGGGCAAGCCGGCCAAGCACGACATCGCCTGGTCCGCAGCAATGGACGCGGCCTTCCAAAGCTCAAAGCGGGCCCTCGCCGACGCAACACTGCTCGCTCACCCGGTGCTCAACGCTCCCATCGCCCTCACCACGGATGCCTCCGACTACGCGGTGGGCGCCGTACATGAGCAATGGGTGAACGGGGTTTGGCAGCCACTCGCTTTTTTCAGCCGGTAGCTCCGGCCGAACGAGCTCAAATACAGCACGTTTGACCGTGAGCTCCTCGGTCTACACCTGGCCGTCCCCTATTTCCGCCACCTCCTGGAGTGCCGACCTTTCACGGCGCTCGTCGACCACAAGCCATTGGTTTACGCAATGGCCAAGGTCACGGAGCCGTGGTCGGCCCACCAACAGCGCCACCTCTCCGCCGTGTCGGAGTTTACCACGGACATCCGGCACGTCGCCGGCAAAAACAACGCCGTGGCCGACTGTCTTTCGTGGGCCAGCGCGAACGCGGTCCACCTGGGCGTGGACTTCGCGCTTATGGCGGCGGACCAAACCACCGACACCACGGTGCAAGCCCTCCGGGCGGCGGACACGGGCCTCCGCCTGGCCGACATCCCCTTCGCGGACACTGTCCTGCTCTGCGACGTCTCCCAAGGCCAGTCTCGCCCCATCGTGCCCGTCACCTGGCAACGCCGCATCTTCGCCTCCCTCCACGGCCTTTCCCACCCGGGCCGGAAAGCTTCCCAGAAGCTGGTGTCGGCGCGATTCGTCTGGCACGGCCTTCGTCGGGACGTCCGCGATTGGACCAGCACCTGCACAGCCTGCCAACGGGCCAAGGTCCACCGACACACCCAGGCCCCGCTGGCACCTTTCACCGTGCCCGAACGACGTTTCGACCACGTCAACGTGGATCTGGTGGGCCCCCTCCCCCCGTCACGGGGGTTCACACACCTGCTCACCATGGTGGACAGGACCACCCAGGTGGCCGGAGGCCGTTCCCCTCGTCTCCACCACCACCGCCGACGTGGCGCAGGCTTTCATCGCCACCTGGTCGCCCGCTTCGGCGCACCGGCGGACATCTCGTCAGACCGCGGACCACAGTTCACCTCCGAGCTGTGGGGCGCGGTCGCCCGCAACCTGGGGGTCAAGCTCCACCGTACTACGGCCTACCACCCCCAAGCAAACGGGTTGTGCAAGCGATTCCACCGCTCCATGAAGGCCGCGCTCATGGCCGGCCTTCAAGACGGCGGTTGGGCCGACCGACTGCCGTGGGTCCTTTTGGGCCTCCGCACGGCCCCCAAGGAGGACCTCCAGGCATCCACCGCCGAGCTTGTCTACGGCCAGGCGCTACGCGTCCCGTGCGAATTCGTGCCCGACGCTACCAGTCCCTGGTCCGCAGCTCACCAGCGCTCGGACCTCCAGGAGGCCGCCCGACGGTTTGCCCCCGTGCCAACATCCCACCACGGTGACCCCCAGTCCTACGTCCCCCCAGCACTTCGCACAGCGGAGTATGTTTTTGTGCGTCACGACGCACATCGGGGGCCACTCCGGCCGCCGTACGACGGGCCCTTCCGGGTCCTGCGACGGGACGACAAGTCGTTCGTCATCGACATCGGCGGCAGGTCGGACCGGATTGCGGTGGACCGCCTCAAGCCGGCGCACGTGGACGTCGACCAACCACCATGGGTGGCCCTTCCGCCGCGGCGAGGCCGCCCCCCCGCCCACGTGCCCCCCACTCGACCGCCCACCACCACACTGGACCCCCCCCCCCCACGACCCGCCAGGAGTCGCTTCGGCCGGGTCATCAGGACCCCCCTCAAATTGACCCTGCCGGTGCAAGTCGATTCTGGGGGGACGTGTGTAGCGGCTACCGCTGGGTTTTCACAATTGCCTTGCACCTATCAAGGACGCGGAGCGATCACCATGCCGGGCTCGTCCAGGACGCCCGGGCAGGCCCGCGCTCAACTTGCCAGGCCGCAGCCAGGACGCTCGGCCACGCCCCCTCTCTCCTTTCCTGGGCAAACGCTCCGGGATAATGTGTGTATATATATTGCTGCCCGATAAACGGGCTTTTCAGAGTACCTGAGTGTTTTGTTTGAATAAAGCAACTCGGACGAATTCCAGCTTTTTGTCGCGTCCATTCTTCCGATCCACGTGGGAGCCCGAGCTCCTTCAACAACATCATAAAAACTTTGTGCCAGACATTGTGAGAACATTATCTTCTCGGATTTTTATAACGTCTGCATTGACATCTAAGAGATACAATAGTAATTGAGTTTATAACCACTTACAAACTAAAAACATGTCCACTGATAATTCCACCATTGGTATTGAGAATGTCACAGTGACCGGTATACTCTACAACAAAAACTAACCATCATCGACTCCCTGATGATGTCTCACATCCCTCCCCTCCCCTTCCGCCCACTCTACCCGCTAATAGTAATTTATGCAGCTGCCCAATGACCTAAGTGGTAACTTCTTCCTGTGATTGAGTGGGTGGGATTACGTATCCATTGTTTATCCAGGGTCGACGAAAGTATTCGAGCCTGCTTTAGCCATTTTCTGAAGTGAATTTTGTTCGTTCTCTTCCAAGTTTTTAACAAATGGAACTTCCGTCTTGAATAACCGGTTAACAATATCTCACCTGATAACGAATCCTTCATCATGTTGATCTCATGCCGAGTCTAAGGACCTTGCGATTGCTGGTTCCGTGTATGTATCGTGACTGCAGACGCAAACCCAAAGACTCTTGAGGCATTGCGTCTGAAGGAGGCTTTTTTCCAACCAACTACCCTGGCTCAGATGTGTCAGAAGCTCATTACATACCATTTACTGCTAACATCTGATGACCTTGACATGTGGGATGAAGACCCAGAGGGATTCGGTATGGTGTATGGTTGAAGGCTGTGTGCTGTTCCGGGCATCTCCATGTCATACATCTCTGATGTGTTTTTGAACATCTCTTAATTATTTAACGGCTTTGATGTGACAGAACTAGCACCTGGTTGTAGCTCATATCAACGTCTCGTTTGTTCACCTGTTTTTGTTTTTCAGCAATAGAAGAGTCCGGTGGTGACTCTTGGAAGTACAGCCTAAGGGTGAGTTTTTCATTTGCATTCACCAACACGGCATTTATCTCAGAAAAATATTGTTTTGGCTTCTTTCTTTCAAATGTACTAGCATGTTGCACGTGCCTGTACGGGGTAGGGATGGAGGTGTCAAAAATATAAATGGCATCTTTTGTCATTGAGCCAGCAAGCTGGGAGCAACAATTTGCTTGCCAAGGATTAAAGGGCGTCAGTTTGCAGCAATGTGTGACTTAGTGCCTTTGACAAGGATGATTTCTTCCATCACCGCATTGATCTAGATCGCATTTTCTCTTTCACATTCCCACTGGAAACCGTTATATCACAGGAGTACTTCGAGGACACAATTTTGTTTGTCAAAAGTCAACAAATGTATGTTTGCTGATATTTCCTCTTTCGATTAGCTTTACATTTCGGTGATAAACGTTCACACTAAAGTGCCCTCATACAAGGCCAGTGCATCATATATAACTCGAGTTCATCGTACACGATACCCCATGCAGTATTCAATTTTTTACCTCAACTTTAATAAAATAATGATTTTGAAGATCGTTAAAAAAGAATCCGCAAGTTCAGCGCTACTGAAGGAAGCAATTTTGTAAGATCTTTTGTAACATCTTACAAAAACAAGTACAAAAAGTTTTAATTAAAACAAAAGCCGCGTCGATGTTACACAATGCCTAGATGCAGCTGTGCCTATAACGTCGATGTTATAGGCACAGGACATTCCTATTGATTCGATTACTTGATGTTATTTTTGTGCAAAGTGAAAATATATCTTGGCAATTTCCCGTGTGTGGCGACGAATTTTTAATATATCTCGGCATTTTCCCGTCTGTTATTTCAGGACTGACCATGACTGACTGTTATGTTATTATGCAAACTGACAAACTTGGCAAATTATGCAAACTATGCAAACAAACTGACTGTTATTTCAGGACTGACCATGTTATGACTGACCATGCCGCGATTTAAAAAAATATATATCTCGGCAATTTCCCGTGTGTGGCGACACGTGAACGAAGCTATGCTCCTCTCTCCACATTATTGTGACGACGTATAAATTAAATATTTCATCGTGACGATTGTCATCGAATGGACGAATTTTTAATATATCTCGGCATTTTCCCGTCTGTTATTTCAGGCGGTGTATGACTGACCATGCCGCGATTTAAAAAATATATATCTCGGCAATTTCCCGTGTGTGGCGACACGTGAACGAAGCTATGCTCCTCTCTCCACATTATTGTGACGACGTATAAATTAAACATTTCATCGTGACGATTGTCATCAAATGGACGAATTTTTAATATATCTCGGCATTTTCCCGTCTGTTATTTCGGGCGGTGTATGACTGAGCATGCCGCGATTTAAACAAAATATGTATATCTCGGCATTTTCCCGTCTGTTATTTCGGGCGGTGTATGACTGAGCATGCCGCGATTAAAAAAAAAAAAAATCTCAATGGACTTGAAGTTACAGGCCTTTGAGAATTCATTTCGTTCTATAAAGGGCAACTTTCATCGGATTTTCTTCCCGTTTTTTTTCAACCGAGTCTAAAACTATGTTAGCGACTGTGAAAAATGAAATGATATATCGAATTTGATTTGAAATAAAACCGTGTGAGAGAGGAAGACACCACGGGCCTACAAAACAGGCCTCAAAGCTATGTGAGTTAATAAAATGGTGGATATTTGTTTATATGAAGGCTCTCCCAGAATGGGTGGAGCTATGGTTCCCAGAATGGGTGGAGCTTTGAGGTTTTGGCTTCTCTGGAAGAAGAAGAAGAAGAAGAAGAAGAACAACAACAACAACAACAACAACAACAACAACAACAGCAGAGGGCACTCTATGAGCAGCGTCTGCGACGCGGCTAAAAATTGTTTTGTAAGATCTTATCACACTGTAATAAGAAGGCATTCAGTCACAGTTTAGGAGATGGAGGCTTTATTGATCACCATAAAACGCAGTGTCAATTGGCATCGTACATAGCCATGTCTGCGGCCTCTTCTTCACCCTGATACTGCACACTCCCACATGTCATGACCACTTCCCAGGGGCTGTGCTTGAATGCTCCTACTACACACACCACCCTATAGAACATGTGCAAGTACAGTACTGCAAAACTGGAGGTTCTCAAAAGTATTATGAAGGTGATTTGTGTTCTACAGTGTTCAAGTACAGTATATAATTCGTTTTAAATAAAAGTTTAAAGAGGTTTAAAGGCGTATAAATAAATAAATTCCGGGTTCTACCGCCATTTTACACAGTGTCAATGACCACTCTATCTAACACGTTACATTGGTTCTTCATGCTTGTTGTATGTGTCCTTTATAACATCCTTAAAAACAGTAAGTTTCCTGTTCGGAATGATTTTCAATTTTTCTTGACAGCCAGGTAGACGGACAGAGTAAAAAATTATTTCATCCTCTCTTTTCACGCTGGGCAAATTCAAAGCCAAAGTACTGTCAAACAGCAAAAGTTGGCTTCCTATTCATGTTCCAATTTGTGTTCAAAATATAACATTTGATTTTAAAAAGTTGCACCTCGATCATAAACTGATAAGACAGACAGACAGCTGGACGGATATTAACCAATTGCTTAACCCTGCTTTTCGCTTCGCATACATGGGGTAACAATGCCTTCAACTGTTCTGTTAAGTTGAGTTAACTTTTCCTTAACTTTTCATTTTTTATGTTAACTGTTAAGTCAACTTTTCCTTCCTTTAATTATTTTGTAGCGTCCATTTGTTTTATACCATGTACCCTGCCCCAGCCCTCTCCCTTCCACAGATCTCCCGATGTCCCTGTTCTCTACTGTTGTTGTGCTTTCCTCTCTCCCCCCTCACCCCCGCCCCCCCTCTTGTCTCCCGCTCCCTTTATGATGCTTCATGTGTGTTTCTGTTTCTGTTTTTGTTTTATGTGTTAGCTCTTACACGAGCCTCGACTTTGTATACAAAAATTTAAAAGATTTTTTTTTTTTTTACTTAGTTAATCTTACTTTGTTTGTAACTCCACACAATTTTGCTAACAAGTCCTTCTATTTCTCTTCCCTTATCATTGAATATTTACAAAAGTCTGTCCTCTGCAATGTATTGACCTCACCTTCAGCCACAAACAGTTTGGCACGTTGCATTTCTAAGCTGGCCCCAAATGGTCGATGTTTCCTGGGTTTCTGCTTCTTCTGCCAAACTATTTTGCAACAACCCTTAGGCCAGTGGCACATGTTAGCTCAGGCTCCTTGATATTGTGGAGTTGAAGATAGCATAGACAGGTTGGTTCTCTCTTGATTGTCTACATAGGATTTATTGGCTATTGGACCAGCTATTTCCCCTTCCGTTCCCCCCCAATGACAACACAAACTTCCCCTGGGTAATGGCATACTCTTGACGGACGATTGTTGTGACAGTGACAGTTTGTAGCCCGAAATGTCATGAGATCTCCCATTATACAAAAGCTCCTTTCCACTTGCTTCCAATGCCAATTTTGATTTGCTTGGCCTTTTGACGATACCAGATTTGGAAAAAGGCATTCTAAGGAGGTGGCACAGCATCAGAAATGCTTCTACATACTGATGAGGCCCGGCTATAATCTAAAGCCATTTTAATTCCCAGATCTTGCCTCAGCAGTTACAGACGGTTGGGTGAGTCCCTTGGTGAAAACGGCCTCAATGATTCTGCATGTTGATGCGTTGTCCTCCGTATGTTTTGACTTTGCTCATGAGCTCCATGCGGTAGCTCATGACCCTCAATCCTACCCATATACCCATTGGAATAATGTAAAGGAAAGCTCACTTGACCCGATTGCAGTGTCCCTTTGGCCAAATTCCTTCATAAGTGCAAGCAACCAGTGAATCTATTAATGTGAGATGACAATCAGGATGCAGTTTGAACTATGAAGCATATCTATTTCCAAACTATGTTACGACACTAATTGCATTAAAGCATTGTACGAATGCTTTATTGTATGTATATTGGTTCACGAGTTATCAAGTGACCACTATATTCGTCATGTGTGTGCGTCTGTCTGTCTCTGTGTGTGTCTGTCTGTCCACAGCATAACTACCCGATGATATCATCCGATCTTGATGAAACTTGGGTGGGAGGTTTATATCATGATCTAGTTGTGTCCTGCGTAGAGTGGGCGTATTGCGCTCATTGTGGGCGGAGCCACGCCCGAAAAAGATGTCTTTTTAGGGGGTAATCGATTTCAAGTTACATCTTGTTCGAGGGAGTTGGTGGAATCTGACAGGTGTTTCGGTATTTGGTTAGGCCAATGTGATGTGCCTAGCCCCACGGAGCTCGATTTTTCATGTTCGTCACAAGGTCACGAAATTTAGAAAAGTCGATTTTTTATGATTTTATTACATTTTTCGCTTCCTGATAGGGTGAAATGTCATACATGATCTTATATTATTACATACATAATGAAGTACAAGTTTTCCAACAAATTTCAGAATCCTCGACCTTTGACCTTTGAAGGTCACAAAGGTCAAAGTTTCAAAGTTGTCGGAATCGAACCAAATTTTCGGTATTGTGTCGCTAACTAACTTCATAACATTGCTCATTGAGCATTGTCATTGAATACTGCTCGCTCGTGAACCATCGTCGTCTCCTGACTTGTTGTTAATATATTTTCAACTCCTGTTGTTTTATGATTTGTGAATAATATATTTCTGTTTTTTATTGTCAATACAGAGAACTAAATACCACACCATGGTAGGAGTATACTTGTGTGTATACTCTTTAATGAGTTGGAGTTGTTTTTAATGATATAGAGTTACTGCTCCTATTCAAATAGTATAATTTCCTTTAGTCAATTTGAGACTCCAAAAAATGAGTTAATGTAATCTTGGGCATGCATTGTGTCTGCACCAAGTTTGAAGCTGTTTTTATTTTGTAAGAAATTTATTTTTCCATATTTGAAGGGGCCTGGTTGGTTTTGCTAAGCACTTGCCTCATGATCTCCAAATTTCTCTTTCCCATCCCAAGCCCTGCACTGAGGTCCTCTTCCTGGATCTCTTCCATGAATACAGTGGAACTTTGACTCTTGTCCTTCTGAATATGGTACAGACACTACAAGGTAGCTACTGACATACCTGTCAAGTAATTATTTTTATTATTTAATTTTTTTTTTTAATTGCTCATTTCATCCATTATTTCCATTCCTTTCATTCTCTTTTTCCTATGTCCTTTTTCCTCTTTAAATTTTTATTTTTATTGAGAGGCCTGAGTAAGTAGCTTTCCGTTGGTGATGTACTTCCTTAATAAGTGTAAATATATTAAGTTATATCCCTCCTTTCCAATGAGACATTCAATTGTGTTGATTCATTTTCAACTTTAGTTTTCTGCCATTGCTTCCCCTTCTTCCTTTAAACCTCCACATTGTAATTTATCTCTAGTTCCCACAGATCCTGCAGATTCTACAAGCCTCCTGGTGAAAGATGCTGGTCAGTAATTTCTTCCTTAAAACGCTCACTTTTTGCACATTTTATTTCCACCAAACAATGTCCTCACCCATCTTGTACTCATGCCACACACCTCACATCATGCACACATCATACTAATCATGTGAGCGATGGTGGAATGCACCTTCCTACTTGCCTTGTGACTTTTTCAATTGACAAGATTTTAAGCTGATTCCTCCTTACAGGATGGTTAATTTGGTGTTCTTTTAATGCCAAAAAATTTGTAACCTCAAAGGTAAGCTGGAAGATGATATATTTGTGTGGAATCAGCATGTGCAAGTTTCAAGTACTGAAAAGGTAAAAGAGCAGGTGTCAAAACTCGTGATGAAAAACTTCCATGCATTGGGGAAGGTGGTGGCCTCATGCTAGGATAATACTAGGAAATTATTGCTGGAGCATGTTGCCACGAAATTGTGCGTGCAACTCATCGTGCAACGTACTCTGATGTATTGTGATGTTATCTTTACATCATGACATTGCAACTATGAATTGGCACCAGAGCATTGTCCCATTTCATTTTCACATGACTTCAGTTGCCCAAACCAAGTTAGATATTTTGTCATCGCTCACACACCCATGCATTGCTCTTATCGTTCTCATCATGCATTGCATAAAGTTCGGCCAATGGGCATATTGCTGACACTGACATCGTGGAGTACAGTAGCACTCCATATGGAGGGATGGCACGGGAAAAAGGCCACCCATCAAATGTGTATAAAATGATTTGCAAAAAAGCCACTACAGTCATAAGTCTACAGTGTGTATGTAAGTCATGTCTTTAAGAGCCACACCTCTTGTTCTCAAGCATATTCAGAACTACTGATAAAGATACCAGAATACATTGCTAAAGTACCAAATTATATTTGCACTCGCACCATTACAAAAAAAAAATTAAAAACATTTTGATGAAACAAAAAAAAAAACTGGACAAACAAGCATGCGGATAAGAATAAGGTATAGGGCAGATGCAAGGGGTGGACACTATGGATACAGAAGCAAACTCTCAGGAAGGAAAAACTGCAAATTTGTAAAGATGGGAAGGTTAACAGGGGCCAAAAAAAAATCATGGTTTTGGATGGGGGGGTGAGGGGGGAGAGAGGGTGGTGATATGAGATGGTCATGAACAGAGAGAAGAATGCAATTGAATGGAATGTAGAAGTTGGTTCTCCAAGCAGAAAAAAAAGAGGAACAGGTGAACGCAGGTGAGCAGTGATTCTGGATTTTGGGATTTTCTGAGTATGTGTAATTTATGAAGAAGAAGACCTATAATTATATTCAAATCCCAGGAAGAAAGAATGAACACAGCCTCCCCCCATTCTGAGTATAGGGCTGATTCAGAGAGAAGGCAGCTTCCGAGGCAGCCTCCCAAGGTAGTTATAATGCTAATCCTGAGAGTAAAAAGCATCAGCTCACATTAACTGTGTGTGTGTGTGTGTGTGTGTGTGTGTGTGTGTGTGTGTGTGTGTGTGTGTGTGTGTGTGTGTGTGTGTGTGTGTGTGTGTAAGTGTGTAAGATGTGAATGATTTAATGATATTATCATATTATCGAGTGTGTTAGGAAAGTTATAAATATATGATAACACATTAAATCCTATTGCGAGTAAAGTTGGAATAAGTGATGTTGCATTGATGGGTTGACTGATTGCCTGGACGCAACTGAGGTTGTGGATCTACTGATGTACCATCTATTGATGTGGATCCATGATCGAGGTTGTGGATCCGCCGTTTGGAGAGGTTCTGGGCTGAAAGGATCGAAACCTCGAGGAAGAACGGTACCCAGCTGATGATCCATGCAGTCGGGAAACGAGTCAATTGCTTACGGGTTAAGGTTCTTGCTTTAGGTGGAGAAACTATGTTTGAGGTTTACAATTTAAATAAAGTTGAATATGGGATGTTGTAAAATTAACATCATTTACAACAATCCTTTAAATTATTTATATTTAAGTTTAGAAACAACCGATACTGTACAATTATGTGTGTGTGTGTGTGTGTGTGTGTGTGTGTGTGTGTGTGTGTGTGTGTGTGTGTGTGTGTGTGTGTGTGTGTCAGCCAAGTTGTACCTCATTCTTTCTTTCTTCAGCCAGCTTAGAACAATAATGGTTGAAGCGATTACAATGATTCTATCAAATTAGTTATATGAAACATGGGTATTTCTCTAGTGAAAATGGTATTTCTCTAGTGTTTCTCTCGTGAAAACTAGTTATATGAAAATATGGGTATTTCTCTAGTTATATGAAAATGTCAATGTGAGAGGGAGTTGTTCATTTGTCGTGTGGGTTGGTGTCATTGTGTATTATATGTCTTGTGGAATTGAGATGAAAAAATGTCAAAATATGTTGTAATGGCAATGCGTAAAATTATGGTGGTAACGTGACATTCCTACCTTGTTACTTGCAAAATCGAAGATTTTAAAGTATATTGGTCAGTCAACTTTCTTATTCTGTCTGTTTGTTTGTTTGTCACTCACTTACAGGTCACAATTCTAAATCAATCATCATGAAACTTTATCAAACAAAACTGTAGAGGTAGTCACAACTGAGAAGCCTACCAATTTTGAGGTTCAAGGTCATCTTAAGTCAAAGGTCATCAAATATATAAAATCGTCATTTTTCATCCAATTGACTTGAAAGTGGAACAGCATTTAGACATTGAGTCGTTGAATTGGGAAACCAACTATTTATGAGTTCAAAAGGTCAATGGTCAACTCAAGGTCAAACTTATAAAATCATAAATTTTCATCCAATTAACCTGAAAATTAAAGAGCAATTGCGTAGTGTATCACTGAATTGGGAGAGCAACTATTTTTTGAGCTCAAAAGGTCAAAGTTCAACTCAAGGTCAAACTTCTAAAATCATCAATTTTCTTCTGAAAATAATCAATTTCCATCCGATTGAACCAAACTTTGATTAAGATCATCAATTTAAATCTTAATGAATTGGACAATTTGATGTATCCATGGCAACTTTTTTGGGGTTGGACGGGGTGGATTTTGCAAGTATCGTGCTCTGCATGACGTCTTCTTGTTTGGTTGCTGGGGGGATGCTATCACTGTTACTTGCTTACACCAAGGATTATTGACACCAATAAAGCCAAAGGTTTGGTGGATAACAGAGTACAATCACTTGACAGTTTTTCTTTTTTGGGGCAGTGGGGGAGGGAGGTTGTAAATACATGAAGCCAGGCACATATTGCCTGCCATGTGAACCTCAATTGCAGCCGATGTTTTGCTATTCAGTTCCATTTTTATTTTGTCATTAATGGGGTTTAAAGTACCAAACTGCCTTATGAAAACCCTCTGTTTTCAGTTTCACAGCTATATGATGAATGCCAGGTCATTACAGTGTGAACATGTTTTCAAAATGTGAACACCGTTATCCATAGCAATTCCACACAGCCCAAACCAGATGCCTCTCATGTAAGCACAAGGTGAGCTACCTAGCACATAGCATGCAATTGTCATTGCTATATCAAATTCATACTCCCCACACTCAAAACATTTTAATAATCAAATCTTTCACTTGAAAATTGCAAAAACATTGGAAATACTGTACTTGATATACTGTTGACAGTAAAATATTGTACACAGCAGAGGTTTGAAATGAAATGGAGTTTTAAAGCACAGTGTCGACATTTCTGTTTTTTATTAATTTGTGTTAAAATATTATCTTGCAAAGTAAGATGCATTTAAGATGTTAAAATGTAATAATGATACAAGAATCCTTTGTCGCAGTGCTGTGCTTTTTATGAAATAAACACACCGTAAAGGTTTGCAAGTTTTGTCATCATACTCTATATAATCGTGCGTGTGTGTTTCTTATATGCACTCCTAAATCACTGGACGGAACATTAGTTGAAATTTGATGGTTTCATAGTCGAAAAAAAAAAATTCATAGTCGCAGGAGTTCAGGAGGGAGGAGGTGCAAATTCTCTGTGTATGTATATATTATGATTTTTATTCCTATGTGAAAGTGGGGAATTATTGTAAGAAGTGGGTGAATTATCATGACCTGTGAATGCACTCTTGCACTGCTGAACAGAATAACTTGAAAACTGGATGTCATCGCTTAAAAATAAATCAAACTCCTGGAAGTTATTTGTTGGACAAATCATTCTAATTAAATACTGTATGACAATACTCTGTGTTATTGTATACTGAAAACTAATGGTCATCATCGTTGTTGAATGCGTTGAAGTATACATGTCTGTTTGTGTTTGTTTGTGGGGAGAAATGCCTTGAAACTTGGTCATTGTACTCGGGTTTGCATGGGAATGTTATACTAAGTTGGAATGGCCACCTCCGACTTAAAATTGCTACCCCCTTTCCGTTCCTGTAGGAAGCGGGTGTTTCGAGTGATACTATAATTTGTGAAGAGGCTGTGTGTTTGACTTTTATGCACTCCTGAACTACTTAGTCAGGTTCACTATGTTTTTTCGTTCAAAATTTTGGTAGATTAGCAAAACTATACATTTCTGGAATACTCAGAGCATGAGGAATCCAAAAATTAATGTTTGCATCTGCATAGACACCTTTGCGAAAATGACCCTCAGGACAGTGATGAAGATCTGTAAAAGCATATTCCTGAACGGTGTAGACCTAGTAGATCCTGTGTATAGGACTTATAGTTCAATCTGATACTAACAAGGCTGCTTTCTTGCTTTATAAACCCATACCTATAACTTCAAAGGACTTGCAATATCATGTATTATGTAATACAGTTATATCACAAATATAAAGACAATGGTTTTCAATTACCTTTGTTTGTTGCTTTTCTATAATCCTGAGCACTATTTTGAGGCCTTTATTGGATTCCTTAACCCAGAAAACATAGGATTAGCATATTTAATTAAGTTTCTAGGTTGACTAGAAGCCGAGATAGCACAAAATATGTATTTTATGGCGGCAATTTTGAAAATCCAAAATGGCGGCCATGCAGGTGTCTGTGCAAATGCCAACATTGATTTTCGGATTCTCCATGCTCTGATGATTCCAAAAATGTACAGGTTTGCTAATCTCCCAACATTTTGAACGAAATTATATTTGTTAACATAGTGAACCTGACTCTTCATCACTGTCCTTTTCATTCTACCAGCAAAGATTTCCAATCCATGCTTGTACCTCTGAACTGCTCAGGAGTGAAGGTGATATTATGAAAGCTCAGCTAAGAAACGGGTTTAGGCATGTTTTGGACCTACCGGAAGATCACCAAAGTTCTTTCCATACCAACCGACCACCTCCAGTCACCTATCCCTCTCCACATTGTTTCTTCACCTCCAACATTACCCATCTCTCTATACTCCCCATAATTTTGCTTTCAGCAATTTCCCATCGCATTTCATTCTGGTTTCCCATTTGATGATCATCGATCAGTAGTTTGTTTCACTTTTCAGCATCAGTTTCGCTTTGAGATATCAGTTTAGATTTGTCATTGCAACTTGTGATGCGACATGAATTGTGCACAGAAAAGGTCGTCAAAACCGATTTTGGGAGGAAATTTTTTACAATTATCAAAGGAGTCTAAACTTTTTTCGGGCCACAAAGGCGTCTAAATTTTTTAAAGAATCAAGGCTCTTAAAAGAGCCAAATGAGGTCTAAAGGGGTCTAAGGCCGAAAGAGCAAAAGGGTCTAAAGTGTCCAAATGGTCTTAAATTGGCCAAATCATCTTAAAAAGTCAATAGGTCTAAAAAGTGTTGAAGAAGGTGTATAATGGCGATTTTCCACCGCAGTACCATACCGTACCGCACTGTAACCAAAATCCGTTTTTTCATTTTTCCATTGCCAAGCGAACCATACCGTACCTAAGTACTTGTGCTAAATTCGGTTCCTGCAATGGATAGGGACCAAGCGAGCCGAACCCGGACCTATGGGTGGAGCTAACAATACTGCAGACGGTTTTGGGCTTTTTTTTTCGTCACTTCAGATAACTCCACCTATTTTCACGGTTCTGTTGTGCGATGGAAAAACGACACAGGGATGACCGTACCATACCGAACCGTACCGTACCCTTCTGTGCAATGGAAAAGCGCCATATGTCTCAAAAGTGTCAAAATGGGTATGAAAGGGTAAAGGGTGTAAAAGGTCTCAGGGGTCTAAAGGGATCAAAGGGGTATAAAA
Source organism: Myxine glutinosa (assembly GCF_964187855.1). Classification (NCBI taxonomy): domain Eukaryota; kingdom Metazoa; phylum Chordata; class Myxini; order Myxiniformes; family Myxinidae; genus Myxine; species Myxine glutinosa. Next base: position 67,882,105 of record NC_136262.1, read on the forward strand.
GGTCTAAAGAGGTATAAGGGGGTCAAAGGGGTGTAAAGTGTTATGTGCTCCTCCCCAAACCCCCTAGTCACGGTGTATCTCCGAGCCCCGAGAGGAGTCACGGCAGAAAGATGTGTTATTCTGTGTCAAAGATCAATGGTGAAACCACACCAATTGTTACCAACAAACAAATATTGTATTAAGGTCACACAAGAATAACAACACAAAAACAATAGTAATCAATTGTACAACCAATATATATTTCCTATGATGGTACCATCAGGTTCGTACAATATAACTCACTGTGCTCCAAGTGAGCGAAAAGAAGAACATTCCCCAATGTCTCTTTCCCGGCTTCAAGCCAAAGTCGATCCGCTCCAGTAATCGTCAGAACGATGTCGAATCGAGACCAGAATCCCGTTCGGATGATAGTCACAGTCACGCGGCCAAAGCTGCGCAAATGTGCCCTCAAGGCGACGGGGAAATCCAAAGGCGCCCTCCAGGCGACTGGGAAATCACACCCTCGGGTATGGACGTTTCACGGCTCCAAACCGGCGAACCGCAGATTTACCTTCAAAATCCACGTTACACACACACACACCAGATAAATGTCTGGATGTGGTGAAAATGGTTGAAGCGAAGCGAAAAACCTTGCGCGTTGCGCAAAGCGCGCGCGTCAGGATGGCCGACGGCCCGTTCTCGAGGTGTAACAGCACGACGATGATTCTCCTCGGAATCAACTGCCAAAACCTGTCACGCAGGTTGATCTGTCACAGCGATAACAACTCTGTCGCAAGACTCCCTTTCCCGGGAAACCCGAAGTTCGCTAGTGACCTCCGTTCGTCAACGTTTGCTCCAGACCTCGAAGCAGCTAGACTTCTTCCCCGACTCACTCGCTCCGCCTTCTCCTCCTCCTCTTCCTCTTCGTCCGGTTCCGGTTTCATTTAAAACATTGACTTTTTTACCTTTTCAAAATAGTAACCTCTATGTCCCTTAAACGACAACAATAATAGTACATGGAAACAAAAATATTTACAGTGGATGAAAACCACAACAACGGAAGTGACGAATCCGTAACAAAAGGGTCGAAAGGGATCTAAGGGGTGTAAATGGTTTTAAAGGGTCTAAGGGGTATAGAGGGGTGTAAAGGGTCAATGGTGTCTAATGGGGCGTAAAGGGTCCAAAGGAATTTAAAGGGTCTAAGGGTTGTAAAGGGTCTAAAGGGGTCTACAGGGTGTAAAGGAGTAAAGCTGTAGTAAAGAAATTTCCTCAGGTTCGTAAATAAATTAACTTGGGAGTGTAACATGGCAATAACGGGCCAAATGACCTCCTCATCATGTTATAAAACCCCTATTCAGGTAAATCGTGGTTAAAAATCTGATGGTAGAAAGTTTCGTTGTGATTAACCTTGGGAGCTTAAAGCAGTAAAATCACAAACAAACAGCAAAACAACAACTCACCTTGTTGTGAGGATGAGGTTGTCATTGGAAGTTCTTCACCCGTTGTCAAGTGGCAGTTTGTAGTTGGCGTCACGTGGGTCATTCTTTCAACAAACTTTTTTTTAAACAAACCTTTTTTCTACAATTTTCACACTTGAGAGTGATGTTGTTGAATGAGCCGTAAAATTACCTGTAAATCGATGTGTAGGTTGTGTTTGTACTATTTTTTGTACTTTGTACTGTTTGTTAGTACTTTGTTTTGTACTATTTTAATTTTCGTTTTTTGAATAATTAGCGCATTTGAGAGGTCACGTGACTCCTTGTTTGCTGAACTTACCGATCATGGTAACGTCTTAATTAAGAGTTGTTTCTCACAAATGATAACATATTTGATGATCGGAGCTCACTATCAAACTAATTATATCGATATCCGTGTTTAAATCCGATACAAATCGGGCTTTTTATAAAGATTTGTATATGTAGATCGACCCTCCGAGATCATGGCGACAGGTGGCTGCTTGGGTGGTTTTAATGTATGTATTGTGAGAAAATAACTGTTTTAAAACCCCCATTTTAGGTGTAGGGTGGTAAAAGATGTTATCCTATCAAGTTTTGTGCTGATTAACCTTGGGAGCTTAGAGGAGTAGGATCACAAAGAAACAAACAAACGGACATTTTGCTTTTATATGTAGAGATACATAAACATACATCCATATATACATACATCCATCCATATATATATACATACATATAGACATACATACATATTGTTACAGACGCGGCTTTAGATGTTATATTGACCGAGCGGTGGTGTATTTAACCGCGTCCGAACAGTTACTCCCCGATTAAAACCCGATTCCACCCGACGTTGACCAGATCGCCCCACAGATATTCAATCGGGAAATCTCTAAAGCGACCGAAAGAGAATGAAAAAGAAGAAGAAGAAGAATACGGAGGAAGAACAGATTTTATTATACACACACAAGCAATGGATGGAAGAAGCAGTAACACAGCGAATCGTTAACTTACACTATTCATTTTTACTTAGCCCCAAGACAACGAGTAGGACAGGACGTTCACACTTACACAGGGGATATTGCAGGCAGGTAGGGCTTGAGATGGATTGCTTGAGAGGGAGGCAAAGTCGGGAGGCCGCAGCTCACAATTCCTCGCGGTTTTGGCGGGAACCCCTCCGTCGTGTATCCGCTGCGGTAGACGTCACGCGCTGGTTCGGCACACCTGCTCCTCTTCTTGGGGTGGAGCCATCTCCCTCCTTTCAGCACGTCTCTCCAAAGCTGGTTTCCTTGCCGAGTACCTCTCCTCTTTGGCTTGGAGCGTTTCGCATCTCACCGCTCCTTTTGGTGCAGCCTCTTTGCTCATCTCCCAGGGTCATCTCGTAAAGCAGTCCCTTACAGTCGCTTTTATCACCTCGGGCGAAATCAAGCCGCCGGCTCCGAGGGCACGCCTACCGGGTTGCTCACCGCGGTGTTGATTGGCTGTTAGGGCTGGTTCACTCCTTCCCTCTTATGACGAGGTGGAGACACGCCTTTCTTCCCCAACCCTACCTCGTGGCCAATGGTGGTTTGAAGAAAACCGCCCAAAATGCGGAAGGCAATTGGAAGGGAGGTTTTGGGGAAATTGGAAGGGCCTACTCTTATTTTGTTTGATACAATGCAAAGTCAATCTAGTGGGAAAACACATATTTAGCCTACATGGAATAAGGAAATACACTATTTAAAAGATATATCGTGACCTGCGTGTAAGTTTCATGGAATTAACTAGGACGCCGACTGCGACCATTATTTACATTAACAGGGTGTTACCGTACTTTTGTAACGTTCACATTGTAACGTTTCCACATTCGTTACAATATATACATACATACATATATACATTCATACATATATACATTCATACATACATATATATATACAGACTTGGCATTTAATATGGAATATTTTTTTTTTCTTGACTTGGGTTTACTTTCTTAACTCAGTATATCAATCTATTGAGTTTCTTTTACACTTTGGTGATGTATTTGTTAAAAGAACCATGTCACTGATTGTCTGTCGCAGCAAGAAGTCAACAACAGGATTGTATCACAGGTGGCGTGGCAAAATGTACGGACAGGTGCATTTGATGATTGACTTCACAGTCGGGTATACAAGGGTTGTTGCGTTCTGTATTAGTGGAAAACAACTGCTGCACGTCTCCAAAAGTTATTGCCGCTTCCTCTGGAGATGGTCCGTCAACTCGACATTGCTGTTTGTCATGGAGTGGTGGCTTAACGAAATTACTGCATGAAACAGCGTGCTATTGCTCGGCAGTATGGCATCACTCAAGGTCAGGTGTCAAAGATCCTGAAACGAAATGCTCAGAGGGGTGTCCCTACTCCAATACCGAGGCCAGGACGTCCCCGCAGAACCACAAGGAGGGATGATCGCCAGCTGCACCGGTTAGTCCGCAATGGCCGTACCAATTCAGCTAATCGGCTTAGGGCTGAGTGGCAGCAACTGACAAATGTGCCTGTATCCAGAAGGCTAGTCAACCAACGACTGGTTCAAGCAGGCTATCGTGCCAGGCGTCCCCTGAGAAAGCCATGCCTGACCAGACAACACCGCCAGCGCCGATTGCAGTGGGCC
>NC_136262.1:67891164-67906164 GCF_964187855.1 Myxine glutinosa
ATCGCCATCGCGTGCACAAACGCGCAGGAAAGCGAATGAATCGCAAATTCGTTTTTATTAGTTTTAAAACATAGTTTAACGCCAACATAGTTTGCAAACGTGAAATAAATGAATACGCTCTCAAATGTGCCATCCGAGGCAGAGTGTGTCCGCCACGTTCGGCACACGCGATAGTTCGCTGCTCTCTGATTGGTTGAATCGTTTTTTGGACATAGCTCGGTAAGTAATTGTCCGATTAATATGAAACCTTGAAAAGGCACATCCTCGGGTCCCCAGCAATATACCTGGCAAGTTAAAAGTATATCGGACCCGTGGTTGTCGAGAAACAGCGGTCACAGACAAACAGACGTACAAACGTACAGACAGAGATTACTGGAATTATAGATAGATATCTACACATCTGGGCAGTGTCTGTGTTGTCACTTAACGACTCACTCAAACTTTTGTTTCCGTGGTTGTGAAGTGTTTTTAATAACGTTGTGGTGGTTTTGAATCACGTGGTGGTGAGGTATTTTGAATTATGTGGTGGTGAGGTGTTTTTAAATGACGTGGTGGTGAGGTGTTTTTAAATCACATGATGGTGAGGTGTGTTTAAATCACATGGTGCTGAGGTGTTTTGAATTACATGGTGGTGAGGTATTTATAATTACGTGGTGGTGAGGTGTTTTTAATTATGTGGTGGAGAGGTGTTTTGAATTAGTTGGTGATGAGGTGTTTTGAATTACTTGGTGGTGTGTTTTCAAATGACGTGGTGGTGAGGTGTTTTTAATTTTGTGGCTGTGAGGTGTTTTTATTACGTGTTTTTATGGCTGTGAGGTGTTTTTATTATGTGTTCTATGGCTGTGTGGTGTTTTTTATTTTGTGGTGGTGAGGTGTTTTTATTACGTGTTTTATGGCTGTGAGACCGTGTTTTTATTATGTGTTTTATGGCTGTGAGGTGTTTTTAATTTCGTGGTGGTGAGGTGTTTTTATTACGTGTTTTATGGCTGTGAGGTGTTTTTAATATTGTGGTGGTGTGTTTTTATTACGTGTTTTAAAGCTGTGAGGTGTTTTTATTACGTGTTTTATGGCTGTGAGGTGTTTTTATTACGTGTTTTATGGCTGTGAGGTGTTTTTATTACGTGTTTTAATGGCTGTGAGGTGTTTTTAATTTTGTGGTGGTGAGGTGTTTTTATTACGTGTTTTATGGCTGTGAGTTGTTTTTATTGCGTGTTTTATGGCTGTGAGGTGTTTTTATTACGTGTTTGATGGCTGTGAGGTGTTTTCAATTTCGTGGTGGTGAGGTGTTTTTAATTTTGTGGTGGTGAGGTGTTTTCATTACGTGTTTTATGGCTGTGAGGTGTTTTGAATTACTTGGTGGTGAGGTGTTTTGAATTACGTGGTGGTGAGGTGTTTTGAATTACGTGGTGGTGAGGTGTAATCGTCCCAAACTTGCAGTCTGCACCTACCCCTCCCCTATGTATGTGCTGAGGGGTTCTTTCTTGAAAATAAAACATTCAACCTAAATTGCCTATAAAAATGTAATATCACAAACACAACAAATACATTTGTGCAAAATAATTGTTTGTATTATGATTGGTGTAAATCATGACAACACAGCAACTCAGGTACAGTATTTATCCTCAGCTAAAATAAGCCCGTTCCTTAGTGCGCTCGCCTCACCAAGCTAGTATATACATTAGTATATTATATAATTTAGCAACAAAGATAACATGAATGTTTTCATATCAATCTCGTTTCACAGAACTTGACACAAATTAGATGTAATTATTGAATAGCGCATGTGCATACACTCGTACTTCCCCTACTGATCAAGCCCGTTTCAAATTATCCCTCTGCCACCCAGCATTAACATAAATATATAACATTAATGAATTAACATAAACAGAAATAGCATTCACGTCCATACATTATATGTAATCAGTTGATGAAGCATGTTGCGTCGCAAAACAAAGGACAAGACCAAAACTGAAAGACAAAAAGACGCTAGTTCATGCGTATAATAATTTAATGACTGGTCGAATTTGGTAGCGCATATTGAAACGGATATCCTCATGAATCTACACGTCGCAGCTGGTGACCACACTGTGGTCATTTTTCTCTTTTTTGTATTGGAGGTTTCCTCCTATCTTTCACCGTTCAGGAGATTAGCTTGCGCAGACAAACAAACAAACAAACAAACAAACAAAAACTTTCTTTTATACACACACACACATATATATAAAAACAGTATATATATATATATATATATATATATATATATATATATATATATATATATATATATATATATATTGTTACAGACGTGGCTTAGATGTTATTTACCGAGCGGTTTGGTATGACCACGTCTGCACAAGTTACCCGATTATACCCGAACGTTGACTAATCGCGCTACGCTAGGTCAATGAAGGAAAAGACACACGGCTGGGATTAAAATGACACGACACCATGGATACGGTTCTCAAGACCTCCGAGGAGATTATATTCGTTCGGAAGGTCAGATTACAGGGACGAGAGGTTACAGCATAGAAAGACAAGCACTTAGACACAATCTTATATTAACCCCAACAGACGACAGATAAACGGGACAAAAGGCTGACTCACCACGGGGATTGATGGCTAGGAAAGGCAGGATCGATGGCTCCAGGTGCACCTGGGCTCAGGGACAGAATCGACTCGGTCCGGTCCAGAGATGCGGGAGGTCTCACAGCGCTCGAGGTGGCGTCTTGTCGTCTCAAGCTGGGGGCGCATCTGACCTCACATCCGGTGAGTCGCTTCGTATATCCGCGGGGAGTGACACGCCCTCGGCTCGTTAGCTCCGCCTCGTGGAATCGGCACGTTGCTTCTCATTGGGTGCGTGCGGGGGGTTTACCAGGCTCCGCCCTTGACGAGGAGCTGACAGCCAGCCCCTTCGTGGTAACCCCGTGGAGCGCATGGTCATGGCGGCTAACCGAGCTGGTGGGAGGACGCACACTCCCCCCGCGCGCCGTGGTTGTAGTTCGTTGTTGTAGCTGTAGTTGTTGTTGTTGTTGTTGTTTGGGGAAGAAGATGGAAGGAGGTATGGGGAAAGGTCCTAAACTCACTACTGGTGCCATATAATCACATTCTGGTGCAACGAAGAGTCATAATTAATGGAAACGAGTCCTTAACTGACATAGACTAAGAATAACTAGCAAGATGTCCGAAAGTTGTCTACGTGTGATGCGGTGGACCTGGGCACGACATTTAATGGGGGAAAAAAGGGGAGGTCGGTTCTACAGAGTGTTATTTACCGGCAATGGACTAGGGAATGGGGGATTGGGATAGTTGGGGAGTATTGGGGAAATAGGGGAATATTTACAAGCGGATATGGAGGCCAAATTCCATATTCGCAACATTGCACCCTTCTCCTACCCTCGGGGCGTCCCGACCCGATAATTTTTACCTACTTTAGTGTGGCACGCAATGTAGTTCCCTCTACTATTACTCTACCCTGAGTGCGACAGTTTTACAGATATTCACAAATGAGTAAATATGTCCCCCTGCGACGTTGCACCCTTCTCCTCACAGAAACACACCCACAGGATAACCGAATCCGGAAAGAATCCTCAAACTAAACATACAGCCGGTAGGGAGCATTATTTACACAAGACTACGCCGCTATTTACACTACGATCCAGGACCTGTTTTTGGAGGGGACACATGCAGATGTTATGCATAGAGAGAGCACGCATGCTAGCATCGATACACAACCCACGAGTGCTCTGTGGCCTACGGCCTTTAATAATGTGCAGAGCAGCCCCTTCCAAGCATCAAGCACCACCCCATCACACAGTGAGCACCATCCGGTGCACCAATAAAGTGTCTATAAATCATTGTGTGGTGTCGCAGCCGGCCGATGTTCTGCCGCTGGTCTTGCCTTCGTGTGGTGCACCTTGGTGTTCTTACTTCCTTAGAAAAATAAAGAAAGGCGCCAACCGCGTCCATTTCTTTATTGTGGCCGTCAGGGGGCCAACTGTTAGTGGTTCACCTTGTATGGCATAGGTGCCCAACCCGTTGACCCATAGGTCCATCCATGGGTGGTGCTTGGCCGCAAAAGAACTGCGGTCCATTGTGGGTGGCCACAAACATAGCGGTCCATATGGTGTACGATCCAAGCAGCAAGCAGCGAAAGTGCAGGCCCACAACTGCGAAGCCAGCACCTCTCTCTCCTCTCTCTCTACCCCAAAGCCAGATCCTCGGAGGTGGGAGACAAAAGAAGCAGGACAAGTGAGTAAGGTGGTAAGGGCGCAAAAGTGCACGCAATGCAAGGTAATGCACACTGGGGGCACATGGGAACCAGGTGAGACCAGGTACGTTCCTACCCGTACGCTCCCCCCCCCCACCAGGTAACCTACATGGCCCCCTCCCTACCCCTTACTGTATCCACAAAACACAACACTACCCATACAACATCTACTTTACAAATCAACAAACATCCCTACTGTCTTCCCCGTTCCTCCCATATCCCAAAATTCGTCTCTCTCCCTCCTAACCAATCAAATTTGCCATTTTCAACTCAACATCATAATTTGCCATCTCCAACTCAACATCATAATTTGCCATTACCAATTCATCAATCAGTCCCTCCTAGGGAGGGAGAGATGGAATCACCCCAATGTCTCATCCACGTCGTGATGCGTCTCACAATCCACACAGCAATTTCATTTCCTGCAACAAAACAAAGAAAACACAGGTGTGGAGTCATCATCATCACCACAGGTAAGTGGCTGCGTATGGTGCGACAGTTCATCAATCCTAACTATTTCCTAAATGACTTTAACAACTTTACACTACCCCTGGGTCTTTCTCCGGCCAAACCATTGGCCCTCTTACACTATGGTTCTAAAAACCAATTCCCATTGGCCAACTGTGGTGCTTTTCATTTGGGGTCTCACTCCCCCCGATTCATCTCCCGGTGCCCTCGCACAATTCTGGGCTGTGCGAGTACCTCTCCCAGCGGGTCTACCCACCTGCACACCTCCACCACTGCGGTTGCCTCCGAGCTTACCTGCTCCTTACCCTAACCTAACTACCTGGGAAGGCCTCTGGCGCTCTCCCCACTCGTGCCCCTCTCTGGCACTGGGCTGCCCGATCCACACCCGGGATCCTCAGGCACCCACTCACAACTACCGGCTCCCAGAGCCCACCTGCGGCCTCACCTGGCCGACATCCTCACAGTGGTGGAGTGCCCAACCAACTACACACACTAACAGGCTACACGCCAGCCATTTCCACAACACTAATGCACCCATTCACAACACCATTCTGCAACCGCACCACAAATGCCAATATCCAACCACAATTTACCTGTACCCTCTACCTAACACTTACACTACCCGCCCCGGGTATCCGTGATAGGGGTCCACTCTTCCCCCATCCACACCTTCGCACCATGCACACCACTCCGTACCACTTACTCCAACTCTCTCCACACACCTGTACTGGCACACCTGTGCTCTCACACCTGGTGCCACCTGCACCCTTCTCTCCCCAAGCGCATTCGCGCTGATCCACAACACTCATTACTCACACACTGCTCCACACACCTGTCCAGTTGCACACCTGTGCAATCACACCTGTTCAATTGCACACCTGTGCAATCACACCTGTTCAATCCTCACACACACGGCATCATCTCAGCTAACTTCTCCCCTCTGAAACTTGCGCTTCCCAGTCGTCCCTTTAAACTATTGCGCTCCCACGTCATTATCAACCACACTAATCTACCTGCGTCCCCACTACAGGTATCAGTCACGAACTAAACTTAACGTTACCTAATGTCATCTTCGCTAGATCCCTACAATTATCCAAGCCCTCCCTGGCTCGGTTGTCATAGCCACCCCATAAACTATTGCGCATTTGCCCCCACTATGGGAAGGGTGGCAGGGATGCCATCCCACCACATCGGGGGTCTCTCACTATCCATTTTGCACATCAAATTGCAACAAATTAAAAATTTGCCAATCACTACCCATCATCTGCCAATCACTTCTGCCAATCCCTTGCCAATCATCAATTTTTGTTTTTCTCTAATTTTGGGGCCAAAACACTATCCTCATAACCCGTCTACTTACTAATGCCTCTCGGTGCGCCAATTCCTGTCCAAAGCCCGGCTTCGTAAAGCCAAGCCATGAATGCGGGTTGTTTGGTGCCAGCGGCTGGATGCGTCCGGCACTCGGTGCAGGGGCGGGGGTTTACCCGGGCCGAGATCCCACGCACCATCTCGGCACGGAGCCATCCCATGTCCCGATCTCGACCTGCCGGACTGCCTCAACAAAAAGTGGTCGCCATGACGACCCTTTCTATCGGGCTGCCCGCTCCGCCTAGTGGAGCACGGACGCGGCCGTTCAAAGCGAGGCCCGGCACGCACCGAGGGCCCGCTTCGGCTAAAAGTCGACCTAACCTCTAACCTGGTTACCGTCGATGCTTCACCTGGATGCTTACACCCCGCAGCCCGTTCCTTGCTCACACATCCAGCCGTGCCCATGCTCCTCGTACCTTTCCTTACACACCCAGGTACCCTCATTCCACTCACAGCCTTGGTCACACACCTGACCACCGAACACTTTGGCACACATTCGTTGGTCGCACACCTCACCAACACACCTCTTCGCGCCCCCTCCTCTGTCACCTCCTCTGTGACAATCACAGGTGTGCTCTCATTCGCACACCCAACCACGTGCCTCACCACCAACTCCAGCGTGCATTCCCACTCACGCTCTACCATTCCAGGTGTGCATCCTTCCATCCCAGGTGTACATCCTCGCTCACCTGTCACAACTAACTCACGCTCCATGTCACTCTCACTACTTTCACCTCCATTCTTGACAGCGCACTCACCCTTACTCTTGACAGCGCACTCTTTCCTCATGCACCTGTCCGTCACACACCTTTCTCGCGCACACTCTCCCGTTACACCCTCTGTAACACTCACCACAGGTGCGCATTCTTCCTTGCCTTTGACAGCGCACTCTTTCCCCATGCACCGGTCCGTCACACACCTTTCTCGCGCACACTCTTGCGCACACTCTCCCGTTACACCCTCTGTAACACTCACCACACCGCGCTTCCATGTGCCCCCTCGCACACGCGCTACGACCGACTCACTCTCGCCAGCACCCTCACTCCTTGGCACGCACTTTTTCCTCACACACCCCAGAGTCGGACTTCCTCGCACACCTCCTTTTGCGCACACCAGACCTGTCGCACACTTCACCAGTGGCCTCTCACGAACACCCGGGTCCATCTCGACCCCCAAGCTTCTTAAATCCCCTGGCGCATCATACGCACGACCATATTGGTCACCACTTACACCAGGTCCTCTTCCTCTTCGCTTCTCCTTCATCACCTGCGAATCCCTCATCCGGTTAATGAGCACATCATCACGATTTGAACACAGGCTTTGGACCAATTCTTTTACTTCCTCCTTTATCTCTTTGTTATCCCCTCTCCGTCGCTTCTTAATTTCGCTCACCCCTTCTTCCACTTCTTCTAGTTTCTGCTTCACCTCTTTTATTCCCCGGTACGTCTCCTCAAGCTCATCCTCTAAGGCTACCTTGACCGTTTCCATGTGCGTCCTCACCTGCCGGTCCTTCGTCTCCATGACCTCTATCACCTCGTCCAGCCTCGTTGTCAGTCCCTCACGTACCATCTGACATTCCCTCTTCGTCGCTACCAAGTCATCTTTTAGTTCTCTCTGTGTCGCTTTTAAACCTCCTAATACCGCAGTGTTCCTTTGAACCTGCTCCACTAACTCCGTCTGTCCCACCGTCAGCTGCTCCACCTCCTGCGTCAGGACCTCTATGCCCCCTTGTAACTTTACAGTCCCCTTTCTCACCTCCTTCTCCATGTGCTCCTTACAGTGCCTCACCTCATCGCGCACTCCTCCGACCTCCTCACTCACACCTCTTCTGATCTCCTCTCCCATCACTTGCATCTCCTGCCCAGATGCCACCCTCATCTGCTCCATTTCCTCCCTGTGAGCATCCAGTTTGGTTTCTACCCCCATTCTGACCCCCTCTATCTGCTGCCCCATTTGGTTAACTTCCCTTTCCGCTTGGTCCCTCATGTCCCTCAATTTGCCTTCCATACTGTTTTCTAACCCCTCTAACCCATTTTTCACTCCCTCTATCTGATTCTCCTGGGCAGCCATTCTATTTTCTACCCCCTCTAACCCCTTTTGCATCCCTTCCATTTGATTCTCTTGAGCGGCCATTCTGTTTTCTACCCCCATTAACCCCTCCTGTATTTCCCCTAATCTATTGTCTAATTTCCCAAATTTCTCGTCTAGTCCCTTAAAATTATTGTCTAATCCCCTAAAATTATTGTCTAATCCCTTAAAATTATTGTCTAATCCCTCACCAGTACCCCTCGCTTCGTCCCTCATTACCCCCATTTGGTTTCCCAAGTCATTCCTCAGGTCTTCACTTGTCCGGACCATGAGCGCCTTTATTTGTTCCATAAATAGGCCCCAATCCATCGGCGGCGCTGCTACGGTCGCGGGCGCGGTGACCAGCGAGGCGCCATTTTGTGCGTTTGCTACCCTCGCTGCTTCGCTCTCCTCACGTCCCTCAATTTGGTCCTGGACCGACCCTGCCTCACTCTCCACTACCGGACCCCAGCTGTCTTGGTCTGCCATAGCGCGACTTTCAAAATTCGGGTTTTTATTTCCGTATAACAAAATCAAATTTCGCCGTTATAATTTCGCGCGGGAAACGCGCTCCGATTCGACTCTACTACAAATTTGGGCCTAATAAATTTAGTCCCGGGTTCGAATTCCACTCCTCGACACCAATTGTTACAGACGTGGCTTAGATGTTATTTACCGAGCGGTTTGGTATGACCACGTCTGCACAAGTTACCCGATTATACCCGAACGTTGACTAATCGCGCTACGCTAGGTCAATGAAGGAAAAGACACACGGCTGGGATTAAAATGACACGACACCATGGATACGGTTCTCAAGACCTCCGGAGGAGATTATATTCGTTCGGAAGGTCAGATTACAGGGACGAGAGGTACAGCATAGAAAGACAAGCACTTAGACACAATCTTATATTAACCCCAACAGACGACAGATAAACGGGACAAAAGGCTGACTCACACGGGGATTGATGGCTAGGAAAGGCAGGATCGATGGCTCCAGGTGCACCTGGGCTCAGGGACAGAATCGACTCGGTCCGGTCCAGAGATGCGGGAGGTCTCACAGCGCTCGAGGTGGCGTCTTGTCGTCTCAAGCTGGGGGCGCATCTGACCTCACATCCGGTGAGTCGCTTCGTATATCCGGCGGGGAGTGACACGCCCTCGGCTCGTTAGCTCCGCCTCGTGGAATCGGCACGTTGCTTCTCATTGGGTGCGTGCGGGGGGTTTACCAGGCTCCGCCCTTGACGAGGAGCTGACAGCCAGCCCCTTCGTGGTAACCCCGTGGAGCGCATGGTCATGGCGGCTAACCGAGCTGGTGGGAGGACGCACACTCCCCCCGCGCGCCGTGGTTGTAGTTGTTGTTGTAGCTGTAGTTGTTGTTGTTGTTGTTGTTTGGGGAAGAAGATGGAAGGAGGTATGGGAAAGGTCCTAAACTCACTACTGGTGCCATATAATCACATTCTGGTGCAACGAAGAGTCATAATTAATGGAAACGAGTCCTTAACTGACATAGACTAAGAATAACTAGCAAGATGTCCGAAAGTTGTCTACGTGTGATGCGGTGGACCTGGGCACGACATTTAATGGGGGAAAAAGGGGAAGGTCGGTTCTACAGAGTGTTATTTACCGGCAATGGGACTAGGGAATGGGGGATTGGGGATAGTTGGGGAGTATTGGGGAAATAGGGGAATATTTACAAGCGGATATGGAGGCCAAATTCCATATTCGCAACAATATATATATATATATATATATATATAAAAACAGTATATATATATATATATATATATATATATATATATATATATATACATATATACACTACTGTGTTCAAAAAGTATCCGACCTTTATTTTTCGTGCGTAAAAAAGAAGAAGCTAGGGAGGCGTTGATTGGTGCACGTATGTAGGCGATCCTAATGCGCACGCGTGAATTTTTTCCCACCTGCAGAAGCTGTCATTCGACGGCAGACCGCCGATGAGTGAGGAAATGTAAGTGAGCGCCGTCGGATTTTCGTTTTTGACAAAATGACGGAAAAACTTGAACAACGCTACTGCATCAAATTTTGTGTAAAGCTTGGCGATTCCCAAGTGGAAACGATCCGCCAGATCCAACACCGTTCATTCCATTATGAAGGAGGATTTGGGCTTCAGGAGCATCTCAGCGAAGTTCGTACCAAAGCTGCTAACGATTGAGCAGAAGCAACTCCGTTTGGAGATCGCACAGGACATGCTGGAGACTGTGAACAGCGATCCCAGCTTCCTCAACACAGTGATCACTGGCGATGAGTCCTGGGTTTATGGGTACGACCCAGAAACCAAGTTGCAGTCATCACAATGGAAGCATCCAACATCGCCAAGCTTTACACAAAATTTGATGCAGTAGTGTTGTTCAAGTTTTTCCGTCATTTTGTCAAAAACGAAAATCCGACGGCGCTCACTTACATGTCCTCACTCATCGGCGGTCTGCCGTCGAATGACAGCTTCTGCAGGTGGGAAAAAAATCATGCGTGTGCATTAGGATCGCCTACATACGTGCACCAATCAACGCCTCCCTAGCTTCTTTTTTTTTACGCACGAAAAATAAAGGTTGGATACTTTTTGAACACACTACGTATATATATATATATATATATATATATATATATATATATATATATATATATATATATATATATATATATATATATATATATATATATATATACAGTAGTGACCCCTAATTCCGAACGCCCCTCATCTCGAACTACTCTAATTCCGAACCGTAAATTCGAGAAAATTTTGTCCCTAATTCCGAATGTATTTCGATAACCGAACGTGGAGGGCAAACGTGAAAGCATGGGCTTCCAGGCAGTTCTTCACTGAGTGGATTCATGAGGAGTTTGCCCCTTCTGTGAAGGCTTATCTTGAGGAGAAGAGTCGCCAACACCAGGCAACTTTGGAGAGGTGGTTCTCTAAAGAAAGCAAGCCTAGTGAGCCCCAACCCTCTACAAGTGGTGTTAAGAGACAAACAGAGCAAACACCAGAAGCACAGTCATCTGATGTTAGCTTGGAAGGTGCCTCACCTTCCAAGCAATAAAACCCTCTCCCTCCTTCCTCCTCTCCAGCTTCCACATGCACCATCAGAACTCTCCACTAAGGTAAATGCAGTTATTTTCATGTTAGTACATTTATTTCTTGTTTTTATTATTATTATTATTTGATATTTAGGGCATTTACTCATCTTATTTTACCTTGAATCATGTGTATTTGCAGTTAACAGTGTCTTGATAATGGGTTTTTGGGGTCCAGGAACGGATTAATTCACTTTCCATTATTTCTTATGAGGAAAATAGTTTCTAATTCCGAACTTTTCCCAATCCGAACTGCCGCTGGAACGAATTAAATTCGGATTTAGAGGTCCCACTGTATATATATATATATATATATATATATATACAGTCACGTGAAAAAGTAAGTACACCCCATGTAAAGTTTTGACCTTTTCAACATATTTCAACATACAGCTATTTGATCTTCATTTCAACAATATTGATAGATAAAGGTGATATAATATAACAAATATCATGAAACACTTACATTTTGTAGTCCATTGTATTATTTAAATAAACATAAATGCAAAATTCGCATGTGGAAAAAGTAAGTAAACCCTTGGCTCTAATAGGTTGTAATGCCCCCTTTGGCAGAAACAACCTCAAGTAGGCGCTTCTTATAACTGTCTACCACTCTCTGACATCGACTGGGAGAAATTTTTGCCCACTCCTCCATGCAGAATTCTTTCAGCTGTGCGATGTTTGAGGGGTTTCTTGCATGCACAGCTCGTTTCGAATTCCCCCACAACATCTCGATGGGATTTAGATCCGGGCTTTGACTTGGCCATTCCAGAACCCTCCATTTCTTTCTTTTCAGCCATTCCTTGGTGGATTTACTGGTATGTTTAGGGTCATTGTCATGTTGCAAGGTCATTGTCATGTTGCAAGGTCCACCTTTGGTGGAGCTTCAACTTGCAGACAGATGGCCTCACATTATCCTCAAGTACCCTCTGGTACAATGAAGAATTCATCGTGGATTATATGATGGTGAGCTGCCCAGGCCCTGATGCAGCAAAGCTGTCCCAAACCATAATATTTCCACCACCATGCTTTACAGTTGGTATCAGGTTCTTGTGGTCAAATGCTGTCTTTTGTTTTCGCCAAACATGTCTTCTGGTACTGTAGCCAAATAGCTCTACCTTTGACTCATCTGTCCGGAGCACATTGTTCCAGAAGTGCAGGTCTTTGCCTCGGTGTTCATTAGCAAACTTTAGTCTTGCCCTGATGTTCTTTCTGGACAGCAAAGGTTTCCTGCTGGTACACCTCCCATGTAGATCAAATTTGTGCGGCCTCTTTCTAATGGTAGACTCATGCACTTTGACATCAACAGTGGCAAGAGCTACCTGTAGGTCCCGTGATGACATTCTGGGGTTCTTAGAGACCTCTTTCAGCATCTTGCGGTGTGCTCTCGGGTAAACTTGCTGGGACGGCCTGGCCTGAACAAGTTGGCAGTTGTTTGGAATCTTCTCCACTTGTAGATGATCTTCCGGACAGTCGAATGATTGATTTCAAATTGTTTGGAGATCTTTTTACATCCCTTCCCAGACTCGTAGGCATCTATAACCTTCTTTCTGAAGGCCTCAGAGAGCTCTTTTGATCTAGGCATGGTGACGCCGCACACCTCAACAACAAAGAGCAAAAAAAAGTAAATGTCTGAGGTTTAAATAAGAGAGGTTCCTCCAAGATCCTCTCTAATGATGTTCTAATCATTTGCACCTGAGCTGGTGCACCTGATTCTAATTTTAGGTATTTGAAGTAGTGATAAATGTAAGGGTGTACTTACTTTTTCCACATGCGAAATTTGCATTTATGTTTATTTAAATTATACAATGGACTACAAAATGTAAATGTTTCATGGTATTTCTTATATTATATCACCTTTATCTATCAATATTGTTGAAATGAAGATCAAATAGCTGTATGTTGAAATATGTTGAAAAAGTCAAAACTTTACATGGGGTGTACTTACTTTTTCACGTGACTGTATATATATATATATTGATGTGTAATAAGAAGGGGAACATCTCAAGCTGCAAGACATGCGCTGGTGTGTGTAAAAGTTGCAATTCGACAAAGATAAGTGACAGATTAACACTTCTGAATTGTAATGCTCTAGTCTGTGCAATGCGAAATTGCCATTTGAGGCAACACTGGCAAGACGTTCTCCATATCTTCCCATTCTTTGCACTGGACTGGTATGCAATAAATTGGTACTTTAAATCCAGCTGAATACAGCATTAGGATTTGGATTACGAGCATCTGAAACTGGAACTTCTCTGGAAATTAGCATGTTGCTTTTTGATCGTCAGTAACAACGCAGCCAGCTCACCAGTGGCCTTCATGGTGGGGATAATCTTCCTGTCCATAAATTCAGATTGACTCTTGTTGCCCTCATGACAATTTTGGATTGTCACTCAAGTACTACCAAAAAAGAAGCACTACCTGAAATTCCCGTTTCTGAATAAAATACACTAAAGCTCGAATTAACGTCTCTCACTCAGACCTCATGAACCATGTACAAACAAGTGACTTTGTCAGACGTTGATGCCTTTCTTAGTGTTAATATCAGAAGTCTGAAGTTTCATCACCATTATGAGAAGCAAGAACTCTATTTTTAATTCGAAGTTTTGAGTTTTTATTTTGTGAAAATATGATGCATGAGCTTACCCAACACACACCTAACATGTGATGCTTACCCATGATCCTGTGCAGTGTACAATGCTGTTGGTCTTGCAGCGCATGAACTATTTGATGCGGTTGACTTTGACAGTTGGTTCAGTGGCAGACTCGTCACAGAGTTGCAAGTCTCTGACCCCAGGTTGGATATGGTTATTTTCTTCGTTATATTTTAGGGACTCTGGAACACGAGAAGGTTATTTTTCGGCTTCATATTGTAACAAATAATATAACAAACGATATGGTATTCACAGAATACTTACCCCACACAGTTTTGATGACTTGGTGTGAGCCAACTCTTCTGTTTTTATTTTTTTTCATCTCTGGGAATTAGGCTTTGTTTAATTCACCATGTAAGTTCTGAGGGGGCGGGCATCATCGAAGTAATATGCGCGATATCAAATGGTCCTGTAACATGTGGTAAAGTTTAAATTTCCTCCGTTGAATGGTTTTCAATGTACACTGAATATGTGCTATATCAAATGGTCAAGTAACGTGGTAAATTTTCAATTTCGTCAATTGAACTGTTTTCGGTGTGCACCCTTAACAGAATGCAGGAATGTACATATGTAGGTACGTACGTACATACGTGACTGATTGCTTATCTCCATTTTTCGCTTTACCGCATGGGGTAAAAATCACTCGTCGAGCTACACTTGGCAAAACATAACAAAATAGAATTTCACTTGGAAGAGCGCATGCCTCTGCCAGGCTGAACAGTTTTCGTTTTTTGTCCCACTGATGGGCTGGATCTGAACCAAAATCGAAATGGCTTGTTTTGTCACCGAACCAACTCAAAGCCACTTTTGTCATAACTCGTCGACAACGTTTTGAGATGCAGTTGGACGCGACATTCACGGGGGATATGTGCAGGAAAAATGCTGCTAATGTTGATTTTGCTATGTGTGAGGACATTGTTTGAATGGGGGGAGGGGGGGGGGGGGGTTAGTTTTTTTACTACATGGTCCAGGCTTGTGGAAGAGCTATGATTAGAACAAACCAGAAAGGGGAAATGCCAACAGCAGGGCGGAGGGAGAAAATAGATGGAGATGGACAAACAAGGGATAAGA
>NC_136262.1:67911164-68028664 GCF_964187855.1 Myxine glutinosa
TGGGGCGCAGTATTCGGCGCAGAGAAGACCAGGGCTTGCGTGGATATTCGTAGGGTCTTGGCGGAGGCTCCCCAGGTCGTACCAGCGAGACGTCGGATAAGCGAGACCCTGATGTCACCTTGGCCTTATCTTCTTCTAGGTGTTGCTTGAAGGACAGTATCCGATCTAGGCGTACACCGAGGTACTTTGGGGCTTGCTGGAACTCCAGGCGTTTGTTGTCAATGAACACGTCCAGTTCCCTTTTTGCTTCTCTGTTGTTAAGATGGTATGCCGATGACACTGTCTTACCAATACTGAGCTGCAAACGCCACCTCCGGAGGTAGGCTACCAAGGTGCCCATGTCTTGGTTGATACCGTTTTCCATCGCCTTCCATGTTGGTCGTCGCAGCATGATGGCCAGGTCGTCCGCGTAACCGTACTTTCTGGATGTTGTATCCGGCAGGTCGTAGGTGTAGATGTTAAACAGCATCGGCGAGAGAACCGAACCCTGCGGGACACCATTCCTCAGTCTTCTGAGCCTGCTACGCTGGCCGTCGCTGGTCTGTAGGACGAAGCTGCGGTTTGACAGCATCTCCATGATGAAGTTCACCATATGCCGGTCCGGGCTTGTCCTCAGCAACTTCAGGTGGAGTCCACGGTGCCAAACGGTGTCATATGCAGCTGTCAGGTCCAGGAACACTACGCCAGCGCCAGTGTGAGTAATGTTACCTGGTCCACAGTTGACCTGCCACGACGGAAACCGGCTTGTTCCCGCGGGAGCTGTGGGTCCACCACTGGGTCGATGCGGCTGTGGATCATCCTCTCCAGAATCTTAAATGGGACGCAGAGCAACGAGATCGGTCTGTAGGGACTTGGATCTTCCGCAGGTTTGTTCGGCTTCAGCAGGGCTATGACGGAAGCACGGCACCAGGTCTTCGGGAGCTTGGACCTCCGGAGGCACGAATACGTTGTGGCGTTGTGTACTATCTAACTGACTCACGCCCACAATTAACCGAATTACGGAATTATTCTCAAACTATACATAAAGCCGGTGGGGAGCATGTTATTTACAAGACTACTACTATTTACAAAACTACAACCCAGGACCTGTCTTTTGTGAGAAAAAGAAGAACTTTTGAAAAGAGGAAACACAAATTGCACTGCACTGCACCAATACACCACACACCCATATGCTCACAAATAAAAAAATTGCACAAAAAGCACCATCACCAAAATGCACCATCATCACAATGCACCAAAACATTTCAAATTAATCAGTGATGATGTCTTGTGCTTGCTGGACTGCAGGGCCGCAGGGCCGCAGGGCCGCGATGTCTTCTTGCTTCATGTTCTTCGGTGTGCCATTGTAAAACTTGATGTCTTCTTGTCCGGGCACACCAAAGATTAATTAATAAAAAGTGCACAAACCGTGACCGCTTTTTATTTTGGCCAGCAGGGCCAGCTGAGGTGGTCCGACTGCATGGCATGTGCGCCACTTAAGAACAGTGGTCTGCAAGGCAAGATACTGCTGGCAGCAATGGTCTGCTCCAGCAAAGGTGCCAGGCCACAGAACGTGTGGTCCATATGGTGTACCGGTGCTGGCAGCAGGGTGCAGCGCAAGAGTGCAGCCGCACAACTCAGGGCACCTGCACACTCCCCTCAACAAAAGACCATGGGTCCATGAGTGGGGAGGAAGAAAAAGCAGAGGTTAGTGTGGGAAGGGCGCAAGGGTACACATCAAAACAAGTTAATGCGACATGAGGGGCGCGGGAGGAGCGAGCGGAGAAAGCTCGTCCCTAGCCGTTCGTCACCCCCCATGTCAATCGACACTACCTTTGCCCTTCCCCGTATTTACAATTTACAGATTCGTCTCTACTCGTCCCCAATCCCTCCCAAGAAGGAAGGGATGGAATAAACACAATGTCTCACCCACGTCATGATGCGTCTTTCCATCCAAACATTTGCAAAAACCTGGTGTGGAGTCCTGTCACCTCGGTGAGTGGATGTGGGTGGTGCGAAGAGATTTCATCCTAACTATCCTTCTAATTGACATTAACTCTTTAAACTACCCGGGGTCTTGCCCTGCCAATCTAATTGGCCTCTTTAAACTATGCGGTTCTAAAAACCAATTCCCATTGACCATCCCGTGGTGCTCTTCCAATTTGGGGTCTCACTCCCCCAATTTTTCCTACTGTGCCCTCGCACAATTTCGGGGCTGGGTCGTGTGGCTCTACGAGCAGGTCTACCTACCTGCGCACCTCCGCCACTGGAGTCGCCACCCGAGCTTGCCTAGCCCCTGCGACTACCCTAACTTGGGGAAGGCCCTCCTGGCTCTCTCACCCCACTAATGCCCTCTCTGGCATTGGGCTACCCGGGTCCTCTCTTAGGATCCTCGGGCCCCGCTGAACTCTATCTGAACTCTACCTGGCTCCCAGAGCCTACCTGCGGCCTCACCTGGCCGACAGACTCCCAGTGGCGGAGTGCCCCAATAACCATACTTACCAACAGGCTCACACGCCCAGCCATCCACTTACTCATGCACCCTTCAAAGCAACCACTTGCTACTACTCGCACCACAGATGTCAATATCCAAACAATTTACCTACTCCCTCTACCTGACTTTAAACTACCCTCCCGGGGTATTCGTGAAGGGGTCCATCTTCCCCCATCCACTCCTTCGCACCATGCACTCCACACCACTCATTGCACACACCATTTACTCCACACCATTTTTTCCACACCACTCAGTATTCGCACTTGCACCCCATGCAAGCCAATCACTCAATACACTTACACTTGTCCACAATACTCCATTCATACACTTTTACACACACACACACATCATTCTCGAGCATTGCCTCATTTGCTCACCATCACCACAAAGACTCTCATTCAATTCCTCATTTGCGCCTAAAGCGCATCCTCATACTCATACACACAGCATCATCTACCTAACTATTTCCCTCTAAAACTCGTGCTTTCCCTGTCATCCCTTTACATTAAGCACATCCCTCGTCATTAATATCCACATAATCTGACTACGTCCCCTCTACTTGTACAAAGGTCACTACTTAAATCTCGGTCTCCTAAAGTCACTTCTAAATCCCTATCAATTATCCTAGCCCGCCCTGGCTAGTTCATACTGCCAAATCCCATACTCTACTGCTCCTTTGCCCCAAGAAACGATGGGAGGGATGGTAGAGCTACCATCCCTCTACATCGGACACTATCTCCCACTATCATCCCCAGTCCTCTCGCACTATGAGCCCCCGTCATGTGAGGTACTGGGTCCTGCCTCGGCATCTAAAGCTGAGGCGATCCATGAGGGCGCCTGCTCGTCGGTGTAGGGTCTTAATCGGTCGGCATGGACAATCCGAGGGAGGGCTCGTGGCCCATTTTGATCTTAATGACCACGTCACAGATCTGCGACAGGACGACCCCCGGGTCTTTCCAGGGAGAGGTGAGTTTGGGGCACGTACCCTTCCGCCTCCGGGGATTGAAGAACCAAATCTTCATCCCCGGAGCGTACTGACTCCCCTGGCTCCGGTGGTCATACCTGCGCTGCATCTTGGCACCCACCAGCTGAAGCTGGCGGCCTGCGAAGGCATGGACCCTTTCCATGCCTTCCTCCAAATGACGTGCATAGCCCTCCCTCGGCGGTGTATCCGTGGACTCTGGAACGGGACCGCATAGCAAGTCGGCGGGAGCCCGCAACTCCCGCCCATACATAAGCAACGCTGGACTGCATGCGGTGGCTCCGTGCTGGCTAGTTCGGTAGGCCATTAACAAATACGGGAGATGTTCGTCCCAGTCGTCCTGACGGGTGGTGGTGAGCAATGCCAATTGTTGAACCAGGGTTCTGTTGAATCTTTCCACCATCCCGTCAGATTGAGGTCTTAAGGGCGTTGTCCTTGTCTTCCTAATTGACAGGAGTCTGCACACATCTTTTAATAATTGGCTTTCAAAATTTTGACCCTGGTCGGTGTGCAGCTCCTGTGGAATCCCATGCCGACATACAAATTCTTCCACGAAGGCCTGTGCCACCACCCCGGCTTCTTGGTTGGGGGGGGGCATCGGCCTCCGGCCACTTGGTGAAATAGTCCATTACAACGAGGATGTACTTGTTACCTTGGCGGGTGCGGGGTAGTGGTCCTAGAATATCCATAGCCACCCACTCAAGGGGGGCCCCCACCTGGTGTAATTGAAGGGGGGCCCTCATCCTCCGTGCTGGTCCCTTTTTAGCAGTACAGGCGTCGCATCTCCGACACCAGTCCTGTATATCGCGCCCCATATTTACCCAATAGAACCTCCGGCGGACACGAGATGTTGTCTTTGTCCTGCCCTAATGGCCGCCTGAGCGGGTACCATGCACCTGCTGTAATATTGTGTTCTTAAATTTCTCTGGGACTATCACCAGCCAGGAAGGTCTCTCAGAGGGAACCTCCACCCATTTGCGATATAAGATGTTGTCTTTCAATTCCAAGGTTTGCCACTGAGCCTAATATGCCTTTGTTGGCGCCCCGAGGGGGGTGACCTCTTCCCCATTAGGTCTTTGTCCCAATCGAACCCATTCGTACACCGGTCCCAGTACGGGATCCTCCCGCTGGGCCGTGCTCCAAGCCAATGTTCCAAATTCTTCATCTGCGGTTAGTCGCAAGATTGGCCCTCTCACCCGGGTTGCACGGACTACGAGGGTAGCAGTGGAGTCTGCCAATTGTTCCTCTCCTCGTGTCTCACACAAAATGTACAGTTTTCCCCCAAACAAGGACGTCAAGAGAGTGCATCGGCATTCCCATGGGCCTTCCCGGCCCTATGGGTCACACTGAAATCGTACTGCTGCAACTTTTCCAACCACCTTGCAATTTGGCCCTCAGGTTCTTGAACCGGAGGAGTCATTGCAAGGAGGAATGGTCAGTTCGAACCAGAAATTTCCGCCCGTACAAGTACAAGAGGAAATGGCTCATGGCAGCCAGCATAGCCAATAACTCTTTACGAGTGACGCAATAATTTCGCTCAGGCCTACTCATGGCCCGACTATAATACGCGATCACTCTCTCCACGCCCCCCTGTGTCTGGGACAAAACTGCGCCCAATCCTTCCTGGCTTGCATCTGTGTCCAGGGTGTAAAGGTCCCGTCACGAGTGGGGTAAGCTAGAATGGGTGCAGATGTCAAACACCCCTTCAATGCTAGGAAGGCCTCTTGGCACTCCCTTGTCCAATTAAATCTTGTCCCCTTTTCCGTAAGCCGGTGAAGGGGCCGGGCCAACTCTGCAAATTTTGCCACAAAGCGCCGGTAGTAGGAGCAGAGCCCCAAAAATATCCGCACCTCCTTGATGGTACGTGGTGCGGGCCACTCCTCTACCGCTGTAATTTTGCCTGGGTCTGTTTTTACCCCCTCGCGACCAATGACGTGACCTAGATAGGCCACCTCTCAAGCAAACAAAGTGCATTTACTCGGACTCAGCTTCAACCCTGCCTGTCTAAGACACCCAAACACCTGGTCCAAATTAGCTATCGCTTGGGGGGAATGTTTTAGCATGTACCAGGACGTCATCCAGGTACACCAGGCATGACTGCCATGGCATGCCGCCCAGTACATGCTCCATCAATCGTTCAAAGGTGGCGGGGGCGTTACACAAACCAAACGGCATCACAGTGAACTGATACAGCCCCTTATCTGTGGAAAATGCCGTTTTCTCCTTCCCTGCCCTATCCATCTCCACCTGCCAATACCCACTGTTGAGGTCCAAGGTTGAGAACCAATTTGAGCCCGCAACGGCATCGAGGGTATCGTCAATTCTTGGCAGGGGATATGAGTCTTTGAGTGTCACGTTGTTCAGCTGGCGATAGTCCACGCAGAAACGCGTGGTCCCATCTTTCTTTTTGACCAGCACAACAGGTGACATCCAGGGACTTCCCGAGGGCTCGATGATACCTGCATCGAGCATTTTTTCTACCTGCTCGTCAGCTTCCTCCCTGTTGCTCCAAGGGAGCCGTCGGGCGGGCTGACGAATAGGCCGGGCCTCACCGGTGTGGATCTGATGTTTCACCAGGCCCGTACGTCCAATATCCTCGGAGGACAAAGAGAAGATATCCAAATGGGATTCAATTAATTTGTGTAAGGCCTCCCTCTGGGTACCCTCCAACTCTACACTACTACGATTTACCATCTCACGAATGGGATCGGGCCAATTCCTATTACTTTTTGAAGACTCCCTCTGGGGCCGGTTCGGCTGGACGTTCTCATCCCTCACTGGCACAACTGGGGTGCAGCCGGCTATCTTCGTGCCCCGTCCTATAGTGCGTGGTTCCGTACTAATATTGATTACGTGGACGGCCACCACCGGCCCGTCCGTTTTTACGAGGGTGCGGCCCACGACTAAACCCGGGATGGACTGCGCTGCCACCCTTTCGACTAGGCCTTCAGGACTCCTGCCATGTTGGGCGAGCTAGCCATCGGGCCGGCACTATGGCCTCGGCCCTCAGGGGAATGGTCACGGCCTCAGAAGCCTCCAGCTCCGTCCTCTCGGCCGTGCTCACCCCCCTTAATGGCAGCTCATCTACTCCCACTTGCAGGGTCCCCCGGCACAAATCGATTTTACAATCGCTGGCAGTCAACAAATCCAACCCTATTAAGCATGGGTCGCACACCTCTGCCACCCAAACTTCTACGTCCCTCTTTACCGACCCCAACTTGAGGGTTACAAAACCACGCCCTATGATGGGGGCCGTTAGCCCGGTAGCCAGCTGCAAACTATGATTTTCCAGACGCTGGATTTTAGCCCAGCCGTCTGCACTCGAATTAAGGATCACAGGGCTGATGATCGTGGCACGAGCTCCTGTGTCCACTACGGTGTCTACCCCCACGCCGGCAATTTTGCACCGAATCGTTAAGCTACCTGTACCAATTTGGCCACAATGGATGACCTGTCACGTCAATGAGGGCACTTCACCATCCCCTACTACCGAACACGGCCCTATATGCTCGGCACTTACTAGTTTCCCGGGCCCTGGCGGGGGGGTGTCTGGAGTCGGCTAGTCCGACCCGTACGAGGTGGAGTTGATGGTCTCGGCTGCCGGGGTCCATCCCGGCGCGGAGCTCGACACTCCCACACACGGTGACCCAGCTGGCTACAATTGAAGCACCTCACCTGGTAAGGTGCTAGCCTCCTGAATTCCAAATTCCCCCCCCTGAAAGTCCTAATTGGGGCATTTGTCCGTGGCCTACTGGGGGCCACCTCCGGAGCCGCCTGCCATGGTCCAGGTCCCGCCAGGCGCTGGTCCACCAGCCTTCGGACCATGCTTTCCAGGTCAGGGCCCCTTTCGGGGGGCCGCCACCAGCAACGGGCCCTACCTGGCGCTCGCTTCCCCGGGCCAGGGGCCTCGCTGCTTCCCAACGGGCCGCAGCGTCGGCCGCCTGGCTCAAAGTTCGCGGGCGCCATATGGCGAACTGCTGCCGAAGCTCGGGGTCCGGGAAGGCATGGATGAAATGGTCCAGCGCCAGGCTTTCCTGGGAGGCCGCCGCCATGTCTGCGTGTGCAATCCCTACCGCGCGGCGAATGTCATAGGCCAGCTCCCCGATGGTCTCCTGGGGCTTCCTCTTTCGCACCGCGAGCTGAGCTTTAACAAGCTCGCTCTGTGTTCAATTCCGAATCGATTAATTAAGGCCGCACGGAGGGCTGGCAGGGTGATAGCACCCGGGGGTAAAGCTGTCAGCACCTCCGCCGCCGCGCCGCGCAGTGCCCCCACGAGGTGTACTCCACCTTCGTCCAAATTCCAACCATTCCCCCTACACACATGGTTGAATTGCGCCAGGTACGCCCTCAAATCACTCTTGCCGTCATACGGCGCGAGTGGAACCTTATGGCTGCCCGAAGGCCGGACCCCATGCGTCGCTCCTTGCGGAGTTAGCGCGGGGACGAACTGTTCGGGCCCCCACAGTACACTTCCCGGGGGGGGGGGGTCGCGTGCGTCCCCCGTCCCTCTAAAGACTACCCCTGTCGGTGTCGATGCTTGGGTCGCCTCGTCGCAACCCGCTACCCATTCCATACTCGCACACCCCGGCTCACCAACACCTCTCACACTCCCCATGGTCGGACATCCCTGCGCACACTCTCTCTCCACACACTCCGGACCAGTCGCACACCTTACCATTGGCCTCTCACAAACGCCCGGGTCTATACCAACCCCCAAGCTCGTTGAACCTCCCCTCACACCATATACATTTCCGACCATATCCCTACTCACCTCGGCGCTTCTTCCTCTTCGCTCCTCCTCCGCCACCTGCAAACTTTATTTGGTTACCAAGCACGTCATCACGATGTGAGCACAGACCTTGTACAAATTCGATCACCTCCTCCTTTATTTCATTCTTAGTCTCCCTTCGTCTCTTTTTAATTTCACTCACCCCTTCTTCTACCTCCTCCAACTTTTGTTTCACCCCCTCTATTTCCCGGTGCGCCCCCACAATTTCTTCTTCTAAGGCCACCTTGGTCGTCTCTATATGGTTCCTGATTTCTCTTTCTCTCGCCCTCAACGTCCCTACCACCTCGTCCAACCTCTTTGTCAGCCCCTCGTGTACCAGCTGGCACTCTTTCTTCGTCGCTATAAGTTCTTTTTTAATTTCTTTCTGTGCCAATTTCAGCCCCCCTATCACGGCCGTGTTCTTACCCACTTGCTTCCCTAACTCCTTTTGTCCCACCGTCAGCTTCTCTACTTCCTGCGTCAACTCCTCTATACCCCCCTGTAACCTAGCCGTACTTTCTCACCTCTTTCTCCACACGCTCCTCACACTGCTTTACCTCGTCGCGTACCCCCGCGACCTCTTCGCTCACCCCGCGCCTTATATCCCCCCCCCATTCCATTTCCCTCTTAGATGCCACTCTCATTTGTTCCAATTCGTTCTTTTGGGCATCCAATTTGCTTTCCAGCCTGTTTTTTACCTCCTCTATCTGATCCCCCATTTGTTTTATTTCCCGGGCGGATTTATCCCCCATTTCCCTCAATTGGCCCCCCATCTTGTTTTCTAACCCCATTAACCCATCCTTCATTCCTTCCATCTGGTTCTCTTAGGTGGCCATCCTGTTTTCCAACCCCACTAACCCCTCTTTCATTTCTTTCATTTGATCACCCACGTCCTTCAATTGGCCCCCCAATTTGCTTTCTAATCCCCCTAATTTGCTTTCTAATGCCCCTAATTTGATTTCCCAATTGCTCCCCCATTCTGTTTTCCATTCGCTCACGATCGGCCCTCATTTCTCCCATCTCCTTAATCAATCCGCCAATTTGGCTTCCCAATTGCTCACTGGTACCCCTTGCTTCGGCCCTCATTTCCTGACTGATTCGCTCACTCCGAGCATTCATCCTATGCTCTGACTCTATTATGCAAGCCCTGAATTGTGCCATAAGGACTTGCAGGTCCACAACCCCTACCTGCGCAGCGGGCGCGGCCCTCGCCGCCATGTGCGAGGCGCCACCATTTTGCTCGCCTGCCATCCCTACTGCTGCACCCTCTCCAATTTCCTCTTCCATTTCTCCCGATGGTCCCAATTCTTCCCGGGGGTCCTGGGTTGATTCTATTTCCTCCTCATCTACCCCCACCGGCATCCGACCGCCTTGGCTATCCATGGCACGATTTAATTTAGATGTTAATTAAATAAATTTCGGCCGCCCGTAATTTGGAGTGCTTTAGGCGCACTTCGGGTCCAATCCCACTCCCCGACAACAATTGTTGCGGCCAATATGCAAAATTGGTGTCCAAAATTTGGTCTAAAAAATTTAGTCCCAGGTTCCAAATCCCCACTCCTGACTACCAATTGTTGCGGATCTCCAAACGTCGGCCTTCCCCTTATCAAGGGGGGATTAATCCCCTTGTCCTTTTGCTGGCCGACGCGATCCCGGTGCTATCACGTTCCTTCCGGTCGGTGTTAAATAGGGTTGTTGGTCGAATTAGTCCTATTACCTAAGTACTAACACCGGCTGTGAAGCAAGGAAATAACCCAACCCAAACCACGGCGTTAGTGGACACGCCGAGCGAAGCGAGCCGTGATTCGGGCCGTTATCAGGAAGTAACCCGATTGGAGCGGTTATGATCGTGCCACGCTTACCCAATGGAGAAATCACGAAGACGGTCGAATCAGGAAAGACAGGAAGAACAGATTAGTTTATTACTATTTACACAGGAAGAAGAGGAAGAGAAAGAGCAATGTACAATGAAGAGGAAGAAGCATTACACAGTGCAGCATTATACAGTCTTATGCTTATCCCTGGACACGGGCCCGTTCACACTCAGACTCACTCACACGGGGATGTAGATGGTCAGGTTGAGGGTCCGAAGATGGCGTCCACAGCTCATCCGGTCCCCGACTCGTACTGTGCAGGCGATGAAAGACGGCAGGCAGCTCTCCGCGTGGCGTAGGCGCGAAGCGGACAATTATATATCAGGGAAAGGTCGGTTGGCTGGCGATTATATTGCGTACGCAATAGGTGTACCGGCGCCTTTATACGCGCTCCCGGTATCGCTAGGAACAATGCGCCGCTCCCCCAATGATGTTACCAAAGCGCCTTCCACCAACGTCCTTCTGCCCGAATGCCAAGGCTTGGCTTCCCTCACAAGTCCTTCACAACGCTGCAGTCCTTCGCCAGCCCTTTGTAAAGCGCAATCAATCCTTTCAAAATGCTTGCCACAGCGCGTCTCTCCTCAAACTCATTCAGCAGAGGAGCCCGGCTCATAACTTGATATTGCAACTGACGAGGGCCTCTCCCTTCTCAGAACTCAACGAGTGCCTCTCCCTTCTCATAACTCAACGAGTGCCTCTCCCTTCTCATAACTCAACGTGGGGGCCTCGCGCGACGGGTTTTATTGCCACGCCCAGCGAACCCTCTCAAATCTCTAGCCACACCCTGTCGGGCGATCTCACGCGAGCCCTGGTTGGTTGATGGGGTCTTACCGGCTCCGCCCTTGATGGCTGCTTGGCGTGGCCACACCCCCACCCTTGCGTTCCGCCCCCTTTTCGGGCCTTACCTCGTGGCTTTTGGGCTGGTTTGAGCGAGCAAGAGCAGCAAACGCTGCTGGCAGCCAAAGCGTAACAAACTGCGAGGGGCAATGGGGTGCAGACAGGATAGGCGCAATGGAGTCGGTTGGAGGGAGGCTGCAAAATGGACGAACGGGGCCTTCTCTTATTTGTTTTACACAACGCAGATGCAACTATTGGAAATGGCCTTATCCTAAACACATACTATGAAATAACTAATGTTCTAAGGTGACCTACGTGTTGCATGTGGCCTAACTATGGGGTGCAACCTTTAACCTTCAATGATGTTACCTGTGTGGGTTCTCAAAACCGCAACAATATATATATATATATATATATATATATATATATATATATATATATATATACATATACAGTCACGTGAAAAAGTAAGTGCACCCCATGTAAAGTTTTGACTTTTTCAACATATTTCAACATACAGCTATTTGATCTTCATTTCAACAATATTGATACATAAAGGTGATATAATATAACAAATATCATGAAACATTTACATTTTGTAGTCCATTGTATAATTTGAACAAACATAAATGCAAATTTCGCATGTGGAAGAAGTAAGTACACCCCTACATTTATCACTACTTCAAATACCTAAAATTAGAATCAGGTGCACCATTTCAGGTGCAAATGATTAGAACATCATTGGAGAGGATCTTGGAGGAACCTGTCTTATTTAAACCTCAGACATTTAGTTTGGTTTGCGCTTTGTTGTTGAAGTGTGTGACATCACCATGCCTAGATCAAAAGAGCTCTCTTAGGCCTTCAGAAAGAAGGTTATAGATGCCTACGAGTCTGGGAAGTGATTTAAAAAGATCTCCAAACAATTTGAAATCAATCATTCGACTGTCTGGAAGATCATCTACAAGTGGAGAAGATTCCAAACAAATGCCAACTTTGTCAGGCCAGGCCGCCCCAGCAAGTTCAGCCCGAGAGCAGTCCGCAAGATGTTGAATGAAGTCTCTAAGAACCCCAGAATGTCATCACGCGACCTACAGGTAGCTCTTGCCACTGTTGATGTCAAAGTGCACGAGTCTACCATAAGAAAGAGGCTGCACAAATTTAATCTACATGGGAGCTGTGCCAGGAGGAAACCTTTGCTGTCCAGAAAGAATATCAGGGCAAGACTAAAGTTAGCCAATGAACACCTAGGCAAAGACCAGCACTTCTGGAACAATGTGCTCGGGACAGATGAGTCAAAGGTAGAGCTATTTGGCCACAGTACCAGAAGACATGTTTGGCGAAAATCAAAGACAGCATTTGACCACAATAACCTGGTACCAACTGTAAAGCATGGTGGTGGAAATATTATGGTTTGGGGCAGCTTTGCTGCATCAGGGCCTGGGCCATCATAGAATCCACTATGAATTCTTCGTTGTACCAGAGGGTGCTTGAGGACAATGTGAGGCCATCTGTCGGAAAGTTGAAGCTCAACCGAAGATGGACCTTGCAACATGACAATGACCCTTAACATACCAGTAAATCCACCAAGGAATGGCTGAAAAGAAAGAAATGGAGGGTTCTGGAATGGCCAAGTCAAAGCCCGGATCTAAATCCCATCGAGATGTTGTGGGGGGATTTGAAACGAGATGTGCATGCAAGAAACCCCTCAAACATCCCACAGCTGAAAGAATTCTGCATGGAGGAGTGGGCAAAAATTTCTCCCAGTCGATGTCAGAGACTGGAAGATAGTTATAAGAAACGCCCACTTGAGGTTGTTTCTGCCAAAGAAGGCAATACCACCTATTAGAGCCAAGGGTGTACTTACTTTTACCACATGCGAAATTTCCTTTTTTTTAATTTAAATAATACAATGGACTACAAAATGTAAATGTTTCATGATATTTGTTATATTATATCACCTTAATCTATCAATATTGTTGAAATGAAGATCAAATAGCTGTATGTTGAAATATGTTGAAAAAGTCAAAACTTTACATGGGGTGTACTTACTTTTTCACGTGACTGTATATATATATATATATATGTATGTGTGTATATGTGTGTGTGTATATATATATATATATATATATATATATATATATATATATACATATATACACACATACATATACACACATACATATATATATATATATATATATATATATATATATATATATATATATATATATATATATATATATATAATTATATATGTATGTATGTATGTATACACTGTGCATTCAGAAAGTATTCAGACCCCTTCACTTTTTTCACATTTTGTTATGTTGCAGCCTTATTCTGAAATCGTTTAAATTCATTTTTTCCCTCATCAATCTACACTCAATACCCCATAATGACATAGAGAAAACAGGATTTTAGAAAGTTTTGCAAATTTATTAAAAATAAAAAACTGAAATATCACATTGACATAAGCATTCAGACCCTTTTCTATGACAATTGAAATTTAGCTCATGTGCCTCCCATTTCTCTTGATCATCTTTGAGATGTTTCCACACCTTGATTGGAGTCAACCTGTGATAAATTCAATTGATTGGACATGATTTGGAAAGGCACACACCTGTCTATATAAGGTCTCACAGCTGGCATTGCATATCAGAGCAAAAACCAAGCCATGAGGTCGAAGGAACTGCCTGCAGAGCTCAGATACAGGATTGTGTCGAGGCACAGATCTGGGGAAGCCTACAAAAAAAAATTCTGCTCAATTGAAGGTTCCCAAGAGCACAGTGTCCTCCATAATTCTTAAATGGAAGAAGTTTGGAACAACCAGGACTCTTCCTAGAGCTGGCCGCCTGGCCAAACTGAGCAATCGGGGGAGAAGGGCTTTGGTAATAGTGGTGACCAAGACCCCGATGGTCACTTTGGCTGAGCTCCAGAGATCCTGTGTGGAGATGGGAGAAACTTCCAGAAGGACAACCATCACTGCAACACTCCACCGATCTGGGCTTTATGGAATCTTCACACAGGATCTCTGGAGCTTAGCCAGAGTGACCATCGGGTTCTTGGTCACCTCGCCTACCAAGGCCCTTCTCTCCCGATGGCTCAGTTTGGCCGGGCGGCCAGCTCTAGGAAGAGTCCTGGTTGTTCCAAACTTCTTCCATTTAAGAATTATGGAGGCCTCTGTGCTCTTGGGAACCTTCAATGCAGCAGAAATTTTTTGTCGGCTTCCCCAGATCTGTGCCTCGACACAATCCTGTCTCTGAGCTCTGCAGGCAGTTCCTTCGACCTCATGGCTTGGTTTTTTCTCTGATATGCATTGTCAGCTGTGAGACCTTATATAGACAGGTGTGTGCCTTTCCAAATCATGTCAAATCAATTGAATTTACCACAGGTGGACTCCAATCAAGGTGTAGAAACATCTCAAAGATGATCAAGAGAAATGGGAAGCATCTGAGCTAAATTTCAAGTGTCATAGCAAAGGGTATGAATACTTATGTCAATGTGATATTTCAGTTTTTTCTTTTTCGTAAATCTGCAAAACTTTCTAAAATCCTGTTTTCTGTTTGTAATTATGGGGTATTGAGTGTTGATTGATGAGGGAAAAAATGAATTTAAACGATTTCAGCATAAGGCTGCAACAACATTCTCCTTCCGGTCCCTCGAGCGACGAGGCTTGCTTCGATCTCTCCACGGCATCAAAGTTTGAGTGTTTTCCCGTTCGTGTCTTTGTCAAATTTCCGCTGGGTATTTTGTTGTGTATGTGTTATTGTGTGTTTCTATTTGGTTTTGGTTTTGTAGTTGTTGCAAATTTGTGTGTAATTAGTCGTTTTTTTTTGTTCGCGCCTCGTGCGCGGCCTGATCTCTCCGGGCTCCCTCCTCCTCCCCCCCCCCCCCCCCATCAGTGTTTTGTAAATATGGGTTCTTTCCTTCATAGTATTTGCTTGTTTCTTTGATTTTCTTTTCTCCCCCCTACCTCTCACAAACACCTTACCCTTTGTCCAGCGTTTTGAAAACAGAACAAACAAATAAACAACAACAACAACAACAACAAAAATTCTATATTAATTCTTTCTCTCCTCCCGGACACGTGCTTGTTCGCTCTCCTCCTCGTCTCGACTTGTGCCCCGCCCCCTATATCTCGTTTTTCTTCCACCTCTACTCCTGCTTTCTCAAATCCACGTTCTCACTTAGAGACTTTTCCCAGATTGTTTTTCATGGTTTTGTTTAAATATCATTTAAATATGTTTAAACCGCAGCCGTGATGCTGACGCCGCCCTCCCCTCCCCTCCCCCCCAGAATTTCCATGTTTTAAACGTTTCCCAGTGTGTACTCTGGATTAGAATAGGAACACCGTATCCCTGCGTGTCATAAGAGACGACTAAGAGGGTTGGCGTCAGGAAGGGCATCCGGCCATAAAAAACATTGCCTCAAAAAGAGAAGCATGACAATTACAACTACATATGGGCATCCCGAAGTGAAGATCGGTTTCTGAGGTTTGGGACATGGAATGTAGGGACAATGACAGGGAGATCAGGAGAAGTGGTGGAAGTATTGGTCAGAAGAAGAGTGGACATATGTTGTGTGCAAGAGACGAGATGGAAGGGAAGTGGTGTGAGAATGGTGAAGGGTAGGCAGGGACAGAAATACAAGTTTATGTGGCAAGTGTGCCTGGAGGGCGTGAATGGTGTTGGTGTCCTGTTTTCTGAGGAGTTTGTAGACAGTGTGGTGAGTGTGACTAGAGTGAGTGATAGGTTGATGATGATGAAAATGATTATTGGAAAGCTCTTGGTGAACGTAATCTCGGGATATGCTCTGTAGGTTGGTCGAAGCGATGAAGAGAAGGACAAGTTCTGGTGTGCGATAGAGAAGCTGATGGAAAACGTGAAAGATGAGGAAGTTGTTGTGGGAGGAGGAGACGTAAATGGACATGTGGGAAGGAGTATGGATGGTTTTGAGGGAGTTCATGGGGGTTACGGATATGGTGTGAGAAATGGAGAAGGCGAAAGGATTTTGGAGTTTGCTGATGGAGCTGATTTGTTGATTTGTAATACTCAGTTCCAGAAAGAGGAAAATGAGCTTGTTACATACACGTCAGGTGGGTCGACGACAACCGTTGACTACCTGATGGTGCGTAGGCGAGATAGGGGGCACCTCCGGGACACAAAGGTGATCCCGGGGGAAGAGGCTGTTTCACAGCACCACTTGGTTGTCTGCGACATAAGGGTGAAAGGTGCGAGGAGAGCTCGGCGGGTGAAGTACCAACCGAGAATGAAGGTGTGGAGGTTGAAAGAGGTGACAGTAAGGGAGGCATTAAAAGAGAGGCTGAGTAGGGTCGAGGATGATGTGGTTGAGCTTGAAAGTGGTTGGATGTCAATGCAAGCTAGTCTGTTGGGAGCCGTTGGTGAGGTATGTGGATGGACAAAAGGACCACCGAGGCACTCGGAAACATGGTGGTGGGATGATGAAGTTGGAAAGAGGATTGACGAGAAGAGGAAGAAGTTCAAGGAGTGGCAGAAGGCGAAGGGAAAGGGAGCAGAAACAGCAGAGCATGAAAGTTATAAGGCAGCCAGGAAGGCTGCAAAGAAAGAGGTAGCAAAGGCGCAGGAGGCATGTAGGAAAATGTTCGGAGAACGCTTGGATTCGGAAGAGGGCCAGAAAGCAGTATTCAGGATTGCAAAGCAGATAGCGAAAGAGAGGTGTGATGTGATGGGGGTGAGTTGCTTGAAGGCTGAAGTGGGACAAATCGTTGTCAACCCAGATGGAATTAAAGGAAGATGGAAAAGATATATGGAAATGCTGTTGAAAACAGAGAATTAATGGGATGGCAACATAGAGAGTAACCCAGTTGTAGGACCTGCCGAGAAGATAACTGAAAAGGAAGTTGAGGAAGCGATAAAAGCAATACAACATGCATTTTAAGGCCATTTTCCCTGCTAGAGCGGGGGTTAGCCTTGCGGTCCCCATGACAATCTTCTCCATTTTGCCCTATTTTCTGCATCTCTCCTTGTTAACCCCCTTGCCCGCATTTCTTCTTCCACCATCTTTAGCCAAGTCTTTCTCGGTTTTCCCCGTCCTCTACTTCCTTCTACATCAATTTCCATCACTCTTCTCAACCAGTCACTTTCATCCTTCCTCAACACATGACCAAACCATCTCAGCCTGTTCCTCTTCACAGCATCAATCACAGGCAATAACCAATCATCTTTCGCAATTCATCATTTGTCTTCCTCTCTCTCAACGATACTCTGCACATCCATCGAACCATTCGCATTTCCACCCTTTCCCGCCTTCGTTGCTGCTCTACGTTCATTCCCCATGTCTCGCTCCCATAAATCACAACACTGCTCACACATGCAGCATACACCTTTCCCTTCAGCTTCAGCGACACTCTCCTCCTCATCAGCACGCCACTCAGTTCCCGAAACTTCTTCCATGCACATCTCACTCGAGCAACCGTTGCCGAGTCTGATCCACCTTCTCCATTCAGCATGTCTCCGAGGTAGCAAAATGTTTTCACACCTTCCAGCTTAACGCCGTCTCCAAGATCCAACTCGACATTTCCTCCATCTGCAGCTCCCTCTGTGCACACCTTACATTTGAATGTAGCTGCCACACTGGTAAATGACCCTCTTAGACCACTACATTTTTGATGAACCCACTCAGCGCACATTGTACATTGAATGGAGTTCACTCCGACACCCTTCCTGCACACAGCACACGGCCACTTACCAGTTCTTTCCACCTCACCACATGCTTTACCACTTGCCATCACCTTCGTCTTTCCGATATTCACCTTCAGACCTTTTGTCTCCATACATTCCTTCCACTTGTTCATCTTTTCCTTCAGTCCATCCATACTTTCCGCAATCAACACCAGATCATCTGCATACAACAACTCCCACGGTAAACCCTCCTTTATGTTCTGAGCCAGCACCTCCATCACAGCTACAAATAGTAGTGGACTTAGTACCAACCCCTGATGCACTCCCACCTTCACCTCAAACTCACCACTGTTCCCGTCCTTCGTCCTTACAGCTGTGCGCGCTCTTTTGTACATTGCCATCACTACTCTGATCAACCATTCCTCCACTCCTAACTTCCTCAATGCCCATGTCAATACTTTGCGTGGAACCCTATCGAATGCTTTCTCCAGATCAACAAACCCAAAAAACAACTTCTTCCTCTTCTCCATGTACTTCTCCTGCAACTGCTTCACAATGAAAAGCGCATCTGTCGTTCCTCTTCCTGGCATAAATCCAAACTGCATTTCGTCGATCTTCACTTTCTTCCTTATCCTCCTCTCCAACACCCTTTCCAATACCTTCATTCCATGCTCCAATAACTTTATCGCTCGGTACGAGCCACACTCCAGAGGGTCACCTTTCCCCTTGTATAGAGGGACAAGGGTACTCAGTTCCCAATCCACTGGAATGCGGCCTTCTTTCACCACCAGATTACAGATCTCTGTCATTCTCTTCACACCCCAGCTTCCTGCTGCCTTCAACATATCTCCCACAACTCCCGTCGGCCCTCCCGCTTTTCCACTCTTCATTGCTTTTATCGCTTCCTCAACTTCCTTCTCAGTTATATTCTCTGCCGGTCCTAAAACTGGGTTACTCTCTATGTTGCCATCCCATTCATTCTCTGTATTCAACAGCATTTCCATATATCTTTTCCATCTTCCTTTAATTCCATCTGGGTCGACAACGATTTGTCCCACTTCATCCTTCAAGCAACTCACCCCCATCACATCACACCTCTCTTTCGCTATGTGCTTTGCAATCCTGAATACTGCTTTCTGACCCTCACCTTTGTGTCCCGGAGGTGCCCCCTATCTCGCCTACGCACCATCAGGTAATCAACGGTTGTCGTCGACCCACCTGACGTGTCTGTAACAAGCTTATTATCCTCTTTCTGGAACTGAGTATTACAAATCAACAATTCAGCTCCATCAGCAAACTCCAAAATCCTTTCACCTTCTCCATTTCTCACATCATATCCGTAACCCCCATGAACTCCCTCAAAACCATCCATACTCCTTCCCACATGTCCATTCAGGTCTCCTCCCACCACAACAACTCCTCATCTTTCACGTTTTCCATCAGCTTCTCTATCGCACACCAGAACTTGTCCTTCTCTTCATTGCTTCGACCAACCTGCGGAGCATATCCCGAGATGACATTCACCAAGAGCTTTCCAATCATCATTTTCACCATCATCAACCTATCACTCACTCTAGTCACACTCACCACACTGTCTACAAACTCCTCAGAAAACAGGACACCAACACCATTCACGCCCTCCGGGCACCCTTGCCACACAAACTTGTATTTCTGTCCCTGCCTACCCTTCACCATTCTCACACCACTTCCCTGCCATCTCGTCTCTTGCACACAACATATGTCCACTCTTCTTCTGACCAATACTTCCACCACTTCTCCTGATCTCCCTGTCATTGTCCCTACATTCCATGTCCCAAACCTCAGAAACCGATCTCCACTTCGGGCTACACCCTGCCCATATGTACTTGTAATTGTCATGGTTCTCTTTTTGAGGCAATGTTTTTATGGCTTGATGCTGGATGCCCTTCCTGACGCCAACCCTCTTAGTCGTCTTTTACGACACGCAGGGATACGGTGTACCTATTCTGACCAGGGTACACACTGGGAAACGTTTAAAACATGGAAATTCTGGGGGGGGGGGGGGGGTGCGTGAGCATCACGGCTGCGGTTTAAGCATATTCCAACAATATCCAAACAGAACCATGAAAAACAATCTGGGAAAAGTCTCCAAGCGAGAACGTGGATTTGAGAAGGAAGGTGCAGAGGCGGAAGAGAAACGAGATACAGGGGGCGGGGCACAAGCCGAGACGAGGAGGAGAGCGAACAAGCACGTGTCTGGGAGGAGAGAAAGAATCAATAAAGAATTCTTTGTCTAGGGAGGTGAGGTGAGGTGGAGAAAATAAAATAAAAGAAACAAGCAATACAGCGAAGGAAATAACCCAAACCGACAAAACACCGACGGGGGGGGAGGGAAGCCCCAAGTTACCAGGCCGCGCACGAGGTACGACTCAGAAAACGATTAACTACACACAAGTTTGTACGAATTACAAACCAATACCAACCAGAAACACACAATTCAACAGTACACAGCAAAATAACCAGTGGAAATTTGACAAAGACAAGAATGGGAAAACACTTAAACTTCGATGCCGTGGAGAGCTCGAAGTACGCTTCACTCGCCCGAGGAACCGGAAACCAAATATATGGTTTCGAAACCAAAGCGATAAAAGCAATGAAGGGTAGAAAAGCGGGAGGGCCGACGGGAGTTGTGGGAGATATGTTGAAGGCAGCAGGAAGTTGGGGTGTGAAGAGAATGACAGAGATCTGTAATCTGGTGGTGAAAGAAGGACGCATTCCAGTGGATTGGGAACTAAGTACCCTCGTCCCTCTAGGGGAAAGGTGACCCTCTGGAGTGTGGCTCGTACTGAGCGATAAAGTTATTGGAGCATGGAATGAAGGTATTGGAAAGGGTGTTGGAGAGGAGGATAAGGAAGAAAGTGAAGATCGACGAAATGCAGTTTGGATTTATGCCAGGAAGAGGAACGACAGACGCGCTTTTCATTGTGAGGCAGTTGCAGGAGAAGTACATGGAGAAGAGGAAGAAGTTGTTTCTTGGGTTTGTTGATCTGGAGAAAGCATTCAATAGGGTTCCACGCAAAGTATTGACATGGGCATTGAGGAAGTTAGGAGTGGAGGAATGGTTGATCAGAGTAGTGATGGCAATGTACAAAAGAGCGCGCACAGCTGTAAGGACGAAGGACGGGAACAGTGGTGAGTTTGAGGTGAAGGTGGGAGTGCATCAGGGGTCGGTACTAAGTCCACTACTATTTGTAGCTGTGATGGAGGTGCTGGCTCAGAACGTAAAGGAGGGTTTACCGTGGGAGTTGTTGTTTGCAGATGATCTGGTGTTGATTGCGGAAAGTATGGATGGACTGAAGGAAAAGATGAACAAGTGGAAGGAATGTATGGAGACAAAAGGTCTAAAGGTGAATATCGGAAAGACGAAGGTGATGGCAAGTGGTAAAGCATGTGGTGAGGTGGAAAGAACTGGGAAGTGGCCCTGTGCTGTCTGTAGGAAGGGTGTCGGAGTGAACTCCATTCAATGTACAATGTGCGCTGAATGGGTTCATCAAAAATGTAGTGGTCTGAGAGGGTCATTAACCAGTGTGGCAGCTACATTCAAATGTAAGGTGTGCACAGGGGGAGCTGCAGATGGAGGAAATGTTGAGTTGGATCTTGGAGACGGCGTGAAGCTGGAAGGTGTGAAAACATTTTGCTACCTCGGAGACATGCTGAATGGAGAAGGTGGATCAGACTCGGCAATGGTTGCTCGAGTGAGATGTGCATGGAAGAAGTTTCGGGAACTGAGTGGCGTGCTGATGATGAGGGGAGTGTCGTTGAAGCTGAAGGGAAAAGTGTATGCTGCATGTGTGAGAAGTGTTATGATTTATGGGAGCGAGACATGGGTAATGAATGTCGAGCAGCAACGAAGGTTGGAAAGGGTGGAAATGCGAATGGTTCGACGGATGTGCGGAGTATCGTTGAGAGAGAGGAAGACAAATGATGAATTGCGAAAGATGATGGGAATAGAGCCTGTGATTGATGCTGTGAAGAGGAACAGGTTGAGATGGTTTGGTCATGTGTTGAGGAAGGATGAAAGTGACTGGTTGAGAAGAGTGATGGAAATGAATGTAGAAGGAAGTAGAGGACG
This sequence comes from Myxine glutinosa, assembly GCF_964187855.1. Taxonomy (NCBI): domain Eukaryota; kingdom Metazoa; phylum Chordata; class Myxini; order Myxiniformes; family Myxinidae; genus Myxine; species Myxine glutinosa. The sequence goes on from NC_136262.1 coordinate 67,932,872, forward strand.
GGGAAGACCGAGAAAGACTTGGCTAAAGATGGTGGAAGAAGAAATGCAGGCAAGGGGGTTAACCAGGAGAGATGCAGAAAATAGGGCAAAATGGAGAAGATTGTCATGGGGACCGCAAGGCTAACCCCCGCTCTAGTAGGGAAAATGGCCTTAAAATGCATGTTGTTGTTGTTGTTGCTGCAACATTTTCTTTGTGAAAAAAATGAAGGGGTCTGAATACTTTCTGAATGCACTGTATATATGTGTGTATATGTATGTATATATATATGTATGTATATGTATGTGTATATATATATATATATATATATATATATATATATATATATATATATGTATATATATGTATGTATATGTATGTATATGTATATATATGTATGTATATGTATGTATATGTATATATATGTATGTATATGTATATATATATGTATGTATATGTATGTATATATATATATATATGTATGTATATGTATGTATATATATATGTATGTATATGTATGTATATATATATGTATGTATATGTATGTATATATATATATATGTATGTATATGTATGTATATATATATGTATGTATATATATGTATGTATATATATGTATGTATATATACATATGTATGTTTATATATATATATATATTGCGCATTTGAGAATCCTGTGTCATGTTTGTAAATATCACCCTCTGTAAATAGTGTTGTAATTCTTGTAAATACCTCCGTTAAGTGTAAAGATCATAGGTCGTCCCCTTAGTTAATCCATCGCATGCACGTAGGCCACCATATACCCTTCTAAATAGTTATTTCCTAATTATGTGTATTAGTTTAAGGCTGTGTTTCCCACTAGTTGACTCTGCATTGCACCGAATTGAAATAAGATAGATTCCCTTTCATTGCCAAAAACCTCCATTGCCAACCGCATTACCAACTGCATTTGCCGCCATTACGCACGCGGCCAGCTCGGAGAAGAAAGGCGTGTCTCCACCTCGTCATAGGAAGGAGGAGTGAGCCAGCCCCGATCAACCAACCAAGCACGAGGGGTTTGGCTTGAGAAGGCGGAGAAAGAACGATCGGGCAGTTTCGCGAGCGTTCCAGGGTGTGGCGATATAGAACCCGTCACCCGGAGCCTCCCACCGCAGTCCACCGAGAGAGTGGAGTTGAGTTCAGTGGAGGAGGAGCAGCGGAGTTGAGTCCAGTGGAGGAGTGAGCACTGAGAGAGTGGAGTGAACCAACCGCAGCTTTGAGACCACTGTAGTCCGGCCTCCTTGTGACACGCAGCTTCGACCCGCTGCTAAGCGGGAACCAGATTGCTGTGGCATCGGTGGCCGTCGAGGTCGAGCCCGACGTCCCGGGCGGGAGCAAAACTCCAGCTGAACCTTCCGCCCCTTCCAGCCATTCGTTCCTGTCATTCCTATCATCATTCCCCGTGTGAGTCAGATTGTCGTCCGTCCTTTATGTTGTCTGGGGTATAAGTTAAGCCTGTTTAGATAAGTTAGTATTGCACTGTGTCTTCTGATCCTTCCATCCTTCTGTCTTTATTTTCGTATCTTTCCTTCTCCTTGGTTCCTTTGATTGTGTAAATATTAGTAATAAATTATATTTGTTCTTCCTACCTTGCCTTCTTTCCTTTACATCCGTTTAGTTTTAGTGATTTCCCCATTGGATACCTGTGGCACGATTTGGCCAACGTTTAGAATCGGGTCTAGTTTCTGTTAATGGTTCGTGCCGCGGCTGCTAATCCGCTCGGCAATTAACATCTTGTCCGCGGTCGCGAACGAGGTTGCTCACCTGCCTCTCCGGAGGGAGCTGGGCAACTTCAGGACTCACGTCGGTCAGTCGCACACAAGGGGATTAATCCCCCCTTTTTAAGGGGAAAAAAGGCCGACGTTGAGATCCGTAACAATATATATATATATATTGTTACGGACCGCGGACAAGATGTTGTTTGCCGAGCGGATGGCGCCGCGGTCGAACAGTTACCCCGACTAACCCGATTTCTCAACGTTGGCCAAAATCGCACCACAGATATTCATTGGGGAAAAGACTAAAGCGAAGGATGTGAAGAAGAAGAAAGACAAAGGGTAAGGAATACAAATATAATTTATTTACTATATACAACCAAAAGTAACCAAGGAGAAGGAAGGATAATAAAATAATTTACAGAAGATATTAGAGACACAGTGCAATGCTAGCTTACCTACAGTCTTAATTAACCCAGGACAGAACAAACAAAAGACAGACTCATGCGGGGAATGATGACAGGAATGGCAGGAGGTGGATGGCTGGAGGGGGAGGAAGGTTCAGCTGGACCCGCAGCACGGTCGGGTCGGGGATTAGCAGCCGCCGCCCTTTATCGATCAGCTCGTTTAACAGCCGCCGTTCCTTCGCGGCCCTGCTCAAAACTGCCGTCAAGGCCCCCAAGCTGCTGTGGCTGAAGCTGCTGTGGCTGCTGCTGCTGTGGCTGCTGCTGCTGTGGCTGCTGCTGCTGTGGCTGCTGCTGCTGTGGCTGAAGCTGCTCTTGTAGGGATCCCTTACTCAACTCCTCTCGTACTCAGTCCAACCACACTTTCACTTCTTGCGCGCGCGCTTTTATGGTGCCTCAGGCGATCAAGCCGCCGGCCTTCAGGACACGCCCATTGGTCAGCTCGCCTCGGCCCTGATTGGTCGGCACGGCCCTCTGGCTCCGCCCTTGATGACGATGGGCGGGCACGCCCTTCTTCCCAGAGCTGAGCACATGCTCAATGGCGGCTGTTGTAGTTGGCAGTAGAAGTTTTGGGAGTGGGAATGGGGCATGAAAGGGAATCTATCTTATTTCACTTGGTGCAATGGAGTGTCATTTTAATGGAAGACAAAGCCTTAACCTAATACACAGAATAAGGAAATAAACTACTGAACAGGGATATTATAGTGTCCTTCATGTATGCTTTATGGAACTAACTACGGGAACGCCCCTTTGACCTTTATACAACCACAAACGGAGGGAGGAGGGGCGATATTTTCAACAACCTTTTACAACAACAATAAAAAAAAAACCATTCTCATATCCACAACAATATATATATATATTGTTACGGACCGCGGACAAGATGTTGTTTGGCCGAGCGGATGGCACCGCGGCCCTAACAGTTACCCCGACTAACCCGATTCCTGAACGTTGGCCGAATCGCGCCACAGATATTCAATGGGGAAAAGACTAAAGCGAAGGATGTGAAGAAGAAGAAAGACAAAGGGTAAGGAATACAAATATAATTTATTACTATGTACAGGATTGAAAGAAACCAAGGAAGAAGGAAAGATAAGAAAATAATTTACAGAAGAACTCAGAGACACAGTGCAACGCTAGCTTACCTACAGTCTTAATTAAACCCAGGACAGAACAAACAAAAGACAGACTCACGTGGGGGATGATGATAGGAATGGCAGGAGGTGGATGGCTGGAGGTGGAGGAAGGGTCAGGTCCCTGCAAACGGCAGGGCTGGAGGTGACAGCTCCGACTCTTCGTGTTCTTGGCGGGAAAACCTCAGTGGCGTCGACGCAACTCTTGGTGTCCCTTTTTGTGCTCCTCCTCAACTCAACACTCACAATGCTTGCTGTCTTTCTTGGCTTCACTCTGCCTCACTCCGCCTCACTTCTCTTTACTTCTCCCACTCTCTTTTGTAACCAACTCTCTTTCCGCCACCAACCAACGTTCTGACGCGCCTTTCTTTGCACGTCTCTCGCTTGGTCCAACCACGCTCGCTTAGTCCAACCACAACTAGGCTCTTGCGCGCGCGCTTTTATAGTGCCTCAGGCGATCAAGCGGCTAGTGTCCAGGACACACCCATCGGTCAGCTCGCCTCGGCCCTGATTGGTCGGCACGGCCCTCTGGCTCCGCCCTTGATGACGATGGGCGGGCACGCCCTTCTTCCCCGAGCTGAGCACATGCTTAGTGGTGGTTTTGGGGCGAAATCAACAACCCACAGCTGTAGCAAACCTGGCAAACTGCCCAGTGCAGTTGGCAATGGAGGCTTGGAGGGGATGTAGCTGGCAATTGAGGCTTGGCAATGACGCAGTTGGAAATGGAGGTTTTGGGAATGGGAATGAAAGGGGATCTTTCTTATTTCACTTGGTGCAATGGAGTGTCATCTTAATGGAAGACAAGGCCTTACCCTAATACACATAATAAGGAAATAAACTACTGAACAGGGATATTATGGTGTCCTTCATGTATGCTTTATGGAACTAACTACGGGAACGCCCTTTGACCTTTATACAACACTGGAGTAAGGAGGGCGATATTTTACAACAATTTACACTACAACAACAACAAAGAAAAAACATTCTCATATCCACAACACTGCACCCTCCTCCTCTTAGGCACGTCCCGGGCCTATAACTTTAACTTTTAGTGTGGCACGTAGGTGTAGTTCCCTCTACATTTAACCTGACCCTGAGTGCGACAGTTTTAAAACATAAATAAATATGTTCCGCTGCTCCATTGCATCCTGCCTAACAGATGCACGCCCACAGCTAACCGAATTGCGGAATGGTCTTCAAACTATACATGGACGGTGGGGAGCATTATTTACAATGACGTTACTTTATTTACAAAACTAACCCAGGACCTGTGATTGTTCTTTCTGGGGGGGGAGACAGTCTGCTCTGCATCAATGCACCATGAAAGCACCCAAAAACGCACCAATACACCCTCAAGCACCAATCGGTGCACAGTCATTACTGTTCATGAATAAAAAATAAAACCAACAAACCCTTGGTGGTGTCTTGCTCTTCGGCTCCCTGTGCTGGCTATTGCTTTCTTCCAGATGTTGTCATCTTCTTTGCTGGCGGCCTATTTGCAATAAAACTTGCACCCAACGTGTCCATTTTTATTTATTTATGGCCCACAGGGCCGACTAGTGTGGTTCACCTGTGGGGCATCGGTGCCCTGTGGCCAAGGTCCGCCAGCAAGATATCGGGCCTTCATGGCCGGTTCCAGCAGAGGGGCCATGCCCCAACCCATGGGGTCCATAAGTGGTGCTCAGCCACAGACGTGGTGGTGCATCGATGCAGACAGCTGTGGTTGCGAGAGGTTCGGGCGCACAATGGCCGACTCACGCACGCTCCCCTCGGCGCCCAGTGGCGCACAGGTCCTCATGTGGGAGACAAAGGGGGGAAAAGACAGATGAGCGAGGGGTAAGGTCACAAGGGTACACATCAATACAGGCAATGCAAGGCGAAGTGCGTACGGAGAGCGAAGTGAGAAAGCTCGTCCCGACCATACGTCACCCCCCCTGTCACCTACTCTACCCTTGCCCTTACCCCATATTTACAACAATCTACACATTTACAAATCCGTCACTACCGTCACATCTTCCCCCTATTTCCCCTATACCAAATTCGTCTCCACAATCCCTCTAACCAAAATTTGCCATCACCCAATTCATCATCAATCCTCATAAGGAGGGAGAGATGGAACAACAAGCACAATGTCACACCCACGTCATGATGCGTCTCACATTCCAAACATCTGCACAATAAAAATAATAAAACATGGCATGGTGTGGAGTTACTTCACCTCAGGTGAGTGGATGCAGATGGTGCGAGGAGATTCTTAATCCTAACTATCCTCTAAATGACATTAACACACTTTTACACTACCCGGGGTCTTTCCCTGGGTTCTAAAAACCAATTCCCATTGACGAAACTGTGGTGCTTCTCAATTTGGGGTCTCACTCCCCCGATTCATCTCCCTGTGCCCTTGCACAATTTCCGGGCTGGGTCGTGTAGCTCTCCCAGCAGGTCTACCCACCTGCACACCTCCACCACTGCAGTTGCCACCCGAGCTTACCTAGCTCCTCACCCTAACCTATCTAATTGGGGAAGGCCCCTCCTGGCTCTGTCACCCCTCGGTGCCCTCTGGCACTGGGCTACCCGGGTCCGTCCTCCGGATCCTCGGGCCCCATCCACAGCAACTCAACCGGCTCCCAGAGCCCACCTGCGGCCTCACCTGGCCGACATCCTCACAGTGGTGGAGTGCCCAAACCAACTACACACACTAACAGGCTACACGTCCAGCCATTTCCACGTCACTAATGCACCCATCCAAACTCCATTCCTGTGCAACTACCCGCACCACAGATGCCAATATCCAACCACAATTTACCTGTACCCTCTACCTAACACTTACACTACCCTCCCCGGGTATTCGTGATGGGGGTCCACTCTTCCCCCATTCACACCTCCGCACCATCCACTCCACTCCACAGTTTCCATCATACTCACTCCACGACCATCCATTCGAATACTCCATATACTCCAGATATCCCACACTCCATGTATTCCACACTCCATGTATTCCACACTCCATGTATTTCACAACCATTCTCCATTCACCTGCAGTTGTGCACCTGTGCAATCACCTGCTGCCACCTGCACCCTCCTTCCTTCCTGGACCATTTGGTCAGCACAACTCACATCACTATCACTCACTCATACACTGCTCCATACACCTGTTCAGTTGCACACCTCTGCAATCACACCTTTTAACCACACACTTTTCACAATACACTTCTGAATACACCTCCAACACTCACACGGCATCATCTAATCTACCTGTTGCCCTGCTAACTTAGTGCTCCCCGTCTTCCCTTTAAACTAAGCACATACCACGTCATTATCATCCACTCTAATGTACTTGCGTCCCCACTACAGGTATCATTGTCACTACCTAATCTTATCGTTACCTAAGGTCATCTTCTCGGTCCCTATCATTATATCCTAACCCTCCCGGGCTAGTTTTCACTGCCATAAACCCCATAACTCTAGTGCTCCTTTGCCCCCGCTGTGAGAGATGGCAAAGTTGCCATCCCACCACATCGGGCATCTTCTACTATCAATTTTGCTCACCAAATTCAACAAATCAAAAATTTGCCAATCATCTGCCAATCACTCTACCAATCATCACTCTACCAATCCTTTGCCAATCATCAAATTTTGTTTTTCTAATTTCGGGTCCAAAACACTATCCTCATCATCACAGTCTACTCACTAGTGCCTCTCGGTGCGCCAATTCATCTCCAAAGCTCGGCTTCGCAAAGCCGAGCAATGAATGCGGGTTGCTTGGTGCCGGCGGTTGGATACGTCCGGCATTCGGTGCAGGGAAGGACGCTTACCCGGGCCGAGATCCCACGCACCACCTCGGCACGGAGCCATCCAATGGCCCGATCTCGACCTGCCGGAACGCCTCAACAAAAAGGGGTCGCCATGACGACCCTTCCTATCGGGCTGCCCGCTCGGCCTAGTGGAGCACGGACGCGGCCGTTCCGAGCGAGGCCCAGCGTGGATCGCGTACGGCGGTTCTTTCGAAACCGCCGCGGATCCCCGCGGCACGCATAGGTGCCCGGTTCGCACCGAAGGCCCGATTCGGCTATACGTCGCTCTAACCGCTAACCCGGTCACCGTCGATGCTCGACTTGCATGCTCACACCCCGCAGCCCGTTCCTTACTCATACATCCAGCCGTCTCCATGCTCTTTGTCATTGCACCTTCCCTGACACACCCAGGTACACTCATCCCGCTTACCGACTTTGTCACACACCTGACCACCGCACACCTTTGCACACACTCGTCGTTCGCACACCTCACCAACACACCTCTTCGCGCCCCCTCCTCGGTCACCTCCTCTGTGACAACCACAGGTGTGCTCTCACTTGCACACCCAACCACGTGCCTCACTACCAATTCCAGTGTGCATTCCCACACACGCTCTACCATTCCAGGTGTACATCCTCTCTCACCTGCCACAACCAACTCACGCTCCGTGTCACTCTTGCTACTTTCACCTCCACACTCGGTCGCGCACTCACCCTTACTTTTGACAGCGCACTCTTTCCTCATGCACCCGTCCGTTACACACCTTTCTCGCGCATCCTCTTGCGCACACTCTCCCGTTACATCCTCCGTAACACTCACCACTGGTGTGCACTCTTTCGTTACATCCTCTGTAACACTCCCCACTCCGCGCTTCCATGTGCCCCTCGCACACGCGCTACGACTAACTCACTCTCGACAGCACACTCACTCCTTGGCGCGCACTTTTTCCTCACACACCCCAGAGTCGGACATTCTCGCACACCTCCTCTTTCGCACTCCGTACCTGTCGCACACTTCACCAACGGCCTCTCACGAACACCCGGGTCCAAATCAACCCCCAAGCCGACTGAAGCTCCCCTCACATCATATACATTTCCGCGTATATCGCCACTCACCTTGGCACCTCGTCTCCGCACCTCCTTCGCCACCTGCAAACTCTTTATTTGGTTAGTGAGCAAATCATCATGATTTGAGCACCGACCTTGCACATACTCCATCACTTCCTCCTGTATTTCTCTCTTGGTTTCTGTCCGTCTCTTCTTAATTTACTCACCCCCTCTTCCACCTTCTCTAACTTTTGCTTCACCTCTTTTATTTCCCGGTGCGTCTCCTCAATTTCGTCCTCTAAGGCTACCTTGACCGTTTCTATGTGCGTCCTCACCTCCCGGTCCTTCGTCTCCATTACTTCTGTCACCTCGTTCAACCTCGTTGTCAGTCCCTCACGTACCATCTGACATTGCCTCTTCGTCGCTATCAAGTCGTCCTTGATGTCTCTTTGTGTCGCTTTTAACCCTCCTAGTACCGCAGTATTCCTTTGTACCTGCTCCACTAACTCCGTCTGTCCCACTGTCAGCTGTTCCACCTCCTGCGTCAGGTCCTCTATGCCCCCTTGTAACCTAGCCGTATTATTCCTCACCTCTTTCTCCATACGCTTCTCACCTCGCTTTACCTCCTCGCGTACCCCCGAGACCTCGCTTACACCTCGTCGTATCTCCTCCTTCATCTCCTCCATCTCTTTTGTAGATGCCACCCTCATCTGTCCAAATTCATCTCTCTGAGCATCCAATTTACCTTCTAACCCGATTTTCACCTCCTCTATCTGGTTCCCCATCTGTTTGATTTCCCGGGCGGATTGCTCCCCTATTTCCTGCAATTTGCCTTCCATCTTATCTTCTAGCCCCATTAACCCATTCTTCACCTCTTTTATCCCATTGTCTAACCCCTCAATTTTATTGTCTAAACCCTCAAATTTATTGTCTAACCCCTTTAAATTATTGTCTAACCCCTCAAATTTATTGTTCAACCCCTCTCTTAATTGCTCACTGTCAGCCCTCGCTTCGTCCCTCAATCGCTCACTATCAGCCCTCGCTTCATCTCTCAATCGCTCACTATCAGCCCTCACTTCGTCCCTTATTCGCTCACCCATTTTGTCCATAAGGGCCCCCATTTGTAGCAAAAAAAGGTTCGAATCCACCGGTGCTGCTACGGTCACGGGCGCCGCTAAATTTGGTGCCGCTACACCCGTGTGCGCGAGGACGCCATTTTGCGTGCCTGACACCTCCTCAACCACCTCCTCATTGCTCTCCTCCGTTTCCTCCCTGTGGTCCTGGATTACCCCTAACCCCTCTTCTAGTTCCCCCACCGGCATCCGATCGCCTTGACTAGCCATGGCGCGATTTCAAAATTCAGGTTTTTCTTTAAAACAAAACAAATTTCAGCAGCTCGTAATTTTGAGCGCGTTAAGCGCGCTTCAGGTCCAATCTCGCTCCCGACACCAATTGTTACGGACCGCGGACAAGATGTTGTTTGGCCGAGCGGATGGCACCGCGGCCCTAACAGTTACCCCGACTAACCCGATTCCTGAACGTTGGCCGAATCGCGCCACAGATATTCAATGGGGAAAAGACTAAAGCAAAGGATGTGAAGAAGAAGAAAGACAAAGGGTAAGGAATACAAATATAATTTATTACTATGTACAGGATTGAAAGAAACCAAGGAAGAAGGAAAGATAAGAAAATAATTTACAGAAGAACTCAGAGACACAGTGCAACGCTAGCTTACCTACAGTCTTAATTAAACCCAGGACAGAACAAACAAAAGACAGACTCACGTGGGGGATGATGATAGGAATGGCAGGAGGTGGATGGCTGGAGGGGGAGGAAGGGTCAGGTCCCTGCAAACGGCAGGGCTGGAGGTGACAGCTCCGACTCCTCGCGTTCTTGGCGGGAAAACCTCGGTGGCGTCAACGCAACTCTTGGTGTCCCTTTTTGTGCTCCTCCTCAACTCAACCCTCACAAGGCTTGCTGTCTTTCTTGGCTTCACTCTGCCTCACTCCGCCGCACTTCTCTTTACTTCTCCCACTCTCTTTTGTAACCAACTCTCTTTCCGCCACCAACCACCAACCAACGTTCTGACGCGCCTTTCTTTGCACGTCTCTCGCTTGGTCCAACCACGCTCGCTTAGTCCAACCACAACTCGGCTCTTGCGCGCGCGCTTTTATAGCGCCTCAGGCGATCAAGCCGCTAGTGTCCAGGACACGCCCATCGGTCAGCTCGCCTCGGCCCTGATTGGTCGGCACGGCCCTCTGGCTCCGCCCTTGATGACGATGGGCGGGCACGCCCTTCTTCCCCGAGCTGAGCACATGCTTAGTGGTGGTTTTGGGGCGAAATCAACAACCCACAGCTGTAGCAAACCTGGCAAACTGCCCAGTACAGTTGGCAATGGAGGCTTGGAGGGGATGTAGCTGGCAATTGAGGCTTGGCAATGACGCAGTTGGAAATGGAGGTTTTGGGAATGGGAATGAAAGGGGATCTATCTTATTTCACTTGGTGCAATGGAGTGTCATCTTAATGGAAGACAAAGCCTTAACCTAATACACAGAATAAGGAAATAAACTACTGAACAGGGATATTATGGTGTCCTTCATGTATGCTTTATGGAACTAACTACGGGAACGCCCTTTGACCTTTATACAACACTGGAGTAAGGAGGGCGATATTTTACAACAATTTACACTACAACAAAAAAAAAAAAACCATTCTCATATCCACAATATATATATATATATATATATATTGTGGATATGAGAATGTTTTTTTTTATATGTGGATATATATATGTGGATATGAGATATATATATATATATATATATATATATATATATATATATATATATATATATATATATATATATATATATATACAGGGGGCTGCAAAAGTAGGTATACAGTAATGAAAAGAAAACGTGCGCACAAAACGTATTTTATTGATTATACAAGCATATCAATAATAACATATCAATAATAAACATATTAATCCCTCAAATGTTCAAACTGTTTGCCCCCGGCATTCACACACTCCACTAGTCGAGTGTGGACACCCATGCACACTCTGGCACAAAGGTCTTTATCAGCATCAATTTCCTGGCAAGCCTCCTGTATGAACTGAATCATGGCATCAACAGAACGTGGCTTGCGTGCCTACCTACCTCGTACATAATCATCCTTCATGAAGTGCTCACTGCAGACTCTGTGGTTGACAGTTGATGTCAGGGGCGGATCCAGGAATTTCAAGACGGTGGGGGGTGGGGGGGGTCATTGTGAGTGAACAGTTTGAACTTTTGAGGGATTAATATGTTTATTATTGATATGTTTATTATTGATATGTTATTATTGATATGCTTGTATAATCAATAAAATACGTTTTGTGCGCACGTTTTGTTTTTCATTACTGTATTCCTACTTTTGCAGCCCCCTGTATATATATACAGGGGACATATATATATATATATACAGTGGAACCTTGACTTACGAGTGCCCCAACTTACGAGTTTTTCGAGATACGAGCCGTCGCTCGGGCGGTTTATTGCTTTGAGATGCGAGCCGAGATCCGAGTTACGAGCTTTCGCCACCCGGTCACGTGGTTATCTTGCCGTGCACGTACAGTACGTATCTCTGTCGTATAGCGCTGCATTTTTTTTTTCGCATTTTGGTTATTTCGAGTTCACGCCGCCAGGTGGGTTCTGGTCACGTGGTTATCTTGCCGTGCAAGTACAGTACGTATCTCTGTCGTACAGCGCTGCATTTTTTTTTTTTTCGCATTTTGGTTATTTCGGAAAATTTCTTAGTTTTAACCATGGGGCCTAAGAAAGTGAGTGGCAAGTGCAGTGCTGAGAAGAAGAAGAGGATGATGTGCTTGGATATAAAACACGCAATCGTCGAAAAACATGAGCGAGGTGTCGAGGAGGACGTATATAACGGCAGAGGAGAAGAGCATGCCAGGCCACAACTTGTTCAGAATGCCGGCGATAGCTCGCCTTCTCTTTGTGGAAAACACGGTGAGATCCTTAACATCCAACAACTAATGGGACGCAAACGGGGCGCCCAGTTTAGCGGTACACACATTGATGAATCACCCTGCCTGTGATTCACCCATGACAGGTTATAGCTGGGTCGGGATTCAAACCCAGGCTGGACAGTTTAGACTTTAGAGTCAAGTGTGCGTACCTCCAGTCTAGGCCATCCTGCCAACTTGTATGCTGCATACAGGTGAAATATAAAGCGCGAGATATTTTTATATATACTGTATATTTAAAAAAAAATTGGTGTGGTTTTTGGCGGGCTGGAACGGATTAATAGCATTTCAATGCATTTCAATGGGGAAATTTGATTTGAGATACGAGCAATTTGAGTTACCAGCTCGGTCACGGAACGAATTAAACTCGTAAGTCAAGGTTCCACTGTATATATATATATTAAACCGCGAATACAGAAAATGTGAATGTAGAAAGCAGGTCACAGGTTATGAACCCGCGAATACACGGGGTCCGCGAATGTCGAGGTCCGACTGTATCGTAATACAACATATAGTTATTGGCCCTATCTCTCAATTCTAGAAATCAGGCCCATGTTAATTTTTTAATGACCTAAAAAATAATTGGTGGTTGAATTCAGTGACCAGATATGCAAATCCTCTTCAAATTTCAAGTAAATTGAATGAAAATTGAGGATTTTAGAAAATTGGCTTGTGTTGACCTTTTGGCCTATGTTGACCTTTTGGCCTTTGTTGACTTTTTGGCCTATGTTTCACTTGTTGGCCTATTTATTTTTGGCCTATGTTGACTTCAAAATAGTTGGTGGTTAAATTCAGTGAGGTGATATGAAAATCCTGTTCAAATTTCAAGTAATTCAGATGATAATTGACAATTTTAGAAATTTCGGCTTATGTTGACCTTTATGAACCGATCGCTTAACCCCGCTTTTCGATTTGTGGGTGCAGGTAACCAGTGTGATGTTTTGGAGGAAATTTATATGGCCAAAGTCATAATTTGAATGTTTGAACAAGGCCAATATCTCGTCAGCATTCTGTTTGATAATGTTTGTGGTCCGAAAGCATTGTCATAAAGAGTAGTATCATTTAGTGAAGCCCCATTCCTTGGTGCATGTGAAACAGATACAAGGTGATCAGGCGGCGTGTTACTTGGCTAATCGGACAGTGGTTGGCTGTCAAATTCAAAGCAGATCTACGGCCAATGCTCTACACAGTCCTGCTGTCCCTCCTGCAAGACCAGGACCTGGTTGTACGTATTGACGCCACTCTTGTGAGATTAATTCTATCTTTGTGAGTGGTGACCTCGGCCAATTTGTCCCATTAATCTTGTTAATTCCTAGGCTTTGCTGATATGTCCAGTCATCAGATACTGGTTAGCCCTGAGCATTAGCTCTTTGATCAATACAAAAAAAAAGAAACAACTTTCTTCCTCTTTTGCGGCTTGAAGCACAATCTTTTTGGCTGCAAATCAAGAGGTTCAAGGTGCCATCCTCGTATTTCTTTATATTTGGGATATGATGTAGGCAGGATAGGCCAAACTGCCTTTTTGCATTATTTTTCTTCTTGCTGAGCATAAAGTGTAGTTCATGAGTCATCCCCATGTTTATTAGATTAATTTCCAGAAACTAACTGAAGGACAATGATGATAAGCAATGTTATTTAAGTCCTGATCCCTTTTTTGTAGGTTTGTCTTGAAGCTGTGTCGACACTCAAGTTGGATATCCTTTGAAACTTGGATTTGCTTAATTTAACAGCTCTAGAAATTGCTGATTTGCACCTCACAATAATGATAACAGCAAAGCCTCAATCCAAAGTAACAATTCTGTATCCACAAGATTAATCCTTTGTCATTTTTCACTTGACTGCTCCCACCTGTGGATGATTTCGACTTCAAAACGGAACAGTTCACGCTGGTGAGTGCTGTTGTGAGGTGTCAAAATCCTGTTTCATTGTGCTCTTTACTGTTGTGAGTATGTGTTCCTGTTTGCTGTAATAATAATTTTTTTAAAGCTTTAAAAAACAAAAACAGGGGGATATTGTAATCGGCTCTGTCTGTCTGTCAGTCTGCCCAATGGTTAGGCAGAGATTCACCGAACTTGGTAGTTATGATTACCACATTTGCCCATGGGTGCAAGGCAGTATTATTTTTGGCCCTGCCCCCTCAGACAGGGTCAAAAGGTCAAATACCAAAAAATGCAATTTCGGGCACATTTTGAAACATTTGTAAGTGAAACTTTGCATATGCAATCAACATTGGAGGATGCATGCAATATGTAACGATTTTTTGATTTGACCTCCGGTTCATGCCCCAAGGGGTGGGTTTTTCACAGGGGTGAAAAAGGGGAATTTTTTTTTAAGTCTTGGTCGAAATGTATGCCATCTTTCAACTTTGCCTAAGATGGGATGCGTGGGGATTTGTGATGGTGCGCCATCGACTTCGCTTTCATCTTTTTTTATTTTGATGCGGTTGATTTTCCTTTACTACATTCAAACACTCCAAATAGTTTTTAATTCTACATCATGAATGACAATGTTTGTGTTTTTCTTTTTTTTTTTCTTTTACAATTTGAACCCTCTGTAATACAGAAAGGATTGTATTTTATAGTTAGTGGCATGGCAATTTGAACTCAACATGTTGCACATGCCTCGCACATGCCTCGCACTGGCAGCACTCATGTCGGTTTTGAATGAGTGTCGGTGTAATTGTGATGTGGTTGTGGTGTGGAAAGGTGTGATAGACTAGGCCAATTTTTCAGATATGGGTGTTGTAGTGTATGAGGCATTTTTGAGGAAAAGTTGGTAAACAGGCTTTTTAACTCTTTTAAGGTATGCTGAATCCAAATATGCTGTTTACCAGGCCAGCAATTGACTCATTCACCCTGAAAAATGCAAAACAAAACTCATACGCAAGTCGTGGAAAGAAAATATTTACATGGAGCACAGATCTATGAAACAATAAACACAGCTTATTGCTATTATTACTATTATTATTATTATTATTATTACTATTATTATTATATTGTCTAATTATATATATATATATATTGCATTTCTGGTCAGAATGGAGTCATTAATGCAACTGAAAAGGACCAGCAGCTGGTGTGTAGCATATGGAGACTGCATTATATGCCAGCAGAGTAAATCAGACAAACTTTTTGAAGCCACAGAAAAAGGACGATCGTCTCTTCGTGAAGCAACATCGGCATGCCACAAATTGAGACGAAAAGAATCGTGATGTGATTGATAGAATCACATTCGTGCTAAGTGCTGATTCTTCGCAGGTACTAGTGTGGCATAAATCATGTTATGCTTTGTACACAGACAAAGGAAAAATCAAATGCCTTGAACAATCAACCAGTACTGAGAGTGCTCCATCCTCAAGTTTCAAAGGTTCAACCACTGCAGAAGCTCGCAGTACTGCTACAAATTTACGCAGTTGCATGAAGGTCATGAACTGGAAAGCATGCATGTTCATTGTTCTGTCAAGACTCTGATTCGAAAGTAAAACTTTCTTCAGTAGCAACATTGAAAATGAGCAAGGAGATACTCGATTCTTCAAAATATGACCAGCAGCTTCATGTCCGTCTTGCTGGGGTACATGATCTAATAGCTGCTGAAGGGAAGTATCACCCCAAATTGTTACAAGCAGTTCTTGCGAACCACAACTAAAATGAAGGAAGAAGCACAGAACACTGATCTACCAATGATCTGGCTGACCAAAAAAACCACCTTTAGAGGCCATTTTTCCCCGCAGAGCAGGGGTTGGCCTTTTTCGGGCACCGTGGTCCCCTTTTCGAAGCAATGTTTTATGGCCGGATGCCCTTCCTGCCGCCAACCCTGTAAGTCACCTATTGCGACATACAGGGAATTACCAGTGAACTGGTACTCAATTTGCCGACTTCAGAAGGATGGGATGGCAAGCTGAGTCAACCCCCCTTGCGTTAATTCAGCGATCGACCGGGATTCGAACCCAGGATCCTAGGATACCAAGCCGGCACCCTAACCGCTAAGCCAACACCAGGCTTGGCTGAACAAGGAGTTGAAATATGCTGCCAGTCAAGGCCACGTACTATAACTTTCAGAAGTGTGGAATTGCTACTGTGAACTTGCCATTGAAGCTGGAGTGAATGTTCCACAATCTTTTGTCAGCCGTCGAATGACATTTGGAGAACGGCTTTCCACACACATCAGAGATATACACTACCTGACCAAAAGTATGTGGACACCCAAACATCACACATCTCATTCCAAAATCATGGGCATTAATATGGAGTTGGTCCCCCCTTTTCTGCTATAACAACCTCCACTCTTCTGAGAAGGCTTTCCCCTAGATGTTGGAACATTGCTGCGGGGATTTGCTTCCATTCATCCACCAGATCATTCGTGAGTTCGGGCACTGATGTTGGGCGATTAGGCCTGGCTCGCAGTCGGTGTTCCAATTCATCTCAAAGGTGTTTGATGGGGTTAAGGTCAGGGCTTTGTGCAGGCCAGTCAAGTTCCTCCACACCGATCTCGACAAACCATTTCTGTATGGACCTCGCTTTGTGCAGTCATGCTGAAACAGGAAAGGGCCTTCCCCAAACTGTTGCCACAAAGTTGGAAGCACACAATTGTCTAGAAGTGCGTTCCGCAACCTTTTTAGTCCAGAACCCAATAAAAAACCCAAGCATCCATTCGCGACCCATCGAACACCCCCCCCTCCCCCACCCCCCCCCCCCCCCCCCCCACAAACCGTCACGGAAATATCGATTGCTTATGACGTTAATCTCTTGGTAAGGGTTCGGTTCATCATCTTTGTACAGTGGTATAATTCGTAATTGAACAATAAAGCAAAGTGACGACAATCATACCAAACACTGTCCTTATTTTGTTGTTATTTTGTACGGATCTCCACGACCATGAGGAGAGAGAGAGCGAGAGACCACGTCCCCCTTGAGAATGAGCTGCGACTTCGATCACAGACACCGCCCACTTGATATTATTGTCAGCCAATCAGGCGTAAACTCCCTGCCTTGTTAGCAGCTTCTGAAGAGATGAATCCGCCTCTACGATGAATCCGGATGAAGATTTAATGAGGATGATGATGAAGATGAAGAAGATGATGAAGATGAAGATGAATCTCACAACATTCATTGGCAGTGTATCCTTTGTGAAATAAAATAACACTTTAATTATTAAAGTGACACGCCAAGATATGGTGTTTGAACTTTATTTTAATCTTCATCGTGAATAGATGATGAACTTAAAATGTAACATGAACTGATAAACAAAACAAGAATAACTTTTACTGAAATAACCCGATATGCATCTGAACTTATATCCAGGTTCAATGTTCCGTTATCATGAACAACATTAAATAAACACCAAGTAGCTGGCTTTGGTCAGTCCCTTCGACGGAAAAACAGCCGAACTCATTACTGACTTGCTGTTGTTCATCTCGTGTTCTTTCCGGAGAAAAAACTCCCGCGACTTGTTGACATGATCTCCATGTTTCTTCTTGAGGTGCCGTTTCAGCTTTTGGGGACTGAGGGACTCGTTGGCCAACACGTCAAGGCATATCACACACTGTGGTCGATGAACATTGTGCTTATCGATATTCAAGGTGAACCCATAGTTCAGGAACACAGGCTGATACCTTCCAGCCATGGCGAGTACCTTACACTCACAGCTCAATCTTTCGAATGAAAAGCAATGGACATTGGCGTGTCGGAAACTAAACGTATGATCTGACTGACCGGATGCACGCGCGGTACATCGCGGTACATCGGTACAGCGCTGTACATGAGTCCACACTATAAAGTTTGTGTCGGCGTTCGTTTGATCTCTGTTCTGTTCAGTCGGGAGAAGTAAATCGTCGATAAAGTTTTTTTCCCGCGATTTCTGAAACGATCGTGCGACCCATTGAAAATCCTTCACGACCCAAACATTGGGTCGCGACCCATAGGTTGCGGAACGTCAGTCTAGAATGTTATTGTATGCTGTAGCATTGATTTCCCTTCACTTGAACAAAGGGGCCTAGCCCGAACCATGAAAAACAGCCCCAGACCATTATTCCTCCTCCACAAAACTTTACAGTTGGCACTATGCATTCGGGCAGGTAGCGTTCTCCTGGCAAGCGCCAAACCCAGATTCGTCCGTCGGACTGCTAGATGGTGAAGCATGATTCATCACTCCAGAGAACGTATTTCCACTGCTCCAGAGTCCAATGGTGGTGAGCTTTACACCACTCCAGCCGACGCTTGGCATTGCGCATGGTGGTCTTAGGCTTGTGTGCCACTGCTCAGTCATGGAAACCCATTTCCTGAAGCTCCTGACGAACAGTTGTGGTGCTGACGTTGCTTCCAGAGGCAGTTTGGAACTCAGTAGTGAGTGTTGCAACCGAGGACAGACGATTTTTACGCGCTACACGCTTCAGCACTCGGCGGTCCCGTTCTGTGAGCTTGTGTGGCCTTCCATTTCACGGCTGAGCTTTTGTTGCTCCGAGACATACCACTTCACAATAACAGCACTTACAGTTGACCGGGGCAGCTCTAGCAGGGCAGAAATTTGACGAACTGACTTGTTGGAAAGGTGGCATCCTATCGCTGTGCCATGTTGAAAGTCACTGAGCTCTTCAGTACAGCCCATTCTACTGCCAATGTTTGTTTATGGAGATTGCATGGCTGTGTGCTTGATTTTATATACCTGTCAGCAATGGGTGTGGCTGAATCAGCCGAATCCACTAATTAGAAGGGGTGTCCGCATAGTTTTGGTCATGTCGTGTATATGACTTCATCGTACTACGTGACCAAGCTCCAGGTGATAGAAAAACTTTTTTGGTACCGAACAAATTTTCCCATGTACCTATCTCCAAAATGACAAGCCAGAATGACAAGGAAATAAACTCTGCAGTTCCACATTTTAAGGCAAACAATATGTTCTTGTCGATGGTTCACATTGCATTGAAATTACGATCTGATATACTGAGTCAACCATCTCATAAAGGTCTGTCTGTTTGCTAGGAAGATGCAATATCATGTGTACCAGAGAGCCTGTACATGTTCATATGTCTTCTTATTGGTGGACAATAAGTTTTTGAACACATGTCCTCGTCAGGTACAGATGATGGTGATGAACTATTACCAGAAGAAGAAGACACCTAAACGCCCAACAAAAGTACTGATGACTTTGATTCTGAAGTACAGTCTCGCGTTCTTAGTGTCTGTCAAGATTTAGTGTATATCACTTCTGGAGGCAAGAAGTGGACCCCCAAACATATTGTCCTTGCTAGCACTTTACACCAGGCAACACGCTCGAAGCATCTGGTACAGTTATTTCATAAGGCGGGACATACCCTGAGTTGTAGAGATGTCTTGCGGATAGACACTTCTTTAGCCGAAATTACACTGAGAAGCATTGATGAAACAAATGGTGCTGTTATACCTTCAAACCTAGTTCCAGGTAGATTTGTACATTTTACAGCAGGCAATATTGACATCAATGATGGTTCTCTAGATGGCCCGAACACATTTCATGCCACACAGTTTGCAGTCTGGCAGAGAAGACAATCAGCATCCCTTCTGTTGGAAGATATTAAACCAACAAGGAAGGCCAAACTGGATGTTCCTCAAGTTATGGAAGCATTAGTTCCTGTTCATATTGTTCTGAGCAAAACAGAACCAGAATATGAGAAAATCATACCTGACTGGTTCTCTGCACCAATTGAGTCATGTCCTGCAGCCATAAAAGCACAAGCGTTAGATGCAACTTTTGTACTTCATTGTCAAAATGAGGAACCTAAACCGACGTGGACAAGCTTCAATGAGAATTACAGTGAGAATGCCACAGAGAAAACGACTGTCGGTTACATGCCAATTGTACAATCCAGCACATGAAATCAACACCATGAACGCAGTTGTTAGACGCATCATTCATGTGGCGAATCCCCTACAACAGAAGCATGTTGTTTTAATGGTTGACCAAGCAATATTCCCTCTGCTTATGGAGCTGAGATGGAATGTTCCTGATTACAAAGACATTCTGATTCCATGGTGAGGTGGACTTCACACGAAAATGAATTTCCTCCAAGTTATTTGGCAACATATGCAAGACAGTGGCTTGTTAGTTTGGACAGAAAGTGGAATCTTGGGCCCAAACACTGCAGATGCAGTCATGGCTGGAAAGCAATATTCCAAGGGAGTTCGAGCACACAAGCTTATCGTCCAGGCATTGTGGCAAATACTGCTACCACAGCTCTACATATTGTTACGGACCGCGGATAAGGATGTTGATTTGCCGAGCGGATGGCACCGCGGCCGAACAGTTACCCCGACTAACCCGATTCCCGAACGTTGGCCGGATCGCGCCACAGATATTCAATAGGGAAAAGACAAAGGCGACACGCATGTGAAGAAGAAGAAGAAGACAAAAAGGTTGGCAATACTACTAAATTTATTCCTATTATATACATGCTCAAAGTAACCAAGGAGAAGGAAAGATAATAAAATAATGTACAGAAGATATTAGAGACACAGTGAAAATCGCTAGCTTACCTACAGTCTTAATTAACCCAGGGACAAGACACACAGAACAAACTCACGTACACAAAAGGATGGAAAGGCAGGAGGTGGATGGCTGGAGGGAGAGGAAGGTCCAACGGGTCCTGCAGCACGATCGGCGCGTTTCGCAGCTGCCGTTCCTTCGCGGCCCTGCTCAAAACTGCCGTCCTGGCCCCAAGCTGCTGTTGTTGCTGCTGTGGCTGTGTGGACGTCGCGTGCTCTTTTTAGGGCTCGTCTCTCTCGTCTTGTCCAAGCTCATCTGGTCCAACCACTCAACTCAACAACTTGCACGTCTCCCTGTCCAACTACTCCTCGGTTCTTGCGCACGCGCTTTTATAGCGACTCAGGCGATCAAGCCGCCGGCCTTCAGGACACGCCCATCGGTCAGCTCGCCTCGGCCCTGATTGGTCGGCACGGCCCTCTGGCTCCGCCCTTGATGACGATGGGCGGGCACGCCCTTCTTTCCCGAGCTGAGCACATGTTCAATGGTGGCTTTGGGGCGAAATCAGCAACCCACCGCTGTAACAAACCTGGCAAACTGCCCAGTGCGGTTGGCAATGGAGACTTGGAGGGGATGTAGCTGGAAATGGAGATTTTGGGAATGGGAATGAAAGGGAATCTATCTTGTTTCACTTGGTGCAATGGAGTGTCATCTTAATGGAAGACAAGGCCTTACCCTAATACACATAATAAAGATATAACTATCAACAAGGGGGAAATCTATGATTGGCTGACGTGATTGTTTATGACCTAATTATGGGACGCCCTTTGACCTTTATACAGAACTGGAGTAAGGAGGGTCCAGAATAAAGCAATAATAAAAAAAAACTCAATAAAAAAAACACAATCCTCATATCCACAACACTGCACCCTCCTCCTCTTAGGCACGTCCCGGGCCTATAACTTTAACTTAGTGTGACACGTAGGTGTAGTTCCCTCTACATTTAACCTGACCCTGAGTGCGACAGTTTTAAAACATAAATAAATATGTCCCGCTGCTCCATTGCACCCTACCTAACAGACTCACGCCCACAGCTAACCGAATTGTGGAATGGTCTTCAAACTATACATTTACGGTGGGGGCGCGATCATCCAATCATGTGGAATTCCTTGAACCGAAGGAGCCATTGCAAGGAGGAATGGACAGTTCGAACCGAAAATTTCCGCCCGTACAGGTACGGGTGGAAATGGTTCATGGCAGCCAGCATAGCCAATAACTCTTTGCGAGTAACACAATAATTTCGCTCGGGCCTACTTAAGGCCCGACTATAATAACCAATCACTCTCTCCACGCCCTCCTGTGTCTGAGACAAAACTGCGCCCAATCCTTACTGGCTCGCATCCGTGTCCAGGGTAAATGTCCCGTCACTAGTGGGGTAAGCTAGAAGGGGTGCGGATGTTAGACACCCCTTCAATTTTTGGAAGGCCTCGTGGCACTCCCGTGTCCAATTAAATCGCGTCCCCTTCTCCGTAAGCCGGTGGAGGGGACGGGTCAACTCCGCAAATTTCGCCACAAAGCGCCGGTAGTAGGAGCAGAGTCCCAAAAATCCCCGCACCTCCTTGATGGTACGTGGTGCGGGCCACTCCTCTACCGCTTTAATTTTGTCTGGGTCCGTTTTTACCCCCTCGCGGCCGATAACGTGACCTAGATAGGCCACCTCTCTTGCAAACAAGGTGCACTTACTCGGGTTCAGCTTCAACCCTGCCTGTCTGAGGCACCCGAACACCTGGTCCAAATTAGCTAACACCTGGGGGAAGGTCTTGGCATGTACCAGGACGTCATCCACTTCCAGGTATACCAGGCATGATTGCCATGGCATGCCGCCTAGCACATGCTCCATTAATCTCTCAAAGGTGGCGGGGGCGTTACACAAACCAAACGGCATCACAGTGAACTGATACAGCCCCTTACCTGTGGAAAATGCCGTTTTCTCCTTCCCTGTCCGATCCATCTCCACCTGCCAATACCTACTCTTGAGGTCCAAAGTTGTGAACCAATTTGAGCCCGCAACGGCATCGAGGGTGTCATCAATCCTTGGCAGGGGATATGAGTCCTTGAGTGTCACGTTGTTTAGCTGTCGATAGTCCACGCAGAACCGCGTGGTCCCATCTTTTTTTTTTGACCAGCACAACAGGTGACATCCAAGGACTTCCCGAGGGCTCGATCACGCCTGCGTCGAGCATTTTTTCAACCTGCTCGTCAGCTTACGCCCTCTTGCTCCAAGGGAGCCATCGGGCGGCCTGACAAATAGGCCGGGCCTCACCGGTGTGGATCTGATGTTTCACCAGGCCCGTACGTCCAATATCCTCGGTGGACAAGGAGAAGAGGTCCAAATGGGACCCAACCAGTTTGTGTAAGGCCTCCCTCTGGGTACCTCCCAACTCTATGCTACTTCGATTTACCATCTCGCAAATGGGATCGGGCCAATTCCTAGAACTTATTGAAGGCTCCCCCTGGGGCCGGCTCGGCTGGACGTTCTCGCTCCTCACTGACGCGACTTCTCTAACTGGGGTGCAGCCAGCTACCTTCGTGCCCTTCACTATAGTGCGTGGTTCTGTGCTAATGTTAATTACTCGGACGGCCACCACCGGCCCGTCCGTTTTTACAAGGGTGCGGCCCACGATTAAACCAGGTATGGATCGCGCTTCCACCGGTTCGATCAGGCCGCAGGACTCCTGCCATGTCGGGCGAGTTGACCATCGGGCCGGCACTATGGCCTCGGCCTCCGGAGGGATGGTCACGGCCTCAGGAGCCTCCAGCTCCACCCTCTCGGCCATGCTCACCCCTTTCCAATGGTAGCTCCTCCACTCCCCATCGCAGGATCCCCCGGCTCAAGTCGATTTTACAACCGCTGGCAGTCAACAAATCCAACCATATTAAGCATGGGTCGCACACCTCCGCCACCCAAACCTCTATCTCTTGCTTTACCGATCCCAACTTGAGGGTCACAAAACCACGTCCTATGATCGGGGCCGTTGCCCCGGTAGCCAACTGCAAACTATGATTTTCCAGACGCTGGATTTTACCCCAGCCGTCTGCACTCGAATTAAGGATCACGGGGCTGATGGTCGTGGCGCTGGCTCCCGTGTCCACAACGGCGTCTACCCCCACGCCGGCAATTTTGCACCGAATTGTTAAGCTACCTGTTCCAATTTGGCCACAATGAATGACCTGTCGCGTCAATGAGGGATTCTCTCCATCCCCTACTGCCGAACACCGCCCTGCATGCCCGGCACGTTCTAGTTTCCCGGGCCCTGGCGGGGGGGTGTCTGTGGTCGGCTAGGCCGATCGATACTGGGCGGAGTTGAGGGCATCGGCTGACGGGGAACGTCCCGGCGCGGAGCTCGACACTCCCACGCACGGTGACCCATCCGAGCACAATTATAGCACCTCACCTGGTAAGGTGCTTGCCTCCGGTATTCCAAATTCCCCCCCCCCCCCCCCCCCTGTATGTCCGAATTGGGGTACTCTGTCGGGGACTACCGGGTGCCACCACTGGAGCCGCCTGCCATGGTCCAGGTCCCGCTAGACGCCGATCCACCAGCCTCCAAACCATGCTCTCCAGGTCAGGGCCCCTGTCGGGGGCCGGCCCCCTGGGGGGGGCGACCCCCATCACGGGCCCTACCTGACGCACCGCCACTGCGTGGCGCTCGCCTCCCCAGGCCAGGGGCCTCGCTGCTTCCCAACGGGCTGCAGCGTCGGCCGCCTGACTCATGGTCTGCGGGCGCCACATGGCGAGCTGTTGCCAGAGCTCCAGATCCGGGAGGGCCTGGATAAAGTGATCCAGCGCCAGGCTTTCCTGGGAACTCGCTGCCATGTCCGCGTGTGCAATCCCTACCGCGCGGGGAATATCGTGAGCAAGTTCCCCGATGGTCTCCTGGGGCTTGCGTTTACGCTGCGCAAGTTGAGCTTTAACATGCTCGCTTTGCTTGTCGATACCGAAACGATTAATTAAAGCCGCACAGAGAGCTGACAGGGTGAGAGCACCCGGTGGTAAAGCTGTCAGCACCTCCGCTGCCGCACTGCGCAGCGCCCCTACCAGGTGTACTCCACCTTCATCCGGACTCCAACCATTGCCTCGGCACACATACTCAAACTGCGCCAGGTATGCCCTCAGATCACTTGCCGTCATACGGCGCGAGTGGTACCTTGTGGGCGCCCGAAGGCCGGACCCCGCGCGTCACTCCTGGCGGGATCAACGCGGGACCAAACCGTTCGGGCTCCCACAGTGCACTATTCCCGGGGGGCTCCCGCACGTCCCCCGTCCCTCCAAACACTACCCCTGTTGGTGTCGATGCCTGGGTCGCCCTTCCGTAACCCGCTACCCACTCCATACCCGCACATCCTTGCTCACCAGCATCCCCTCACTCCCCATAGCCAGACCTCCTTGCACACCTCCTCTTTCCACACACCAGCCATACACCTCACTATTGGTCCCTCACGAACACCCGGGTCTACACCACCCCCCAAGCCGACTAAATCTCCCCTCACACCATATACATTTCCGCGTATATCGTCACTCACCTCGGTACCTCGTCGTCGCACCTCCTCTGCCATCTGCAAACTCTTTATTTGGTTAGTGAGCACATCATCATGATTTGAACACAGACCTTGCACATACTCCAGTGAGCATATCATCATGATTTGAACACAGACCTTGCACATACTCCATCACTTCTTCCCTTATCTCCTTTTTAGTTTCCTTTCGTCTCTTCTTAATTTCACTCACCCCTTCTTCCACCTCCTCTAATTTTTCCTTTACCTCCTTCATCTCCCGGTGCGCCCCCTCTATCTCTTCCTCTAACGCCACTTTAACCGTTTCTATGTGCGTCCTCACCTCTCGGTCCTTCGTCTCCATTACTTCTGTCACCTCTTCCAACTTCTTCGTCAACCCCTCATGTTCCATCTGACATTCCTTCTGTGTCACTATTAATTCATTTTTAATGTCTTTTTGTGTCGCTTTTAACCCCCCAATTATTGCAGTGTTCTTTTCCACTTGGTCTACGAGTTCCTTTTGTCCCACTGTCAGCTGTTCTACTCCCCTCGTCAGACCCTCTATGCCCCCCTGTAACCTAGCCGTATTATTCCTCACCTCTTTCTCCATACGCTTTTCACCTCGCTTTACCTCCTCGCGTACCCCCGAGACCTCCTCGCTTACACCTCGTCGTATCCCCTCCTTCATCTCCTCCATCTCCTCCATCTCCTTAGTAGATGCCACCCTCATCTGTCCCAATTCATCCCTCTGAGCATCCAATTTACTTTCTAACCCGATTTTCACCTCCTCTATCTGGTTCCCCATCCGTTTGATTTCCCGGGCGGATTGCTCCCCTACTTCCCGCAATTTGCCTTCCATCCTATCTTCTAGCCCCCTTAACCCATTTTTCACCCCCACTATCTGATTCTCCTGGGCAGCCATTCTATTTTCCACCCCCGTTAACCCATTTTTCACCTCTTTTATCCCGTTGTCTAACCCCTCAAATTTCTTGTCTAACCCCTCAAATTTCTTGTCTAACCCCTCAAATTTCTTGTCTAACCCCTCACCGGTACCCCTCGCTTCGTCCCTCATTGCCCCCATACTGTTTTTCAAACCTCCAATTTGGTCTCCCAATCGCTCAATTTGGCTACCCATACTCATCTGTACAGCTGCCTGTAGCTGCGCAATGAGGGCCTGCATGTCAATCCCTCCCACTTGTGCGGCGGGCGCGGCTGCCGTAGCCATGTGCGAGGCGCCATTTTACGCGCCCGTAACCTCGTGCACGAGAGCGCCATCTTGCGCGCC
Source organism: Myxine glutinosa (assembly GCF_964187855.1). Lineage (NCBI taxonomy): Eukaryota > Metazoa > Chordata > Myxini > Myxiniformes > Myxinidae > Myxine > Myxine glutinosa. Next base: position 67,959,360 of record NC_136262.1, read on the forward strand.
TGAAACCTCCTCAACCACCTCCTCATTGCTCTCCTCCCTTTCCTCCCTGTGGTCCTGAGTTACCCCTAACCCCTCCTCTAGTTCCCCCACCGGCATCCGATCGCCTTGACTAGCCATGGCACGATTTCAAAATTCGGGTTTTTCTTTAAAACAAATTTCAGTAGCTTGTAATTTTGAGCGCGTTAAGCGTGCTTCGGGTCCGACCCCGCTCCCGACACCAATTGTTACGGACCGCGGATAAGGATGTTGATTTGCCGAGCGGATGGCACCGCGGCTGAACAGTTACCCCGACTAGCCCGATTCCCGAACGTTTGCCGGATCGTGCCACAGATATTCAATAGGGAAAAGACAAAGGCGACACGGATGTGAAGAAGAAGAAGAAGCCAAAAAGGTTGGCAATACTACTAAATTTATTCCTATTATATACACGCTCAAAGTAACCAAGGAGAAGGAAAGATAATAAAATAATGTACAGAAGATATTAGAGACACAGTGAAAATCGCTAGCTTACCTATAGTCTTAATTAACCCAGGGACAAGACACACAGAACAAACTCACGTACACAAAAGGATGGAAAGGCAGGAGGTGGATGGCTGGAGGGAGAGGAAGGTCCAACGGGTCCTGCAGCACGATCGGCGCATTTCGCAGCTGCCGTTCCTTCGCGGCCCTGCTCAAAACTGCCATCCAGGCCCCAAGCTGCTGTTGTTGCTGCTGTGGCTGTGTGGACATTGCGTGCTCTTTTTAGGACTCATCTCTCTCGTCTTGTCCAAGCTCATCTGGTCCAACCACTCAACTCAACAACTTGCACGTCTCCCTGTCCAACTACTCCTCGGTTCTTGCACGCGCGCTTTTATAGCGCCTCAGGCGATCAAGCCGCCGGCCTTCAGGACACGCCCATCGGTCAGCTCGCCTCGGCCCTGATTTGTCGGCACGGCCCTCTGGCTCCGCCCTTGATGACGATGGGCGGGCACGCCCTTCTTCCCCGAGCTGAGCACATGTTCAATGGCGGCTTTGGGGCGAAATCAGCAACCCACCGCTGTAACAAACCTGGCAAACTGCCCAGTGCGGTTGGCAATGGAGACTTGGAGGGGATGTAGCTGGAAATGGAGATTTTGGGAATGGGAATGAAAGGGAATCTATCTTGTTTCACTTGGTGCAATGGAGTGTCATCTTAATGGAAGACAAGGCCTTACCCTAATACACATAATAAAGATATAACTATCAAAAAGGGGGAAATCTATGATTGGCTGACGTGATTGTTTATGACCTAATTATGGGACACCCTTTGACCTTTATACATAACTGGAGTAAGGAGGGTCCAGAATAAAGCAATAATAATAAAAAACTCAATAAAAAAAACACAATCCTCATATCCACAACAATATACATGGATTTGCACGATTATGATGTGAAAGACTATCTGCAGACCTTGGCAGACTCCTCAGATACACATGACCTCGATGAGCTTGTAAAGGTCTTGTCCAGTGACCAATTCCGTGACTTAATGACAGCCTTTGTAGACAAGGAAGATCCAAATTTCCAGTCCTGGTGGCATTACATGGATATGGTTGCTGTTCTTCTCCTCTTCATTGGATCTCAGAGAGAGGGTCTGTGGGAACTGCATCTCTATGCTTTTAGGAGAATGCTTCCATTTTTCACCGATTATGACCACACCAACTATGCTAGATGGGGCAGCATATACCTGACAGAAATGAACCTACTTCCTCAAGAAGTTCTTGATAAATTTCGCCATTGAAACTTTGTTGTTAAACGATCATCTCTTCGATTCAGCCAAGTTGATCCTGATCACAGTCAGGAATGGTTGAACAGCACTGGAAAGAAAAGAGATGGGATCATAGGTATTACAAAAACTACATCAGCATTAAGTCGCTGGGCTTTGTTTTATAACCTGAGGGTCAATATTGCTGCCCAAACCTATGACCTGTTTGGACTTGGATTGGATGAACAAGTAACTCGGAATGAATCCACTCTTTCACGCAGAAGAAAAGACAGCAACGATGAAGGCAAACTACCCACTTGTTTTCGTCAATTCAATGTATTCAGTGCAAATCCTACACTAGATGTTCTCCATAAAATAGCAACAAGAGACCTGGCAACAGAACTAATTCAGTATAGTCTCCTTCAAGCTGAGAAACTTGGAAAAAAACAGTTGAAAAAGTTTGTGGAAGAGAGACTGGTTAAGCAAGGATTGCCAACAAAAGTTCCATGATCCACTGCCCAAAGTCAAGCCTCTGACATTTTCGTTACTCTATGCAGTTGTTTAGTTACTCTAGGCAGTAGCCTGGTGTTGGCTTAGCGGTTAGGGTGCCGGCTTTGGATCCTAGGATCCTGGGTTCGAATCCCGGTCGATCGCTAAATTAACACCAGGGGGGTTGACTCAGCCTGTCATCCTTCCGAGGTCGGCAAATTGAGTACCAGCTTGCTGGGATGATTGATCCCGGTGTGTACCCCGGTTTAGAATAGGTACACCGTATCCCTGCGCATCGTAAGAGGCGACCAAGGGTTGGCGCCAGGAAGGGCATCCGGCCATAAAAACATTGCCTCAAACAGGGAACCATGATTGTCATGGGACCCGCAAGGCTAACCCCTGCTCTAGCGGGGAAAATGGCCTTAAAAACGATCATTCATTCATTCATTCATTCATATGCAGTCCAGAATAAACAACAAGTGAAAAAGATAACCATAAAAGCAGATCAAAATATTCTTCAGCACCTCTGCTATTCTATTCATAACTGCCTATGAATCAGGGCGACATGTAAACCTTCAACGAGTCTTACTGCATGAATTAATGCCTGTTCCCATGGCTCTGGCGGGACTGAACCACACTTTGCACAGGGGTCACAAATCACAAGTAAGTGCAGTGCTTACATCTGGAATAAGTTGTCCACAAGAGGTAGCAATCGAGGAAAATTCCAGCCTCATCATTGATTGTTAAGCGCTGGTCATGGCACTTGGCAAACCTCAAGGAGCAGCTACATTTGGTGACTTTGCAGATGTCTTTGTGCAATTAGTACTCCAGTCTGGGGCAAAATTCAGGAGAGTCGATGTGATATTTGACAGATACAATGCAAAGTCAATTAAAGGACAGACACGGCAAGCACGTTCCAGAGGTACCCGACCAATCAGGTGCGTTATTGAAGATAGGTCAGTCCCCTTGCCAGCCAGCCTGCCTAGTTTCCTTGCACTTGATGAAAACAAAGCGGACCTATCTCTGGAATGGTTCCTATCTCTGGAACTACTCAAAGGTTCGCCACCTGAAAAAAACTATTGTTGTCTCCAGTGGCCTTATCAGAGAAGATGAGGTATTGTCGTCAAAGGACATAGACATATGTCCATTACAGGCATGCCACGAAGAGGCAGACAGACGAATAGTATTGCACCTCGTGAATGTGTAGTCAGACACGTGTGTTGTATCTGCTGGATACACTGATGTACTCGTGCTTCTTGTTGCTCACTTCCACCGAATGCCATGCACCAAACTGTGGATAAAAGCGGGAACATCCAAACATCGCAAATACATTCTAGTGCATACCATTTGTGCCCAACTGCCCTTTAATCAAGAGGACTATGAATTGCTGATTCCCTTTCACACAATAACTGGGTGTGATGCAGTTTCTCAGATAGCTGGTCACAGCAAGAGAACATCATGGGAAGTGTTCAAGAATAATCGTCATCTGCTGGCAAACTTGGGAAAGCACCGACTCACTGATGACACCATAAAGTCTGCGGAACAATTCATTTGTAAAATGTATCATCAGGATGACATAGTGATGATGGTGGTCCGTGCAAGTCTGTTTTGGAAATGTAGATCTCTTGAAGCACTCCCTTCCACATCTGATGCAGTGAGGTTTCACATAATGAGGGCTCACTACCAGGCTATGGTATGGAGACAAGCCATGTGTGCCCACCCACACCTGCCTTCACCAGTTGGCCATGGATGAATATTACAGGATAATAAGCTGATGCCACAACTCATGTCTCTGCCACCAGTACCAGACATCTGTGAAGAGTTAATCTCATGTGGGGTGCTCAAAAAATGATGCAGTTGTAAAAAAAAAAGAAGCAATTTGTATTGCACTGAGGCCTGCAAATGTAGTTCAGGTACCGATGGATGTAGAAATCATTAATGTATCCCAATCCAAATCATCTAAGAAGAATAAGAAGATGGAGACTTGAGTTTCCAGTGATTATGGAGCTGGTATGTTCTGAAAATAAAATGTAATAGACCACTTTCACATGGGTGGAGGTTAGGGAAAGTGGTCGGTGGGGTGGGGTGCACGAGTTGGGTCCCCGTCCCGCACCCTGACGCCTTCCAACTGAAAACTGAGCTTGGTAAACAATGTTTTCGTGTTTAGGAAAGCAAAATTGTGTTGGAAACCGGTTTACCAACTTTTCCTAAGGGGAAGATTGGGATGATTCAAATGGATTAGGGGAGGTGCTAGAATGGATTAAACAAAGGGGGGGGGGGGGAGGTTCACAGGGTTCGAGAGGTAAAGGGTGCAGGCTTTTAGGGAACCATGGGAAATAGAGGTTTGGAAGCAAAAGGGTGAGGAATTGTTATGGATGAAAAGCTGAAGATGGGATGGATGGAAGAAGGAGGGATGGATGGATGGATGAAAAGTGGGAAATCTCCAGAAGGTGGGATTCACAAAGGGGATGGAACATGCTATTACTCACAGTGCATTTTTCCTCAATCCCTCATCGAGGGGAAACTACATGACAGCACATTTACCAATGAAATATCTAACTAGGGAATCCATTGTGTTGAATGCTCCATACCAGGGTCCATGTTCATAACCACAACAATATACAGTGCCTTCAGATAGTAATCACAACCCTACACCTTTTTCACATTTTGGTGTATTACAGGCTGAATTTAAAGTGGATTCAATTGAGTTGTTTTTTTGTCACAGATCTACACATAATACCCCATAATGTCATTGGAAATTTTTTTTTCATAGAAATATTCACAAAATTATTAATAATGAAAAGCTGAAATGTCTTGAGTCAATAAGTATTGAACCCCTTTGCTATGACACTCCAAATTGAGCTCAGATGCATCTAATTTCCTTTGATCATCCTTGAGATGTCTCTACAACTTGATTGGAGTCCACTTATGGCTAATTAAATTGATTGGATATGATTTAGAAAGAAATACACCTTTCTATACAAGGTCCCACAGTTGACAGTGCATGGCAGAACAGAAACGATACCATGAAGGTCAAGGAATTTGTCTGAGAGGGTCATTGGCCAGTGTGGCAGCTACATTCAAGTGTAAGGTGTGCACAGAGGGAGCTTCAGATGGAGGAAATATTGAGTTGGATCTTGGAGACGGCGTGAAGCTGGAAGGTGTGAAAACATTTTGCTACCGAGGAGACATGCTGAATGAGACTCAGCAATGGTTGCTAGAGTGAGATGTGCATGGAAGAAGTTTCGGGAACTGAGTGGCGTGCTGACGAGGAGAGAAGTGTCATGGAAGCTGAAGGGAAAGGTGGATGCTGCATGTGTGAGAAGTGTTATGATTTTTGGGAGTGAGACATGGGTAATGAACGTAGAGCAGCAACGAATGGTGGAACTGTGAATGGTTCGGTGGATGTGCGGGGTATCGTTGAGAGAAAGGAAGACAAATGATGAATTGCGAAAGATGATGGGAATAGAGCCTGTGATGGATGCTGTGAAGACAAACAGGTTGAGATTGTTTAGTCATGTGTTGAGGAAGGATGAAAGTGACTGGTTGAGAAGAGTGATGGAAATGATGGCAGAAGGAAGTAGAGGACGGGGAAGACCGAGAAAGACTTGGCTAAATGTGGTGGAAGAAGAAATGTGGGCAAGGGGGTTAACAAGGAGAGATGCAGAAAATAGGGTAAAATGGAGAAGATTGTCATGGGGTCCGCAAGGCTAACCCCTGCTCTCGCAGGGAAAATGGCCTTAAAATGCCTGTTGTTGTTGTTGTTGTTGTTGTTGTTGTTGTTGTTGTTGAAGGTCAAGGAACTCTAGGTAGAACTCAGAGATAGAAATGTTTGGAGGCATAGATCTGGGGAAGGGTAGAAAACAATTTCTAGAGTGTTCAAAGTTACCAAGAGCACAGTGAGCTCCACTAGGAAATGGAAAGAATATGGAACTACCCAGGCTCTTCCTAGAGCTGTCCGTCCTACCAAACTGAGTAGCCAGACAAGAATGTCTTTGGTCAGGGAGGTCACCAAGAAACCAATGACCACCCTGACAGAGCTACAGAGTACCTTGGCTGAGATGTGAGAACCTGCCAGAAGGATAACAGTCTCTGTAGCCCTTCATAAATCTAGGCTTTATGGGAGAGTGGTCAGAAGGAAGCCACTCCTGAGAAAAAGGCGTGTGACAGCACGCCTGGAGTTTTCAAAAAGGCACATGAAAGACTGAGAGCATGAGGCAAAATATTCTGTGGTCTGATGAGGCGAAAATGGAACTCTTTGACCTCAGTGCAGTGTTATGTCTGGTGGAAACCGAGCACAACTCATCACCCATCTAATACTATCCCTACTGTGAAGCATGGTGATGGCAGCATCATCCTACAACCGACCTCGTGAATAGATATTTCAGTTTTTTCTTTTTAATAAATTTGCAAAACTTTCTAAAATCCTGTTTTCTCTTTGTCATTATGGGGTATTGAGTGTATATTGATGAGGGGAAAAATGAATTTAAACGATTTCAGCATAAGGCTGCAACATAACAAAATGTGAAAAAAGTGAAGGGGTCTGAATACTTTCTGAATGCACTGTATATACTATATGTGTCACTGAAGTTCTTGATTCATAAGGGAAATTTTTACAAGTTTAATAACACAAATGCACACAATTACAGTTTCATAAAAAATGCTTACCAATAAAAAATATATAGCCCCAAGTGGGCTGATGGTCATCACCTGAGGTTGTAGTTTAGACCTCTGCTGAATCCAAAATCTTGGAAATGTCACAGATGTTAGACTGCGAGATTTAAGGGAACTCCCCTGAAAGCCCCCTGATCCAAAATCGAAAAATCTAAGACTGAGTGATCCTGCGGACCATCGAGTAGAAGGGCTGTTTTGGGTTTCAGAGCAATCGGTTTGTAAATAAGAGATGAGTAGGGATCCAAAGTTTCAAGGGATAAATCCTCCTCCCTGGTCTGAAATCGAAAAACGAAGCCCGAGCTAGGCGAGCTATTGTGCGGGCTAAAATATTGTATTCATGTGTCAAGTTTCAGAACAATCAGCTGGCTGATGAGGGAGGAGTCACAAAAATAGCAAAAGGTTAACTGACGGACCTCTGGACAGACATCCAGATATCACGACCCATTTTATAAGTTCATGTCTTCGAGAATCGAGATGAGACAACCTAATAAAAGTACTGCAAACAATTCCAAAAGGTTAGCTCCCTCTTTTGCTGTGAGTGCCAGGTTATTGTATCGAAAACAAACTGTTTGTTTTGCTTTGATCTTGCATGACCCCCAAAGCGCATCTTGATCCCAGAAATACACTACTCACAATAAGTTAGGGATATTGTGGGAGTGAGTTTATTTTTTTTTATTGGGGTTAGGGTTAGTGTTTTGAAATCAAGAATGCTGTGTTTTTTCACACTCATTAATAACCATAGAATTAGGACCAACAACTTTTTTCAACATAATTAATACACAAAATCAACCACACCGAAGAACCTGCCAACAGCCCTAACTTATTGTGAGTAGTGTAGTTGCCATATTAACTGCTCAGAACTTAAAGTTGTAGGATGATACGGTATTCTGTATTACCTTAAAGATAGATGTAGAGTTTAAGTTGCATAATTTTAAATGTCCTGGCATCACAGTCCTTGTGTTAGAATTTCATTTTTTTAATATCCAAACAAAAGTTCATTTTTACTTACGTACCATGATCCAGCCTCACTAATCGGCGAAAGATTTACACTATATACTGCACTTTAGTCGTGTGCAGACTTAAGGAATTACAAGTACAGATACATTCAAAGTACACCACCCCCATGCCAAATAAATGAATAACATCCTCCAGTGCGCAGCATTGCTTGGGGGGGGTGGGGGGGGGGGTCAGGGGAGGGGGGCCTACGGCGCCCAGTGATACCGCCGTGCAGCACATAGAGACGGTACGGTATTAGGAGGGAGAGGTGGACAATAATTATTGATTGATGAATTGCGTAATTAAAATCAATAAATAATAATCATAAAATAATTTCGTAATCAATTGGCTAATAGCATTCCTCAACCACCAGTATTTCATCTGAAGCTGTAACTTTTTGAAAATTAATTTCATGTCTACGACTTCATTTGCAGTTCTTGGAGCCTACCTTTGGTCTTCTCTTCGGTCTTCTTCAAGGTGTAGCTGACTGTGACACAAAAATGCACATTCTCAACGTCATATCCATTGTCGTCGAAAGGGTTGGAGCTCAGGTGTGTGATATTTGTGTATATTCCTTCTCATGTTGGTAACTGACACGGAAGTTATCACTAAATAGATTACTCTGGTTGTTTAAGATGCAGTAATAACATTGTCGACAGAATATGGAGTATTGCGGTGTTTGTTTTGTGCATCATGAGCATTTTGCTTCCTGATCACACCACACAAGTATAAAGTGTCATTTGCTCTTTCATTCCTGTACTCCTCTACCCATGCCCCATTCACTTGCTATATCGACGTATTTATCGTCTATGATCCCACAGACCCCATTTTTACCATTATCCTGATTTAATTTAACATCAGCATTCCTTTTGTAATTTACTTACACACTGTATAACCTCTGAGCAGGGAATTTTTCCAGGATACTGTACTGGCATATATTGGCCCAATCATTTTGAAAGGTACTCTGGGATCTTCATTGTCGACAACATAAATTTCGATGGGACAGCTAGACTTAAGGTCCCATCTCGACTGCAGACTCCAAGATGCAAGACCCCATTCAAGCACTGAACCAAAACCGCAGTATTTGGCCAAATTGGATCCCACAGTAAATAGATTATGAGGATTGGCGAGTTGTGAGCACACCAGTAACTGAGCTACTCTTGCCATCCTTAAGCTTTCAACAACCAACTTTCCATCAAAGTCTCTCATGCAAATACCAATCGGTCTGGACTCCACTTTGCTTCCGAGATCTGATTCCATCGAGTCCATTGAAGCCTTTGAACCATAATCATAACGATGTGTAAGGCAGGTCAAGCATGACCAAAGTTGAAATTGCAAGAAAACTTTAAATTAATATTGGTGACAAGATGGTGAGAAAGACAAGATAACCATCACTTATTGTACACCGCTCCTTTCCTATGCTATCTCCTGATGCTGCATGACGTCATCGCCGGACACTGAAGGGGGCCCGGCGATGACATGTGCTGAAAGGGAGTACTCAGTTTTCACTCCGGTTCTTGTTTTCTTGTTTGTTTGTTTGTTTGTTACTTGCCGGAATAGATTCCGGCAAGTATGTTGGTTGGTTTGTCTGTCTGTCTGTCTGTCTGTTTGTCTGTTTGTGCGCAGTACTACGTCTACATCGTTGCACTGTGCGGATGGGTGTACTTTACCCTCACCATACTTTATCCATACTTTACACCATACTTTACCATACTTTACATATTTATTACATATTACATGATGGTAACATCACCATACTTTACACACATATTCCCCTTGACCTGGAATAGACTCTGCCCAATTTTTAACTATCTAGGCCCAAGGTCAAGCTCAAGGTCACCCAAAACGTGAAAATCTTTAGATTTTAATCTTACAGCCGCCATGTTGGTGCCCGCCGTCACTGCGATGCGAAGCGAAACATGCCTCCGAGCTGTCACATTCACAATCGCTATGTCATATGTACTCCTGATACGTGTTTCCTTCATTGTAAAAACTACCAAGTCAACAGTTAAAAGGATTTTGAGCTGATAGGTGTTGCGGCCTTGGCAAGATCGATGGAGGCAGTGATCTGTTAGCTTATGCACCGCCCAAATAGCTATGCTGGCTATGCTGCTAGTTATACACCGCCGGCAAGAGTATACATGCATAGATTTCAAGAGTTTACATGTATAGATATAGATTTCCCGTCATTTTGTTCCAAAATGGTTGATAAAAAAAAGTACATTCCGGCAAGTCCTTGGTCTCTGACCGATTTTTCATTATCTTGTTTTCTTGTTTGTCCGGGCGATATCTCAGCCATACTTTGAGCTAGAAAGCTGAAGTTTCGGCACAATAGTGAGCAAGTGCTTTGGCAAAAACGATATTTTTTGTTTTTTGATTAATCAATTAATTGATTAGTTATTTAAGTACTTATTTATTTCCTTTATTATCTGGGCATTATCTCAGGCACCTTTTGAGCTGGGAAGCTGATATTTGAACATGACAATGACAAAGTAATTTGGCTAGAAAGGATATTTTTGATTTATTGATTGATCAATTTATCTATTCATTATTTACTTATTCGATTAATGACTTAATTTTTTTTGTTTTTTTAAGTTGCAGATTCGGATGAAACAGTGGTGGTTTATGCATTCTATTAGCCAATTGATTAATTTTTAAATTATTTTATTATTATTTATCTATTTTCATTATTAATCATTTATTTTTTTTCTTTCTCATCTGGGCATAAGGTTGTTGTTGTTGTCTGCGACATAAGGGTGAAAGGTGCGAGGAGAGCTCGGCGGGTGAAGTACCAACCGAGAATGAAGGTGTGGAGGTTGAAAGAAGTGACAGTAAGGGAGGCATTAAAAGAGAGGCTGAGTAGGGTAGAGGATGATGTGGTTGAGCTTGAAAGTGGTTGGATGTCAATGAAAGCTAGTCTGTTGGGAGCCGTTGGTGAGGTATGTGGATGGACAAAAGGACCACCGAGGCACTCGGAAACATGGTGGTGGGATGTTGAGGTTGGAAAGAGGATTGACGAGAAGAGGAAGAAGTTCAAAGAGTGGCAGAAGGCGAAGGGTACGGGAGCAGAAACAGCAGAGCATGAAAGTTATAAGGCAGCCAGGAAGGCTGCAAAGAAAGAGGTAGCAAAGGCGCAGGAGGCATGTAGGAAAATGTTCGGAGAACGCTTGGATTCGGAAGAGGGTCAGAAAGCAGTATTCAGGATTGCAAAGCAGATAGCGAAAGAGAGGTGTGATGTGATGGGGGTGAGTTGCTTGAAGGATGAAGTGGGACAAATCGTTGTCGACCCAGATGGAATTAAAGGAAGATGGAAAAGATATATGGAAATGCTGTTGAATACAGAGAATGAATGGGATGGCAACATAGAGAGTAACCCAGTTTTAGGACCGGCAGAGAAGATAACTGAGAAGGAAGTTGAGGAAGCGATAAAAGCAATGAAGAGTGGAAAAGCGGGAGGGCCGACGGGAGTTGTGGGAGATATGTTGAAGGCAGCAGGAAGTTGGGGTGTGAAGAGAATGACAGAGATCTGTAATTTGGTGGTGAAAGAAGGCCGCATTCCAGTGGATTGGGAACTGAGTACCCTCGTCCCTCTATACAAGGGGAAAGGTGACCCTCTGGAGTGTGGCTCGTACCGAGCGATAAAGTTATTGGAGCATGGAATGAAGGTATTGGAAAGGGTGTTGGAGAGGAGGATAAGGAAGAAAGTGAAGATCGACGAAATGCAGTTTGGATTTATGCCAGGAAGAGGAACGACAGAGGCGCTTTTCATTGTGAGGCAGTTGCAGGAGAAGTACATGGATAAGAGGAAGAAGTTGTTTTTTGGGTTTGTTGATCTGGAGAAAGCATTCGATAGGGCTCCACGCAAAGTATTGACATGGGCATTGAGGAAGTTAGGAGTGGAGGAATGGTTGATCAGAGTTGTGATGGCAATGTACAAAAGAGCACGCACAGCTGTAAGGACGAAGGACGGGAACAGTGGTGAGTTTGAGGTGAAGGTGGGAGTGCATCAGGGGTCGGTACTAAGTCCACTACTATTTGTAGCTGTGATGGAGGTGCTGGCTCAGACCGTAAAGGAGGGTTTACCGTGGGAGTTGTTGTATGCAGATGATCTGGTGTTGATTGCGGAAAGTATGGATGGACTGAAGGAAAAGATGAACAAGTGGAAGGAATGTATGGAGACAAAAGGTCTGAAGGTGAATATCGGAAAGACAAAGGTGATGGCAAGTGGTAAAGCATGTGGTGAGGTGGAAAGAACTGGGAAGTGGCCGTGTGCTGTGTGTAGGAAGGGTGTCGGGCTGAACTCCATTCAATGTACAATGTGTGCTGAGTGGGTTCATCAAAAATGTAGTGGTCTGAGAGGGTCATTAACCAGTGTGGCAGCTACATTCAAATGTAAGGTGTGCACAGAGGGAGCTGCAGATGGAGGAAATGTTGAGTTGGATCTTGGAGACGGCGTGAAGCTGGAAGGTGTGAAAACATTTTGCTACCTCGGAGACATGCTGAATGGAGAAGGTGGATCAGACTCGGCAACGGTTGCTCGAGTGAGATGTGCATGGAAGAAGTTTCGGGAACTGAGTGGCGTGCTGATGAGGAGGAGAGTGTCGCTGAAGCTGAAGGGAAAGGTGTATGCTGCATGTGTGAGAAGTGTTATGATTTATGGGAACGAGACATGGGTAATGAACGTAGAGCAGCAACGAAGGCTGGAAAGGGTGGAAATGCGAATGGTTCGATGGATGTGCGGAGTATCGTTGAGAGAGAGGAAGACAAATGATGAATTGCGAAAGATGATGGGAATATTGCCTGTGATTGATGCTGTGAAGAGGAACAGGTTGAGATGGTTTGGTCATGTATTGAGGAAGGATGAAAGTGACTGGTTGAGAAGAGTGATGGAAGTTAATGTAGAAGGAAGTAGAGGACGGGGAAGACCGAGAAAGACTTGGCTAAAGATGGTGGAAGAAGAAATGCGGGCAAGGGGGTTAACAAGGAGAGATGCAGAAAATAGGGCAAAATGGAGAAGATTGTCATGGGGACCGCAAGGCTAACCCCCGCTCTCGCAGGGAACATGGCCTTAAAATGCATGTTGTTGTTGTTGGTTTCTCATCTGGGCAATTTTTTTTTTTTTTTTTTTTTTTTCGGATACAGAGTCGAGGCTCGTGAAAAAGCTAACATTTATCAAACAAACAAATCAAACAAACAAGCAAACAAAGTATATAAAAAGGGGAGCGGTCGACACGATGGGGAGAGAAGGGGAGGAAACACACAAACACAACATTTGAGAGCAGGGACATCGGGAGATGTGTGGGAGGGAGAGGGCCTGGGGGGAGGCAGGATAGGCATAAAACGCAAGGACACCAAGGACTTCCAGGAAAGAAGTCGGCAGCTCAAAAAAGTGGATTTGGGGTGAAATTAGCGGGGGTAGAAAAGATCAAGGTTTTGGATTGGGGAAGATATAGATGATGGTGAACAGCCGTTTTAAAGACCTGGAGGGAGGAGTGGGATTGAAGAGAGTGAGGGAGTTTGTTCCAGAGGCGGAAGAAAAGAGGAATGAAGGAGTGAAGGTGAACAGAGAGTCTTGATTTTGGCAGTTTAACCATAAGAGGGTTGCAGGCAGATCTTGTGTGACCTGTAGGAATATTTGGGGGACAGAGCCCAGAGAGAGCTGGGGGAGCAAGGCCGGAGAGGAGCCGGTAGAAGACGGAAAGACCACCAACCTGCCTGCGGTGAGTAATTGAAAGGCCCTCGGAGATAGCGTCATTGCGGGAGATTCCAATTATTCTGAACGCTTTGGTTTCAACAGCGTGAAGACGAGCTAGGTGTGAGGCAGGAGCACCAGCCCAGAGGGGAGAGCAGTACTCCATTGAGCTGCAGATGAAAGCCTTGTATGTGGTGAGGAGCTCAGGTGTGCCAAGGAAGGACCGCACGACGGAGGATGCCCAGTCGGCGACTGGCTTTGGAGCCCAGCTTGGAAATGTGGTTTTCCCAGGAAAGATCATGGCAGATAGTGAGACCCAAAAGCTTGAGTGACAGAACTTCTTGGAGAGGATTATTCAGAAGGTAGATGGGAGGGTTGTCCAGTCGGTCTTTTCAGAGAGACATCGTAAGAGTGTGAGATTTGTCAAGATTGAAAGACATGTTCCACTTGTTTGCCCAGTCTGTGATTTAGTCCAGGTCTGCAGAGAGTGAGGAGGCTGCAGACTGCCGATCTGAGGGATGAGGAATGGAGCGGCAGAGAGTGGAGTCATCAGCAAAGAGATAGAGAGGATTTTCAAGAGAGTCAGAGAGATCATTGATGAAGACCAGAAAAAGCACGGGACCCAGAACACTGCCTTGGGGAACTCCAGCCTGAACAGGAAGAGGAGATGAGAGAAACCCATTCAGGGCCACACGTTGACCGACTAGAGAGGAAGTCCGCCAGCCATGCGTGGAGATTTCCATGGATACCAAAGGAGGAGAGTTTGGTGAGCAGAGCGGGGTGCCAGACTGTATCGAAGGCACGTCATATGTCGAGGGAGACGGCTCTAATTTCCTGTTTGGCATTGAGGACCTCCATCCATTGTTGAGACAGCAGGCACCTTTTGAGCTAGGAAGCTGATATTTGGACACAACAGTGACCAAGTGATGTGGCTATCAAGGATATTTTAGATTTATTGATTAATCAATTAATGGATTAATTATTTATTGATTAATCAATAAATTTTTTATTTTCGATTAATGACTTTAATTTTCAAAAAGCTTCAGCTTCCGATGAAATACTGGTGGTTGAGGTATGTTATTAGCCAAAATATTTTACGATTATTATTTGTTGATTTTAATTATGCAATTAATCAATCAATTATTGTACACCTCTCCCTCCTAATACTGTCTCTATGTGCTGCTTGGCCGAATCGCCGGGCACCAAAGGCACCCTGGCAATGCCGTGCTGGAGGATGTTATTTATTTATTTGTCGGTGTGCATTGAATGTAGCTCGACATGTGATTTGTATTTTATTTTTCTGAGATATAGCAAATTGGGATCTCCTCTTCTCTTTGTAAGCATTCCTTTAATCTCCACTGCAACATAAAGGTTGCTTCGGCTATTTTATATCAGAGAAATGGACATTAATCTATAAAATAATAACATGGCTAATAATAACACCCCTTGAAAATGGAGCCATGTGAGCTGGACAGGCAGGAGAAAGGTGTCAACATGAGCTATTATTATGGCCACTTATGCTCCGTCAAAGGTCACTAAAATACCTAAATATTAGTGCTACGGTGTCATTGTCTGATCAAACCAGTGTTGCTGTTCTTTTGAAATTTCCTGCGGATCCGCTTGAATCTACCGATGATGCAACATGTGAAGTGCAAAGCCAGTCAAACTGCTCATTATTTATTTTTCGTTTCCATTTGTTTCTGAACTTTATAGATTCGACCCCATGCTGGAGCTTTGATCCAGTACCTGCCAGAGCTTTGGAGGCAGTCAGAAGAACATAACATGCTCCGCTGTGCTATTCTCTCGACTCTGCAAAATCTTGTCAAGGTTGGCACCGGTGCCAGCTCAGCTTGAGTCAAAACTGTGCATCACTCAACATATTTGTCCATCTGGTATGCAAACATACCTTGTGCATTAATCATCATGTCTTATCCTACATGTTCCCACAGGGCTTGGGTGCCCAGAGCATGGGTCTCCACCCCTTCCTCCTACCAATACTCGAGTTTAGCACAGACCTCAATCAACTACCCCATGTCTACCTGCTTGAGGATGCCCTGGACTTGTGGTACGATAAATCAATGTGGGCCTTGAGACAGCACATTTTTTACCTATTTTACCCAGTTTGCACTGTATAATTAAAACATGTCTTTCTCATTCACCCACAAATACTCACTGAAGGCAAATGACTCTGGAGCATTGCATGGAGGCACCACCAGAACTGCTACAACTTTTTCACAATATGCTTCCCATCATCGGTGAGATCAGGAAGGACTATCCTTAAGTTCAGTTATCAAGAACCAACTTTATGTTTGTGCAAATATGGCAGTATCATAAAAATACAGACAACACAACTCATTTTGAGTATAAGGAAATGCCATCACTCATTTCTTTTTCTCACTTGTTATGTAGAATTGGGGTCAGAGAATCAAAAGATGTGCTTCCAAATAATCACAGGCTACATCTTGCTGGCACCTACCCAATTCCTACAGGTATAGTTATTGACTCTCGGATTTTATGATTCCGCCCAGCTGGTGGATAAAGACTAATCCAACGCATATGAAATGCACGACCTACAAATACAAATGCTTAGTTATGCCATTCACAGAGTTACGGACGTGTCCTTTGCAATGCTTTCTACAACCTCCTGTCAGACATCAGTTCAGAGGGATTGGTGCTGATACTGAAGGTAGGCCACTGCGATGCGATCCTACTAAACATTCTGCTAACCAAGCATTTTAGCCATGGATCAGTTGTAATTCTGAGCTTTAATTATTTTTTATCCATTCCTTTTGTCTTACCCATTTCCGTGAATCTTTCTTAAGAATATCTCACCAGTGCTGAATAATTGAATCGTCTTTATTTGTTTATTTATTATCATCTGAACCATCAATCAATCATTTTCTTTTCGTTTTTTTTGTTTTTTGTTTTTTTTTGTATACAAGATCGAGGCTCGTGAAAGAGCTAACATTAATCACACAGAAAGACAAACCGACACCTAAAACATATAACATGGGGAGCGGTAGACAAGATGGGGCGAGAGGGGGAGGAACACAAACACAACATCTGAGAGCAGGGACATCGAGAGATTTGGGGTGGGGAGGCATGGGAAGGGGGGGTGGGAGAGGTATAAAACATATGGACACTGCCAGGACTTCCAGGAAAGAAGTTGGAATTTCAAACAAGGTGGATCTGGGGTGAATTCGTGGGGGTAGAAAAGATCAAGGTTTTGGATGGGGAAAGATAAGAGATAATAATAATAATAATAATAATTCATTTATTTTGTATAGCGCTTTTCCAGAAGCCCAAAGGCGCTTTGACAGAGTGGAAAACATAATGCATAACAATACATGAAAACAACAATTGCAAAAAGACAAGAATCTGGTGAACAAGAGATGGTGGTGAACAGCTGTTTTAAAGACCTGGAGGGAGGAGTGGGATTGAAGGGAGTGTGGGAGTTTGTTCCAGAGGCGGGAGAAAAGAGGAATGAAAGAGTGAAGGTGATATGAGCAGAGAGCCGAGATTTCGGCAGTTTAACCATCAGAGGGTTGCTGGCAGATCTTGTGCGACCTGTAGGAATATTTGGGGGACAAAGCACAGAGAGAGCTGGGGGAGCAAGGCCGGAGAGGAGTCAGTAGAAGACAGAATGACCACCTACCTGTCTGCGGTGAGTGAGTGAAAGGCCCTCGGAGATTGCTTCATCACGGGAGATTCCAATGATTCTGAAAGCTTTGGTTTCAACATCGTGAAGCCGAGCTAGGTGTGAGGCAGGAGCACCGGCGCATAGGGGAGAACAGTATTCCATTGAGCTGCGGATGAAAGCCTTGTATGTGGTGAGGAGCTCAGGTGTGCCGAGGAAGGACTTCGCACGACGGAGGATGCCCAGTCGGCGACTGGCTTTGGAGGCCAGCTTGGAAATGTGGTTTTCCCAAGAAAGATCATGGCAGATAGTGAGACCCAAAAGCTTGAGCGACAGAACTTCTTGGAGAAGATTGTTTAGAAAGTAGATGGGAGGGTTGTCCAGTCGATCTTTTCGGAGAGACATAGTAAGAGTGTGAGATTTGTCAGGATTGACAAATAAATCGTTCATAGGCAAATCCCAAAGATACTGGAAATGTGATGAAATGTAGTTGATAGCAGCTGGAATATTTTAAGCCTAGATTTAAAGAATGGTATAATTAAATAGATTGTTGCTTAAATCCATAGCTTCACGCCTTGTGCACATCCAAATTGTGCACATCCAAATGTCATGCCTTTTCCTCTTGATGGCCTTTTCCTCTGCCCTTTACCCTCCAACAACTGTAATTTCTTCACTTTGTGAGATCTTCTTCAAAAGTAAAGTGCACCGTACCAGATTTGTCTTGTCTATCTGTTGCCATTTGTTCTTTGTGTTGTTAATGATTTTGTAAATCTGTTCCCATGACTTATTGTACTTATTGTACTTAATTGCTGCTGACAGTACTGTATTGATATCAAGGTTATGCCTTTCTTGGCCTCGGTTAGGCCAAGTGCTCATGGGTCTTAAGACTTGCACATCGTTCCTTCTTTTTCTCGTTCCTCTCTCATTTGGTCTTCTCCGCTCATATTCATCATTTATCATCCCTTTCCCTTTTACAATTTAAAACTTGACAAGAATACCCAGACAAACCTTCCCTCAGTTCTTACGCATCAATAAAAGTCATTATATCTTGAACTCTGGTTTTAAGGCCCTTAATAGTCATAAGCCCACATTTACTCTCACCTCATTAAAAGTCATTAGATTTGGGAATTTGGAAAAAAAAAAGTGCATACGGAATATGCGTGCAAACCCACTTGCTTTAGACTGTCCCCGTAGTACAACGTGGGTCCACGATACAATATTGGAACTGCTCCATAGCACTGTACATGGCCTAGATTCACTGAGCTATATAAAGCACTCGTGAGGTACCCGTGCTATGCATGGGAGGGAGCCCCGATTGCAGACAATGCGGAAACGGCGAATGCCAAACCATGAACTAATGAATTCGACATTCCAATGCCACCTTCAATCGAAGACCCATAAGATGAACAGTAAGACCTATGAAGTAAGACCAATGAACAGTAAAACTTGCAAAACTCATGAGAATAAAAAGAATAAGCTTACCTTTGTTAAAGGAAATGAAACAATAATCCGATGTCAAAGATGCCAAAACCACCAACGATAAGTCAATGCGAGAAGTCGATGTGAACAGGGAAAGCTCATTTTATTTTAATTTTTCTTATTAATAATTAATTCTTTCTTAATTAATTCATTAAGAGTTGATTCTTTCTTTCTTTTTTTAAATTTAATTTTTTTATACTATGTATATTATGGTGCCCAACATGATAGTTACATTGGTTCTGTTGTAAGGTTTAAAGTTACGGTTTTATGTACAAGCCGGGTCATTAAAAGGTCAGTATTTCAGACTGAAAAGTCATTATTTTTCAACTCCCTTAACCTGCAGGAACCATGCTTCCTAACTCATTCTTGTTTCATTCTTCCATCTTTCTCCTTCCTTCTCTCCTTTATAATCCTTCCTTTTAATATGCAGAACTCATCTTTAAATGACAATTTGAAATATTTTGTCTCTCTTTACAGTCCTTCCCAAATATCTCTCTCAAATTTTGATTCTTCTTCTCTCCACTTTCCGTTCCTTCCTGGATCAGTCACAAACCCACATTCCATGTCCCATCATATAGCATTACTTTTCTTTGTTCTTTTAACCACTCTTTCCTCCATCCTGATTGCTTTGGCTGTCTTCATTTTGTTGAACTTGGGATCCAGAAAAGAAAGCGAGTTTGCAGCGAATGCAGGCTCACGGCCATTGACCCCTTCATGCCCGCTCCCCCCACATCTCCCGGCCTCCCATCCTGCATCACCAACCTCCACCGCAAATGCTGTTACCACCCACCCACATCCTTCTACCCCTCAGCTCCTATTTCTCTCCCCTCCATAATAGTTTGGACCAGCAATATTTGAGACCTCCGTTACAATAGCACTGATATCTCGATTCAGGTTATTGCTGCACCTTTGTAGGCTTAACATGAATGTTTCTCTCATGGAATGTTTCTAATTCCTCTGTATCTCTCCTTGGATAATCTCTCTTCTGCTTCAACATGCCGCATCCACATGAAAGGGGTGGTGTTTCTGTTTACATCCAGACCTCCATTACTCACAGTTCATTGTCCACACTAATCTCCTATTATACTAACTGTGCATTCCTCTCCACCAATACCTCATGTTTGTTTGGAGTACCAGATGCCTAATGATGATTATTTCATGAATACCTCTATCTCTGCTAACGTGGATTAACTTGTAACCATCCATCGCAATTTTTGTTCATCGTATACGGAGATTTTGACTGCCATCATTCCAGCTGGTTGGGTGTCAATTCTGCAACAACCAGACATGGCATTGCAGCTAATGCTTTCTGTGACTTTTAAGCATATGCCAAGCATCAGGCAGGCCTGTAACCAGAGCAATCTGAGTTGAAAGTAGGAGAAGACAGCCGCAGGCTGGGGTAGCTAGTGGGAGAAAACACAATGGGCCATAGGGACGGTTTCTGCATAGGAAACGCATGATAGGCTGGGTGAAACCGCAGCAAGAGAGAAAATACCACTTGAGCAAAATACAGCCATCTCCATTGGCTTCTTAGTCTCTTGCAGTCTCAGAGTGGGGGTTTTCCCCCAATCCCTGCCCTTTACCCTCCGACCACTGCCCACCCGAAGGCATTCCGAAAATCCCTGCCCTGGGGCGATCAGCGAATTTCCACCTCAACACAATGACAAACAGCTGCTGTGTGGACACTATTCCCTCCTTCTGTAAATTTTGGAGTGAGGGAGGAGTGCCAAGGGAGAAGTGACGTGTTCTCCAGGAATCACCCGGTTGTACAGGATAGCATGAGATTAGACATTTTATCCTAGCTATCTATAAAAGCACAACCTCCCATCTATCTCAAGGGCGCAACATTTTACATAATTAACTCCTTGCCTTAAACACACACACACAATACAGGATCAGAAGTTCTAAATCTAAATGGCTAACTATTGCCTCCTGCCCCACAAATGTAACATTATCTTTCAATCATGGCAAATCTCAGTCTCACTCTGTCACTCTGGAAGGATAATCAAACTAACCCAGCAATATATTTCCATGGTCAGCTACTATAAGAGATTTTCAGGTCTCAAACGTTTAGCTTTCACCCTCAGCAACAACCTCCTGGATTGATCATGTAGCAATTCTGGCCTTTCATTATAGGTCGAGCTCCCTCTGTTTTCTCAGCCCTCCAACCGTCCAAGACGCATGCATTTTCCCATTAATCCCCTCTTGGATAAACTCCCCAAATCCAGGCTCGATGCACACCTCAATTGTATTGTTCCTCTTTTTCTCTCCTTTTTCCCTCGCCTGAGGAGAGGGTATTGCATTTGAGTCCGTTTGTTTGTCTGTTTGTTTGTCAGCACTGAATAAATATGATTTTCTCTGCAACCGTTGGTCCAATTGACAGGAAATTTTCACCATAGGTGCAGCTCCACCTGTATAATTTTTTTAATGATACTTATGACGTCATAGGTTGCGTGGTATGCACGCCATCTTGGAAATACCGAAAACTTTGCACCTCTATATCTCCGAAAGCGCCGCATTGAGACATGCGCTGCATCTCTGAAAAAATTGAGACATGGTTCATTGTAAACAAGCATTCTGAGTATTGCGCTGCAATACATGTCCCCTACCGGCAGTCTGTCGTCCGGAAAACTGTTGGGGAAATTAAAAAGGGTTATTCACCCACAGGTTCTGAATCGTTCCAAATCGCTAATTACCTCAGGGCGGGCTCACCTGTGATTCGCACTCGGGACTTCGATTTATACACCTTGCAGACAGGTCAGCAGAAGCACGAGAAAATAAGTTGTTGATAAAGAACCTTTCGAGTCGCTAAATATCAGTAATTTATTATATTTTCTGGTTCACGATCAATGATCGATGTGTATATATATGTTGTTCGGCTTGGCTCCGCCCCTCCGGAAAGCGCGCTCTGTGTCGCGCTGTTGACTTTCACGAGACGAGGCTGAGGCCGCGCAGTGCGGCTTGAGGAGAACTCCAGAATAAACAAGAGATATCCATTTAATAAAAAAAAGAATTTCGTTTAATTAACGATATCTGCCAAACCACGTGCCCTATCGCAAATTCCAAAAGGACATCTCAGTAGACTGACATGCTGAACAGATCTGTGAAGTTGTCCCTCGATTGGATCAAAAATGAGGGAGGGGCTCGGTTTTAAAGGTTCATGCTTAAAAACATCATAACTCTGAAACCATGTGACGCATAACGTCATGCTCGGTGACGTTTTTGTTCGTCATGGGTATGCGATTTTGCCTGCAAAGTTTGGCCTCGATCTGTTCAGCCATTGCAGATAAAAAGGGGTTTTTGTGTTTTCACAAAAAACAATATGGCGGCCGAACCACGTGACCTGTGATGTCATAATTACCATTAAATGTGATGTGATGTGATGGGTGTGATGTCACCCCTACGGTGAAAATTTGATCTCAATCGGTCGTATTATTGCAGAGAAAATCTTTTTTAAAGGAAATTAAAAACTTAAAATGGCCCTGAGTTAAGGATCATCAGAATTATCAGAATTCCCAAAGTTCAAAGTGCCATAACTTTGTCAAAAATGATAGAAACGTCGTGAAGTTCGAACTTTATCTGTAACTTATCATGAGGAAACCATGTGCCAAGGTTGAAATCATTAGCATTAAGCGTTTAGAAAAAAAGGCCGGAAAACTGTTCTTTGTGTGACGGACTGACAGACGGACTGACAGACTGACAGACTGACTGACTGACGGACTGACGGACGGAGGGACGGCGTGCAAACCTGTTGTCCCCTCCGGTGTACACCGGAAGGGGACTAATAACTTTCCACGGGGAATAAAATATGTTAATGATGATGTCATAGGTGCCTCCATTATGACGTCATAATTCGACAAGTACAAAACTTCATCCGATCAAAATGAAATTTATTTAGCATCATCTCGGGATAAATTCGTGGACAAAAAAAAGAATGATTACGTCATCGGTCACGTGGTTTGGCCGCCATATTTGTTTAAACACAAATTGTATACCAAAGCCTTTAAAAAACACTGAAAACACGTCCTGGTTTGTATATGCAATCGAGACTCGTGGAGGAGCTTGTATTGGTACACTGAACATATCAGGACACAACAGCACAAAAGGAACAGCAGAGAGAGGTTTTTTTTTTTTTTTTTTTTTTTGAAAGCTCACAATATATTATATCCTTATATATATGGGCACATTATATATACTAGGGCATGCCCGTACGTGGGTGCCCGTTCCTTGCCAAAAAAAAAAAATAACGCTACCCGTACGCTCTACCCCGCCCGTACGCCCGTAAACAAAAAAAACAACGCTCTTCGCTTCCGCCCTTCGCTCTGACTGAATTGGGAGAAATAATGCGCATAAGAAATCGAGAAATTATTATTTTCTCCGGAAGAAATCGAATTACGAACCGTAATGGCGCACGCGCTCGGCTCGGCTCGCTCTCACATCGGCCACGCCTACGCAATAACGCGTTCTGTGATTGGCTGCCGGAAGTGCAGTCTTCACTGTCCGGAAGGTCGCAAATCGCAGTTACGATGAATCGCAAATTAGTTTTAATTAGTTTTAAAACATAGTTTAACGGCAACATAGTTTTCCAACGTGAAATAAATGAATACGCTCTCAAATGTGCCGTCCGAGGCAGAGTCTGTTCGCCACGTTCGGCACACGTGATAGCTCGCTGCTCTCTGATTGGTTGAATCGTTTTTTGGACATAGCTCGGTAACTACTTCTCCGATTAATATGAAACCTTGAAAAGGCACATCCTCGGGTCCCCAGCAATATACCTGGCAAGTTTCAAGTATATCGGACCCGTGGTTGTCGAGAAACAGCGGTCACAGACATACAGACATACAAACATACAAACATACAAACATACAAACATACACACAGAGATTACTGGAATTATAGATAGATGTGCTTATATATATGGACTTCCGCTTCCGGTCCACTCGAGCAAGGAGGCTTGCTTCGATCTCTCCACAGCATCGAAGTCTCTCCACATCGAATGGAAGTATTGGTCAGAAGAAGAGTGGACATATGTTGTGTGCAAGAGACTAGATGGAAGGGAAGTGGTGTGAGAATGGTGAAGGGTAGGCAGGGACAGAAATACAAGTTTGTGTGGCAAGGGTGCCTGGAGGGTGTGAATGGTGTTGGTGTCCTGTTTTCTAAGGAGTTTGTAGACAGTGTGGTGAGTGTGACTAGAGTGAGTGATAGGTTGATGATGGTGAAAATGATGATTGGAAAGCTCTTGGTGAACGTCATCTCGGGAGATGCTCCGCAGGTTGGTCGGAGCGATGAAGAGAAGGACAAGTTCTGGTGTGCGATAGAGAAGCTGATGGAAAACGTGAAAGATGAGGACGTTGTTGTGGGAGGAGGAGACCTAAATGGACATGTAGGAAGGAGTATGGATGGTTTTGAGGGAGTTCATGGGGGTTATGGATATGGTGTGAGAAATGGAGAAGGTGAAAGGATTTTGGAGTTTGCTGATGGAGCTGACTTGTTGATTTGTAAAACTCAGTTCCAGAAAGAGGATAATAAGCTTGTTACATACACGTCAGGTGGGTCGACGACAACCGTTGACTACCTGATGGTGCGTAGGCGAGATAGGGGGCACCTCCGGGATACAAAGGTGATCCCGGGGGAGGAGGCTGTTTCACAGCACCACTTGGTTGTCTGCGACATAAGGGTGAAAGGTGCGAGGAGAGCTCGGCGGTGAAGTACCAACCGAGAATGAAGGTGTGGAGGTTGAAAGAGGTGACAGTAAGGGAGGCATTAAAAGAGAGGCTGAGTAGGGTAGAGGATGATGTGGTTGAGCTTGAAAGTGGTTGGATGTCAATGAAAGCTCGTCTGTTGGGAGCTGTTGGTGAGGTATGTGGATGGACAAAAGGACCACCGAGGCACTCGGAAACATGGTGGTGGGATGATGAAGTTGGAAAGAGGATTGACGAGAAGAGGAAGAAGTTCAAGGAGTGGCAGAAGGCGAAGGTTACGGGAGCAGAAACAGCAGAGCATGGAAGTTATTAGGCAGCCAAGAAGGCTGCAAAGAAAGAGGTAGCAAAGGTGCAGGAGGCATGTAGGAAAATGTTTGGAGAACGCTTGGATTCGGAAGTGGGTCAGAGAGCAGTATTCAGGATTGCAAAGCAGACAGCGAAAGAGAGGTGTGATGTGATGGGGGTGAGTTGCTTGAAGGATGATGTGGGACAAATCGTTGTGGACCCAGATGGAATTAAAGGAAGATGGAAAAGATATATGGAAATGCTGTTGAAAACAGAGAATGAATGGGATGGCAACATAGAGAGTACCCCAGTTTTAGGACCGGCAGAGAAGATAACTGAGAAGGAAGTTGAGGAAGCGATAATAGCAATGAAGAGTAGAAAAGCGGAAGGGCCGACGGGAGTTGTGGGAGATATGTTGAAGGCAGCAGGAAGTTGGGGGTGTGAAGAGAATGACAGAGATCTGCAATCTGGCGGTGACAGAAGGCTGCATTCCAGTGGATTGGGAACTGAGTACCCTCGTCCCTCTATACAAGGGGAAAGGTGACCCTCTAGAGTGTGGCTCGTACCGAGCGATAAAGTTATTGGAGCATGGAATGAAGGTATTGGAAAGGGTGTTGGAGAGGAGGATAAGGAATAAAGTGAAGATCGACGAAATGCAGATTGGATTTATGCCAGGAAGAGGAACGACAGACATGCTTTTTATTGTGAGGCAGTTGCAGGAGAAGTACATGGAGAAGAGGAAGAAGTTGTTTCTTGGGTTTGTTGATCTGGAGAAAGCATTCGATAGGGTTCCACACAAAGTATTGACATGGGCAATGAGGAAGTTAGGAGTGGAGGAATGGTTGATCAGAGTAGTGATGGCAATGTACAAAAGAGCGCGCACAGCTCTAAGGACAAAGGACGGGAACAGTGGTGAGTTTGAGGTGAAGGTGGGAGTGCATCAGGGGTCGGTACTAAGTCCACTACTATTTGTAGCTGTGATGGAGGTGCTGGCTCAGAACGTAAAGGAGGGTTTACCGTGGGAGTTGTTGTATGCAGATGATCTGGTGTTGATTGCGGAAAGTATGGATGGACTGAAGGAAAAGATAAACAAGTGGAAGGAATGTATGGAGACAAAAGGTCTGAAGGTGAATATCGGAAAGACGAAGGTGATGGCAAGTGGTAAAGCATGTGGTGAGGTGGAAAGAACTGGGAAGTGGCCCTGTGCTGTGTGCAGGAAGGGTGTCGGAGTGAACTCCATTCAATGTACAATGTGCGCTGAGTGGGTGCATCAAAAATGTAGTGGTCTGAGAGGGTCATTAACCAGTGTGGCAGCTACATTCAAATGTAAGGTGTGCACAGAGGGAGCTGCAGATGAAGGAAATGTTGAGTTGGATCTTGGAGACGGCGTGAAGCTGGAAGGTGTGAAAACATTTTCCTACCTCGGAGACATGCTGAATGGAGAAGGTGGATCAGACTCGGCAACGGTTGCGAGAGTGAGATGTGCATGGAAGAAGTTTCGGGAACTGAGTGGCGTGCTGATAAGAAGGGGAGTGTCGTTGAAGCTGAAGGGAAAGGTGTATGCTGCATGTGTGAGAAGTGTTATGATTTATGGGAGCGAGACATGGGTAATTAACGTAGAGCAGCAACGAAGGTTGGAAAGGGTAGAAATGCGAATGTTTCGATGGATGTGCGGAGTATCGTTGAGAGAGAGGAAGACAAATGATGAATTGCGAAAGATGATGGGAATAGAGCCTGTGATGGATGCTGTGAAGAGGAACAGGCTGAGATGGTTTGGTCATGTGTTGAGGAAGGATGAAAGTGACTGGTTGAGAAGAGTGATGGAAATGAATGTAGAATGAAGTAGAGGACGGGGAAGACCGAGAAAGACTTGGCTAACGATGGTGGAAGAAGAAATGCGGGCAAGGGGGTTAACAAGGGGAGATGCAGAAAATAGGGCAAGATGGAGAAGATTGTCATGGGGACCGCAAGGCTAACCCCCGCTCTAGCAGGGAAAATGGCCTTAAAATGCATGTTGTTGTTGTTGTAGAGAGAGGGGGGAAACAGCAACAATAGAGTTGAAGGCCAAGACAGAGGGTGAGCTGGACTAGCAATGGATGTGGGGAGGAATGGGGGGGGGGGGGGCAGGAGAGGATGCATGGCATGGACAATATGGATACATCAGGAAATTCACATGAGGGAAAACTGGAAATTTGGCAGGAGGGATTGGGGTGGGGGTTGGGGGGTTAGCAAGGGTAGAAATATCATTGTTTTGGATTGGGGACGATCTGAACTTCATTTGTGGAACTACCTTCATTCGCACTTTTCAGTCACACTTTTTTTTTTTTTTCTTTTTTTTTTGTATACAAGGTCGAGGCTCGTGAAAGAGCGAACATTAATCACACAGAAAGACAAACCGACACATAAAACATATAACATAGGGAGCGGTAGACAAGATGGGGAGAGAGGGGGAAGGACACAAACACAACATTTGAGAGCAGTGACCGAGAGACATGGAGACATCGAGAGATCTGAGAGAGGGCGAGGGCTTGGGGGGGGGGGGGGGCGTGGGAGGGAGGCGGTGGGAGAGGTATAAAACATATGGACACTGCCAGGACTTCCAGGAAAGAAGTTGGAATTTCAAACAAGGTGGATCTGGGGTGAATTAGCGGGGGTAGAAAAGATCAAGGTTTTGGATGGGGGAAGATAAGAGATGGTGGTGAACAGCTGTTTTAAAGACCTGGAGGGAGGAGTGGGATTGAAGGGAGTGAGGGAGTTTGTTCCAGAGGCGGGAGAAAAGAGGAATGAAAGAGTGAAGGTGAGCAGAGAGCCGAGATTTCGGCAGTTTAACCATCAGAGGGTTGCTGGCAGATCTTGTGCGACCTGTAGGAATATTTGGGGGACAGAGCACAGAGAGAGCTGGGGGTGCAAGGCCGGAGAGGAGTCGGTAGAAGACAGAAAGACCACCTACCTGCCTGCGGTGAGTGAGTGAAAGGCCCTCAGAGATAGCTTCATCGCGGGAGATTCCAATAATTCTGAAAGCTTTGGTTTCAACAGCGTGAAGCCGAGCTAGGTGTGAGGCAGGAGCACCGGCCCATAGGGGAGAACAGTATTCCATTGAGCTGCGGATGAAAGCCTTGTATGTGGTGAGGAGCTCAGGTGTGCCGAGGAAGGACTTCGCACGACGGAGGATGCCCAGTCGGCGACTGGCTTTGGAGGCCAGCTTGGAAATGTGGTTTTCCCAAGAAAGATCATGGCAGATAGTGAGACCCAAAATCTTGAGCGACAGAACTTCTTGGAGAGGATTGTTGAGAAAGTAGATGGGAGGGTTGTCCAGTCGATCTTTTCGGAGAGACATAGTAAGAGTGTGAGATTTGTCAGGATTGAAAGACATGTTCCACTTGTTTGACCAGTCTGTGATTTTGTCCAGGTCTTCAGAGAGTGAGGAGGCAGCAGACTGCCGATCTGAGGGAAGAGGAATGGAGCGGCAGAGAGTGGAGTCATCAGCAAAGAGATAGAGAGGATTTTCGAGAGAGTCAGAGAGATCATTGATGAAGACCAGAAAAAGCACGGGGCCCAGAACA
Source organism: Myxine glutinosa (assembly GCF_964187855.1). NCBI lineage: Eukaryota > Metazoa > Chordata > Myxini > Myxiniformes > Myxinidae > Myxine > Myxine glutinosa. The sequence continues at coordinate 67,987,597 of NC_136262.1, forward strand.
CTGCCTTGGGGAACTCCAGCCTGAACAGGAAGAGGAGATGAGAGAAACCCATTCAGGGCCACACGTTGACGACGACTAGAGAGGAAGTCCGCCAGCCATGCGTGGAGATTTCCATGGATACCAAAGGAGGAGAGTTTGGTGAGCAGAGCGGGGTGCCAGACCGTGTCGAAGGCACGTGATATGTCGAGGGAGACAGCTCTAATTTCCTGTTTGGCATTGAGGACCTCCATCCATTGTTGAGACAGCAGAAGCAGCATGTCCAGAGTAGAGTGACCTGGTCTGAAACCAAATTGATGATCAGAGATCAAGCCATTGGAGAAGAGGAAAGATTTCATATCCGAAGCAATGATGGATTCCATGACTTTGCTGATAATTGGGAGAAGGCTGATTGGTCTGTAGTTGCTAGGATCTGTTTTTGCACTTTTTTTGTGCAAAGCGGTGATGTTGGCTGATTTCCAAGCAGATGGCAGTTGACCTTGAGCAAAAGAGAGGGTGAAGAGAACAGAGAGAGGGTGAGACAGAGCAGCAGAGCAGGATTTTAGGACCCGTGGGCTAATGCCGTCGGGTCCAGTTGCAGAATCAGAGTCGAGGGTTGACAGAAACTTTTCCACCTTGTCAGGAGGAAAGGACACGGAGTCCAGGAGCAGCAGGGTACGACTGGGTATGGTGGGTACAGAGAGGGATGGGTTTGGGACACAAGATTTAGAGGCAAACACAGAGTTGAGGCATTCAGCTTTTTCACGTGCGGAGTCAGCTGTGTAGCCGTTTGAGGTAAGGGAGGGGATGGAGGGGGAACAAACACCAGAAACGGATTTGACCAGACGCCACCAGGATTTGGAAGAGGGAGACAGATAAGAGAGTTCGGTCTTGAGAACGGAGAGATATTGTTTCCTGGCTCTCCTGAGGGTGGACACACACTTGTTTCGGGCTTTGTGAAAGGAAAAGAGATTTCCTTCCGTTGGATTTGCTTTCCAGGAGACGAAGGCAAGTTGTTTCTGGGCAACAGCCTCACCACAAGATTCCGTGTACCATGGACGGGAGGAAGGGTATGACAACTGAAGACGAGATGGGATAAATCTGTGCATGAGAGAGAGCAATTTACTTTGGAAGAATTCCCAGGATGAGTTGATGTCAGAGGCGGTAGAGATGGGAGACCAGTCCAGATGATTGATGGCTGCTTGAAGACCGTGCCAGTTGGCCTGAGTGAAATGCCAGACTCGTCGACGCTGAGCAGGCTCCCTGAGGATGGTCAGAGAGATGTCCACTTTAACAAGGACATGATCAGATGATCCGACCGGAGCAGAAGAAGAGCAGCAGACATTTTCAGGGAAGTTAGTCATAACCAAGTCCAGAAGAGAAGATGTTCCGTTGACTGAGATCCGGGTCGGGAAATTGACAGATTGTGTCAGTCCCAGTGAGTCGCAGAAGTCCTTTGCTGAGGAGCCATGGCTGGTGAGAGAGGTACCCACACCCAGCCAACTGGCATGATGACAATTGAAATCACCACATATGAGGAAGAGAGAGTTGGGATGAGTCGATAGAAGTTGGTCCATATCATCAGACAGCGAGATGTAGATTGAGTCATCACTGTTTGGTGGACGGTACAACACACATATGAACAAGAGGTGGGAGCGAAGGGGAAGCCGTAGCCAGAGGTATTCCTGGGGGTGAGGTGGAGAGAGTGCAGTGCAGGGCGAGTGAGGAAGAGAGTTTTTGATAAAGATAGCAACCCCGCCTCCAGGACGAGGCTCAGGTCTATCATACCGGAGGAGGGAGTAGCCCGGGAGAGATACTATGGAATCAGAGACATCATAAAGGAGGAAAGTTTCTGTTAAGCAGATCACGTCTGGTTTGACAGAAGCAACCTGTATGGAGAGATCAGTTAAGTTTGAACGAAGGCCCCGGATGTTTGAGGTCCATACCGTTAATGAAGAGGAAGGGGGAGCATCAGATACAGAACAGGGGGGAGGAGGGGTAGGGTAAGATGTGGAAGAGGTGGAAGAGGTAGGGAGAGCTGTTGAAGGTGTGTCAGAGATTTCAGAATAGCTCGGAGAAAGGGAAGGATGGGGCGGACAAAAGGTTTGATGGTGATTGGGTGAGCCACAATGAGGTGTTATTTGAGGAGGGGGAAGAGCGAGGCAGAAGGTTGGGGGAGATGGAGGTGAGAGTTTGAAGGGGGAAGAAGCGGGGAGGACGCTTTGAGGAGGGGGAGTGAGAGGGGGGAAATTGAGAAGCAATGAGGGTGGGGAGATTTGAAGGGGAGGGGTGAGGGGGGAGTTTGGGAGGGAAGGGGCAAGGGGAGGGATTTGAAAGGGATGGGATATGGGGGAGATTTGGAGGGGAGGGGTGAGGCAGGAGTCTAGGAGGGGAGGGGCGAGGGGGCGTCTTGGCGGGGAGGGGTGAGGGGGTAGTTTAGGAGGGAGGGGGCAAGAGGGGAGATTTGAAAGGGATGGGTGATGGGGAAGATTTGGAGGGGAGGGGTGATGGGGAAGATTTGGAGGGGAGGGGTTATGGGGAAGATTTGGAGGGGAGGGGTGAGATTGGATTTTTGAAAGTGTACGATTTATGGGAAACGAACATTTATTGCAAAATGAGTTTCTTGTGACCTTCGAGTTAAAAATACGTTTAAGGACGCTGGATGGAGGATGGAGTGCAGGAGAGTTTAGGGAATGTAGAAAAAAGGCACTATAGGAGATGGATATTTTTTTTGGGATGAATTGATTTGGTGAGCAAGTCGAAAGCAGCCTTTTAAAGAAGAAGAAGAAAAAGGTGTTATAAAATATGACGGAATACATAACTTGAGGGGAAAGTGTAAACATTGAAGGTTAATGAGTGAAAACTATCTGGGGAAATGGGGGAGAAACACGTGGTCGAAGAACGAACGAACGAATAAGAATGAATAAACGAATGAGAACAGAGAAGGAAAATGTTTTTTTTTTGTTTGTTTGTTTTTTTGTTTTTTTTTTGAGTTGAGATTTACACAAGGAAGTAGGCTATGGGTGAAAAGACTGGGAATACAGAGAACGAAAGTTATTGGATCACAAAAGACGGACCGCTGAGAGAAAAACAAAGCCTCAAGGTTGTACAGTGCACACTGTACAAGGCCTCAAGACACGACACGGCAAACAGACGATCAATTTATGAAAGATAAACACCGAGAAACAACCAAAGTTGCACACAATAACTTCACACACCGAAAGATAAATACAGTTTCGACAAAATACAATTGTGAACAGACTTAACTTCGAAAAACGTGGAGACCGTGTGGAGCTTCGAAAATCCCTGCCGCCGTACACTATTCCCTCCACTGCTTCAAGCAGACAGTGCTCTGCCATCTCATGTCATTCCCTATCCCTAATTAATATATTTTATACCACCATTAACCCTACATAACCCAAACCCTCTTACTTGCAGGTTAGTCTTTCCTCACCTCCTCTCTCTGTCCTTTTTTCTGTTCATTAATTCCCTTGTTATATCCACCTGTTTCCATACATTCAGTTCATTGCCTCTTTGTCCTCTGTCACATCGCTCTTCCATGATCTTAGATTTTATGTAAAAACAATGCAATGTCTGACTGTTCTTCATGTACCATCCTATACGAAATATAATGAGTGGCAACATGTTGGACAAAGATCAGGAGCCACGAATGCAATTACAAAGCCTGTGTTGCTCACACCACCAAAACAAATTATTACCGTAAATTGTACTCCACGGCCAAGGAGAGAGGGATGAAGCTGTGATTTGATTGTTTAAAGGGCTTTTGTTTCCTCAGGTTGTCGAAACAGCAGTTCGAGTGAGCGGCGAGTTGGGGGCTATCTCCTTCAAATCCCTACTACCCACAGTTCTCAAAGGCATTCTGGACCAAGAGGTAATCCATGGGGTCATGTTTCTTTGTTTCGTTAAGATGTCTTCCTTTTGTATTGAATATTGTAGAGAGTTCGCTGGTATTTTTTATTTAATTTGTTGCATTTACATTTTGTAGCTTTAGCAAGAAAAAAAAAGGCTGATTGTAAAATTTGGTTAATTTAGAAAAACTTTTCTGGTGAAGGTTATTTTGATCTCATATCTTCTTGGAAGTCGTCTCGTTAAGTAGGGGGTGACTGTTTCATTGAGTGGCTAAATATTCGAATTTCTATGTAAAAAGCATTGATTCAATATTGCTTATAATTAGTATCAATGATTGTGATAGCAGGGTAAAAAATAGTCTTTCAACATTTTCAGACAACACAAAACTTTAAACACCTAGAAAGGAAAGAAGAGGTGATCAGATTCAGTAAGGCCGAATCGTCCAGTCAATCTAACAAATGTTATGGCTCAATCCACCACTAATTGCAACAGAATTGTTTTCACTGCTATGCATTTCAGAAATGTCCCCTTTGCACCATACTAAAAGTATACCAAAATGTATTTGGTGGAAAGCCGTCAGATTTGCCTAATATGCAAATTAGCTGCCACCATTGAAAAAAATACAGAATTTCCACTGTAACTTTGTATCTAGGCATCCAATAATAGCAAATGAAGTGTTTAGACCCATATTTTCAGGGTTGATGGTTATGAAAAGTTCATTTCTGGATCAATAATATGCATACAATTCAATGAAATATGCAATTTAGATCCTGCCATTAAAAAAAAAATCGATTTTCTTCAATGACTTTGTATTCAAGCATCCAATCATGGCAAATGAAGTGTCGAGACCCATCTTTTCATGGTCATTGGATATGCTTAGCACATTTCTGGATTAATTTATATGCATTCAATTATGCAAAAATTCAAATTAGCTATCCTCATTATATGAAACTGCTATTTAACTTTGTGCATGTTTTCGATTTTGTTGCAAAGTGCCATATCTAAGGGGTTTGTGGTGTGACAGATGAACATTGACCAGAGCATGTACTATAACAAGAGTTTAGTGGTGGTCAGGAGGCTCAAATTTTCAGGGTTAGTGTATACATAAGGCAATCTCAAGAGCTGTATGAGGACATCTCTTGGTGGATGCTGCCCTCAATACGATGCTGTTAGCGAATGCATACAACCTCCCCCTGCCAACATATTCCGATATGGACCAACTGGAAGGAACAGCAGAAGATCCTTCTGAGGGGTCACACATGATACATGAACAGATGGAACAGGATGTGGCAGATGATGTCATCCAGGAGGAGGAGGAGGAGGAGGAGGAGGAGGAGAATGCCCAAGAACAAAACAAAGCCTTGTTTGAAGCTGGTGAACGATTTGATCGTTTAATGGTAGATCCAAGTGTTGCTGATGAGGTGTCCTCCTCAGAAGCTCTCAGGCGCATCGCTGAGAAGCTGAAGGAAGAAAAGAACTCTATGAATGATCTACGAACAGCACGCCTCTGGCTGCAATCTATGGATATGGTAGAGATCTTACGGAAATTCATAAAAGTTTAGCGTATGGTTAATTGGATGCTGCAACTTCAGGCCGTACATGATATGCCTCCGTACTTTGCAGCATCGGGGCACAATCTGTATGCAAGTCTACATACTTGTGCCTTCAAATGATGAAACAACTTGACAAGAATCAACCAGAAGTGTATAGGAGTTTCATGAATGGACTTCATATCGTCAGAAGAAGTGAACGTTATTGGGCTGGCCTATCAACCTACCTCGCGATAGAACAAGCGCTCATGAGGAGCATGAAGACCAGTGGTGGCTTAACTGGAGGCAGAGGAATGACCGAGATACAGAGATTGATATGGTTACTGGCAATGCCAGCCTGTGCCGAAGTGAATTGTGCCATGCAGGAGCTCACAGGTGTGACCTATTATACCAGTGAACAGCACAAGGACAATTCCAAATCAAGACAACAACGTGATATAAAAGACACATATGCACTGCTCGGAGCCTTCAAGGAATGGAACCCTTTCAGCAGTGAACCATCTCTACATAGTATTTTGAGTGGCGTTACTGCACATGACACAGTGAATGTTGACAACACCAGATCTGTGGGGGCAAACTATACTAGATTCCATGGTTGGGAAGAGTGAACGACTATTCATTCCAACGCAAAAAACAAGCAGTCACACTTGGGTCAAAGACAGCTGTTGTCATTGATAGAGACAGTGCAAGTTGATCCACAGTTGCTTTTCCAACGACTCAGCATGATTGCCACTAGTGAAACACAAGAAGATCCAGCATCTTTGTTCAAGTATGAGCTCTGTAGTCATCCTCCAGCACTCTTCGACCCCTCGGGTCTTCCTAGGAAGCCAAATAAACCAGCGCTTGGTGATACAATTTGAGAACTTGTTAAACATGATCAGTCAGATCCAGCTGGTGATGTCCACTATGTGCTTGATGGAGGTGCCCTCCTGCAACATCTGCCATGGTCACATGGGCAAACTTTCGAAAGTATATGTCACATATATTACTTATGTGATAAGCAGGTATGGGAAGGCAACAATTGTCTTTGATGGCTATGAAGATGGATGAGGATGACTATGAGGATCAAGGATGCCACACATTGGAGATGGGTAGGAAGCTGCATAGGACCAAATGTCACTTTCACTGGCCAAACAGTCCTGGAGCTGAAGAAGAATGAGTTCCTAGCAAACACAATAAATAAACCACGCTTCATTTACATCCTAAGAGACTCCCAAGAGAAGGTGGGATGTCTGACAATTCATGCCAAGGGGGATGCTGATGTGCTGATTGTCCAGACTGCAGTGGAATCTGCAAAGACAATGGATACAGTTCTTGTTGGTGACGACACGGACCTACTGATACTTCTTTGCTACCATGCCGACATGCAAGGGAGGGACATAATTTTCATGCCTGAGCAAAAACTTAACGCAAAGAAACGTCGAGTATGGAACATCAAAAAGACCAAGACGACCTTGGGAATGAATGTCTGTGACAGAATGCTATTTCTACACACCCTACTTGGCTGTGACACAACATCCAGTGCATATGGCATTGGCAAAGCTGTTGCCCTGAAGCACATCCAAAACAACGTCCAATTCATGAAACATGCCAACCTGTTCACACAGGAAGGAGATGCACCAAAGGATGATATAGTTGCAGCAGGGGCGAAGGCCCTTGTATGCATGTACAATGGAAATCAAGATGAAAGTATTTATGCCCTACGATACAAGCGTTTCTGTGAGAAGGTTGCGAAAAATACCAAATATGTTGAGGCCCAGAACTTGCCACTAACACCTGCGGCTAGAAAGTATTACAGTCTGAGAGTGTACTTCCAAATTCAGGAGTGGAAAGGAAATGTTGGACAATTGAAACCAGATGAATGAGGATGGAAGATCAGCGTGGGTCAGTTACTCCAAGTGCAAAGTGATCTGCCACCAGCGCCACCGAAACTTACTGAGATCTTCAGATGTAACTGCAAGGCGGGGTGCAGCACCACTAAATGTACATGCAAGAAGCATGGCCTTGGCTGCTCATGGATATGCGGAGAGTGTAAAGGTTTGAGTTGTGCTAACTCATCAACACTGGAGCTCGATGACGAGTGACATCCAACAACTGGTAATTCTTCCAGAAATGTGCTAATCATATTCAATGACCCTGAAAACATGGGTTTGGACACTTAATTTTTTCGTGATTGGATACTTAGATACAGAATTACTGTGGAAAATAGATTTTTCCTAATGGGGGAAGCTAATTTGCATATTATGTGAATTTGACACCTTTCCACCAAATATATTTTGGTATACTTTTAGTATGGTGTTGATGGTATATTTGTGAAATGCACTGCAGTTAAATTTTGTTGTTGCGATTAGTGGTGAGTCAAGCCACTACTTTGACTGGACTATAAACACACATTGCATCAGCAAAAAATTGCCATATGCAGGTCAATGTTAGGAAATCTAAGATATTGGGGATTGGTGGGAATATTATATGCTGGGACTTTAAATACAAGTGGCAGTTTTGGAACATGCAACACAGAAACATATAGGGGTTGTTGTAGAGAGAGGGTGAAGCATTCAGAACAGTATCAGGCAGCAACGGGAAAATATATTTTAGGATTCTGGCTTTTATTCATGAGGGCATAGTTTATATCTCTTATATATCTTTATATCTCTTGGCTAACCCCTGCTCTTGCAGGGAAAATGGCCTTAAAATGCATGTTGTGTTGTTGTATAGTTTATATCTCAAAGGAGGTCGTATTTATATTATTCAGGAATTTATGAGACCTCATCTTAATTGCGTTTAATTTTTGTCACCTTTTTTTTTCTTTTTTCCAAGCACATTGCATTGAAGTGATGCATACTACCAGATTGATGTCACAGCTAGACAATAATCTTTGGAAACAAAGGAGGGACACTAGACTTTTTACTTAAGAAAGGAGTCCATTACAAGGATATCTCCTTTAATTGTTTTAAATGATGAAGGCTTTGACGAAATATATGGAGAAAAGCGTTTTACCTGGTTGACAACAGCTACAGGGAGCCTATCTTGATCAGTGGGCCTAGGAGAGATAAGACAGTGGCAAGACAGGGATATTTTACATATTCGTTCATTATCTCCGCTACTGAAGGTGGAGGGAAGTTATGTTTTCACCCCAGTCTGTCTCTCTGTTTGTGTGTCTGTCTGTTTGTCTGTCTCTGAGCAGGATATCTCAAAATGTTAGCGACAGATTCAGACGAAATTTGGTGGCCAGGTTGGGTGTGTGACAAGGGTGAATTGATTAGATTTTGGTGAAGATCTGGATACGAGATATTTTTTAATTTCTTAAGTGATTCCTCACCATTGAGAGGGCCAAAAAATTATATAAAGCACTCGCCGAAAGCACTCGGCGTTGCCCGGGTTCTTTTTGAATGAATTTACTACTGTAATAAAACTTTTACTTGCGGCCATAGAAGATTGACTACTATAATTCAGCTCAGCTTTTAATTGCTAAATGGGCCCAGCCCAGCCGAGGCGGCCTCGACCGGCCTCGCCACCTAGCCTATAACCTTCCCGGGGCCGTCCCGACATTTTTGGTTCTTTTTGAATGAATTTACTACGATAATTCAGCTTTTACTCACGGCCGCAGAAGATTGGTTACTATAATTCAGCTCAGCTTTTAATTGCGAAATGGGTCCAGCCCGGCCGAAGCGGCCTCGACTGGCCTCGCCATCAAGCCTATAACCTTCCCGGGGCCCGTCCCGACATTTTTTGTTTTAGATTGTTTTAGATGTCCCGACATTAGTTACTATGCGATTTCATACGATTTCATAATGTTTTACATACACTTATGACAGTATCTGAACTAAGATCAAAATTCTGCTCTGTCGGAGGGTTCTCTTGAGAGCTTGACAGGCAGAGCGTATATACATGGCAGTGACGTCATTATGTGCACTCATTGAAAGCTGGAGAACTGAAGATATATTTGGATTGGTTGCTCCCGGCTGCATCCAGGCGATTCCATATAATGAGTGGATACCAGAGATAATGTGCCATGTGGCAGATGGTACTTATCGCTCTCATTAAGGTACAGCATGGCTGGGTGGGATACCTTAATGGCGGTTCACCACTGACGGTATGAAATCGCATAGTAACTGGTATATAACCGAAAGGTTTTCAGAGTCATAAGTGTATGCAGGACTCACTGCGTTGCCCTGATGAGCCCCAAAAGGGTGAAACCAGGTCGGTAACTGTGAGTTTTACATACACTTATGACAGTATCTGAACTAAGATCAAAATTCTGCTCTTAGTCAGGTTCACTATGTTAACAAATATAATTTCGTTCAAAATGTTGGTAGATTAGCAAAACTATACATTTTTGGAATATTCAGAGCATGAGGAATCCAAAAATTAATGTTTACATTTGCGTAGACACCTTTGCGAAAATGACACTCAGGACAGTGATGAATATAGTCAGGTTCACTATGTTAACAAATATAATTTCTTTCAAAATTTTGGGATTAGCAAACCTGTACATTTTTGGAATCTTCAGAGCATGGAGAATCTGAAAATCAATGTTGGCATTTGCACAGACACCTGCATGGCCGCCATTTTGGATTTTTAAAATGGCCACCATAAAATACATATTTTGCGTGATCTCAGCTTCTAGTCAACCAAGAGACTCAATTAAATATGCTAATCCTATGTTTTCTGGGTCAAGGAATCCAATAAAGGCCTCAAAATAGTGCTCAGGATTATAGAAAAGCAACAAACAAAGGTAATTGAAAACCATTGTCTTTATATTTGTGATATAACTGTATTACATAATACATGATATTGCAAGTCCTTTGAAGTTATAGGTTGTTATAGGAAGTTACAGGTAGTATCAGATTGAACTATAAGTCCTATACACAGGATCTACGAGGTCTATACCATTCAGGAATATGCTTTTACAGATCTTCATCACTGTCCTGAGTGTCATTTTCGCAAAGGTGTCTACGCAAATGTAAACATTAATTTTTGGATTCCTCATGCTCTGAATATTCCAAAAATGTATAGTTTTGCTAATCTACCAACATTTTGAACGAAAAAACATAGTGAACCTGACTATCTGTCGGAGGGTTCTCTTGAGAGCTTGACTGGCAGAGCGTGTGTACATGGCAGTGACGTCATTACGTGCGCTCATTGAAAGCTGGAGAACTGAAGATATATTTGGAGATATATATATATATATATATATAATAAAATATATATATATATATATATATATATATATATATATATATATATATATATATATATATATATATATATATTTATATATATATATATATATATACATATATATATATATATATATATATATATATACACACATATATACATACATACATACATACATACATACATACATACATGCATACATGCATGCATGCATACAGTCACGTGAAAAAGTAAGTACACCCCATGTAAAGTTTTGACTTTTTTAACATATTTCAACATACAGCTATTTGATCTTCATTTCAACAATATTGACAGATAAAGGTGATATAATATAACAAATATCATGAAACATTTACATTTTGTAGTCCATTGTATAATTTAAATAAACATAAATGCAAATTTCGCATGTGGAAAAAGTAAGTACACCCCTACATTTATCACTACTTCAAATACCTAAAATTAGAATCAGGTGCACCAGCTCAGGTGCAAATGATTATAACATCGTTAGAGAGGATCTTGGAGGAACCTGTCTTATTTAAACCTCAGACATTTCGTTTGGTTTGCTCTTTGTTGTTGAAGTGTGCGGCATCACCATGCCTAGATCAAAAGAGCTCTCTGAGGCCTTCAGAAAGAAGGTTGTAGATGCCTACGAGTCTGGGAAGGGTTTTAAAAAGATCTCCAAACAATTTGAAATCAATCATTCGACTGTCCGGAAGATCATCTACAAGTGGAGAAGATTCCAAACAACTGCCAACTTGTTCAGGCCAGTCCGCCCCAGCAAATTCAGCCCGAGAGCGGACCGCAAGATGCTGAAAGAAGTCTCTAAGAACCCCAGAATTTCATCACGGGACCTACAGGTAGCTCTTGCCACTGTTGATGTCAAAGTGCACGAGTCTACCATTAGAAAGAGGCTGCACAAATTTGATCTACATGGGAGGTGTGCCAGGAGGAAACCGTTGCTGTCCAGAAAGAACATCAGGGCAAGACTAAAGTATGCCAATGAACACCTTGGCAAAGACCAGCACTTCTGGAACAATGTGATCTGGACAGATGAGTCAAAGGTAGAGCTATTTGGCCACAGTACCAGAAGACATGTTTGGCGAAAACCAAAGACAGCATTTGACCACAAGAACCTGATACCAACTGTAAAGCATGATGGTGGAAATATTATGGTTTGGGGCAGCTCTGTTGCATCAGGACCTGGGCATCTCACCATCATAGAATCCACTATGATTCTTCATTGTACCAGAGGGTGCTTGAGGATAATGTGAGGCCATCTGTCGGAAAGTTGAAGCTCAACCGAAGGTGGACCTTGCAACATGACAATGACCCGAAACATACCAGTAAGTCCACCAAGGAATGGCTGAAAAGGAAGAAATGGAGGGTTCTTGAATGGCCAAGTCAATGCCCGGATCTAAATCCCATCGAGATGTTGTGGGGGGATTTGAAACGAGCTGTGCATGCAAGAAACCCCTCAAACATCGCACAGCTGAAAGAATTCTGCATGGAGGAGTGGGCAAAAATTTCTCCCAGTCGATGTCAAAGACTTATAGACAGTTATAAGAAACGCCTACTTGAGGTTGTTTCTGCCAAAGGGGGCAATACCACCTATGAGAGCCAAGGGTGTACTTACTTTTTCCACATGCGAAATTTGCATTTATGTTTATTTAAATTATACAATGGACTACAAAATGTAAATGTTTCATGATATTTGTTATGTTATATCACCTTTATCTATCAATATTGTTGAAATGAAGATCAAATAGCTGTATGTTGAAATATGTTGAAAAAGTCTAAACTTTACATGGGGTGTACTTACTTTTTCACACGTGTGTGTGTGTGTGTGTGTGTGTGTGTGTGTGTGTGTGTGTGTGTGTGTGTGTGTGTGTGTGTGTGTCTGTGTGTGTGTGTGTGTGTGTGTGTTTTTGAGTGGTGTATTGTGTTTTGCCGTCCCTGCTGCCTGTGTCGGCTATGTCCCACTTTGTCTTTGTCCTCCTCCCAGCATCGGTGTCTCTCTGGTGTATTTATGCATGAGAGGTCCGTATGCCTATGGTAACGCCACAGTCTCCTCTGGCAATGGTGCCCTCGTTTGGCCAGTGTGCCAGGCCTCCAGTATTCGCCTCCTGGCCCGGTTCGGAGATGCCGCCAACACATTCACATTGTCCCATAGAGGAACATGGCCCGCCCTTATTCCATGCTTGGCGATAGCAGATCTTTCTGGGTGATTACACTCAAAGGCCTTGTGGTGTTCATTAATGCGCTGGCCTAAGGTTCTTCCAGTCTCGCCTATGTATTCTCCACCACAGTCACATGGGATGGTGTATACCACACCGGTGCAATCATTATTTAGTCTTTTGTCTTTGACCTTGGTCAGTGCACGTCTCAAGGTGTATTTAGGTTGGAAGTTAACCCTCACCCCGACCGGTCTCAAAATCCTGCCAATCCTTTGAGCTACTCGTGGCACAAATGGTAGCACGCAGAAGCCCTTAGGTGGTTCCTGTGGCACATCCTGGGTTCTTGGAGCTGCCAGTACCATTTCATTTTTTGGGCAGAGGTGGTCTGGGTTGCCATTGGCTTTCAATACCCATTTGAAATGCTTGATCTCTCTCCTTTTGCCCTTCAAGGTGGACGGTATATTCCTTGCCCTTTTTACGAGTGTATTCACCACAGCTCTTTTGTGGTGCACTGAATGGCAAGACATAAAATCGAGGTAACGCTCAGTCTGGGTGGGTTTCCTATACACTGCGGTACTTAAGCTTCCATTGAGGTTCCTCCTCACCAAGACGTCCAAAAACGGAAGCGACCCATCCTGTTCTTCCTCACAGGTGAATTTGATGGAAGGAAACGTTCCACTGATGCTCTCCTGGATTGCATTAACAGCCGTGCTGGGGCAGATGACAAAAGTGTCATCGACATAGCGGTACCAGACACGTGGCTGTGTTGGGAGGGATGGGATGGTGCGTGTCTCCAGCTCTTCCATCACCATATTGGCAACCACCGCAGACACCGGGGAGCCCATCGCAGTGCTGAACACCTGTTTGTAAAATGTGCTGTCAAAGACGAAATAGGTGGAAGAAAGACAAGTGCTGAGGAGGTCACATATGTCATCAACATTCAACTTGTCGGCGGCCTGTTTCCAGCAATCATCCTCCATTAGCCTCTGTCTCACCACATCAACCACCAGGGTTGTGGGCACGTTTGTGAATAACGAAATGACGTCAAAGGACACCATGGATTCGTGTGGATGGATCGTGGTGTGTGTTATTTTATCCACAAACTCGGAGCTGTTGCGCAATCCTCGGTCGGTTTTTCCCACGAGGTACTTTAGTATATCGGCCACGAACTTTGACAATGCATATGATGGTCTATTAATACACGACACGATGACCCGTAATGGAACGTCTTCTTTGTGAATTTCTGGTAACCCATACACTCTGGGAGCGACGCCGTTGCTGCTATACAATCGCTGGTAGTTTGTGCTCGATAGTCTTCCTGTTCTTTTTAACCTTGCCAGCAGCGAGTTTAACGTGCGTTCTTCCTTATTAGTTGGATCCTTCGTTATACGTTCATAGGTGTTCGTATCATTCAATAACTCATGCATTTTGTCCTTGTATGTCGAGCGGTCCAATAAAACTGTCGCCCGACCTTTGTCCGCCGGTACAACCACAATCTCGTCCATCCTGCGCAGCTCTTGCAACGCTCGTCGTTCCACTGAATCCAGGTTAAAATCATTTCGGTTGCGGCGGGGTGGGCGGAGTGAAACTGCTGCCACACGTGACCGAACCTCGTTCTTGACGTCATCCGACAGTTCCGTGATGGCGGTTTCAACTCGTGACATGATCACATCTGTCGGTATTCCTTTTGGAGTGACCGCAAAGTTAAGGCCTTTTCTTAACACACTCATATGCGAGTCTGTGAAATGTTTACCGGAGAGGTTAACCACGCATCGGTCCTGGAGTGAATCGCTGGCGTTTCCATCGTGCAACAGTTTTGATTGGCAGGATTGGCAGTATTTTGAGGCCGGTCGGGGTGAGGGTTAACTACCAACCTATATACACCTTGAGGCGTGCACTGACCAAGGTCAAAGACAAAAGACTAAAGAATGATTGCACAGGTGTGGTATACACCATTCCATGTGACTGTGGTGGAGAATACATAGGCGAGACTGGAAGAACCTTAGGCCAACGCATTAATGAACACCACAAGGCCTTTGAGTGTAATCACCCAGAAAGATCTGCTATCGCCAAGCATGGAATAAGGGCGGGCCATGTTCCTCTATGGGACAATGTGAACGTGCTGGCGGCATCCCCGAACCCGGCCAGGAGGCGAATACTGGAGGCCTGTCACACTGGCCAAACGAGGGCACCATTGACAGAGGAGACTGTGGCGTTACCATAGGCATACGGACCTCTCATGCATAAATACACCAGAGAGACACCGATGCTGGGAGGAGGACAAAGACAAAGTGGGACATAGCCGACACAGGCAGCAGGGATGGCAAAACACAATACACCGCTCAAACACACAAAACACTTGCAACATAAGCCGATCATGGGTCTATGGTCACGAGGTCTCGCAGCACAGCTTTGTGATTGGTTGATAGAATAGGCCCACCCCTCCCCCCCAGGTATATCTGGGAGGAGGTGAACAAGGGAACTTCTCTTGATGAAGGCTAGTGGAGGCCCAGCGCATGCTGGGTTGCTGGCCGAAACGTTGAGTTTTTTTAAAGACAAAGCTATAGGTTGGAGAAAGGAAAAATGGATGTCGTGCATATATATATATATATATATATATATATATATATATATATATATATATCTGTATATATAAATATATATATATATATATATACAGTATATATATATATATATTTATATATATATATATATATATATATATATATATATATATATATATATATATATATATATATATATATATATATATATATATATATATATATATATATAGATCCATGCATGCACATTAAGTGTGTATATATATATATGGTCATGTGTGGAGGTAGATGTACATGCTGTCATATTTGTTAATAATTGTTGATTGGTGGAAGTGTTGACATGGTGACCAACCAACCTTATCAAGAAATGTTGATTTCCTTCTTTTAAAGTCTAAATCAAAGATATCACTTCACAACATCCAATTATTCTACACTCATAAGCATTGTTGTTCCCGTCCCCACCATTAACACATAATTTATCGAAAGTTATTTCAACCAAGTGGACACAACCTTTCATCAGACTTGCAAAGCAAAGCAACATTTTTCCATTTGATGCTTTTTTTTTCCTTTTTTCCTTTTTCCCTGGTGCAACGTTTTCCCAGCACACTTTCTGCTTCAAGGGCATTTGAAGTTGAATGCTTTCCTGCAAGAAGTGCTGTTTCTGTCATTGCTTTTAGTACCACCAAAACCCATTTCCATTGGTGCCCAGAGTCATAATTGTTCAACAAATATAACTGCTTGAAATCGCCAAAATTGTGACAACCACAGAGCAGATAATGCAAAGTGCAACTAACTCCGTTTTTGCCAGGATATCTTGCCTCCTGCCCTTCTAAAAGGGCATTTCAGATCTCAGGACACATGTTCGGTGTAAGTTCCTGACAAAGGCCACTCTTTTGCTGAAATATTTGATTTTCTGAGCTTTTGCTCTTTGACCAAAATCTTGAGTTTTTTGTGCTTTTACATTTGCCATTCCATGGGTTTGGTGATTGTGGACTCTCACAGATGCAATCTGTTCATTGACTTTAGGAATTGCTTGTATTTGGATTTTTTGTTTGTTTTTACTGCAGTTGACATTGCCAGATGGTGATTAGCTCAAGCGATGGGAGACTGTTGTGATTGTGTGCACGTCATAATAACAGCCCTGGGTAAATTCCCAGGTGATTAATCAAATGAATCGGCCACATTTGACCTCCCCCCCTCCCTTTCCAGCATCCTATCATTCTGTTGGCAGAAAATGGTCCTTATGCCCGGCTTGCGTTTGGTTTGATCGAATTGCTTAAAAACCATTAGATGACCTTGACAATATTCCCACATTATCGATTCGCATCCGTGCCAAAATGGTCGATGTTTAAATTCCGACTTTCAGGACAGGTTGTTGATGACCATTCACAGTACAAGATCAATAGGTTTTTCCTGCTTGTAATGGTAACAGGTAACTTTCTTCTGCCACTGTCGACCATCCTCCTTTCTTGGCAGTCCTTCAGTGCCTGTGTTGTTGGTTGTGATTTTTGCTTTTTTTCTTCCTTTGCTGTCCCTGCTCTGCACATAAATTTCTAGTTATTTTCTTTTTTGTTTGTGGGGTCATGGAAAAATGTCCTCACCACAGAATAAAAAGTCAACACTTTTTATTTCATTTTATTATTTCATTTTCCCATTTTCAACTTATTTAATTTTCCCATTCCAAAGAAAGGGATAAAAAAATTCAGGTGGCCGGTCTTGCACGAAAAATTGTGCTGTGCATGTGGGTGGCACACATTGCACGCCAATACGGGATCAGGAACTCATGCCCGTGAAGTGCAATCTGCAACAGCAATCCCCTTAAGTGGCTTCACCAGTTACTGAAACATGCAGTCGAATCTGCCCCAGTGGGCTTCACAGATAGAATGCAAAGCTTGCTTTCCTGGCCCTTCAATTAGCACTTGGGGAGAGTTTGTTTTCTTGCCTGCAGTGTACTACTGCACGATTGTGCACAGGGCTGAATTGGGATAAACTCGTATAATTCGATCGCTCTTTAAGGTTTCTCACTATAATTGTCGTGCACGAGAATGCAAAAGGTGAAACGATGAATGACACCACTTTTGCCCTGCACACTATTGTGCACTACATTACATCTCACTTTCCCTCATGCACAGCAAGCTTGGCTTGTTTTACTCAACCTCCCAGGAAAGCTCTCACTTGCTTTGTCCAGATTTTGAGTGGTCATGAGACTGTTTGTGATGATTTGCCTCACACGATTTTAACTTCTACAAGCGTTGCTCAAATGAGTGTACGGAAACTCATTTAGGTGGAAGTTTAAACATCAGATGAGTATTTGTATTCCTTTGTATTAGTAGCTAAACAGGTACCTTGCACAGCAATAAAATGTACAGAATTGTATGTGTGCTGAAGCTTACTGGAAATTACTCGAGATAGGATAATAAATGATCCCCTGAAATGACCCGCCCTCCTCTACCACAGAGTTATCCAGTGAAGATGGCTGCCTATTTGGGCATACTTGGTCGCTTACTCGTCCAGGCCCGGGAGGTACTATCTACTCTACTTACACAAATGGCATTTGAGGTTGGGCAGAAGGTATGTGTAAAACATCAACTATGATCGATGTGCATTGTACATGATGGATAAATGTACACTATTTAGATCACATGATGGGTTCGACTTTTGACAGTGAATGCTGTTGTTGTCTTTTGAGCTGAGCTTCTATCGATAATTAATTGGCCAATAAAGGAGTAGTGTATGAGCTTGTGTGGCTTCATTTTCAAAAAATATATAGCAATGTGTATCACTAAATCGAAAGCAATGCACATTACTAAATCTATAGTGATGTATATTACTAAATCTATATAGTGATGTATATTACCAAATCTATAGCAATGTATATTACTAAATCTATAGCAATGTATATTACTAAATCTATATAGCGATGTATATTACTAAATCTGTAGCAATGTTTATTACTCAATCTACTACGAAGTATATGAGTAAATCTATAGCAATGTTTATTACTAAAGCTTTAGCGACGTATATTACTAAATCTATAGCAATGTATATTACTAAATCTATATAGCGATGTATATTAATAAATCTAAAGCGATGTATATTACTAAATCTAAATCGATGTTAATTACTAAATCTAAACCAAATGCAAATTACTAAATCTATATAAATGTTTATTACTAAATCTATATAAATGTTTATTACGAAATCTATAGTGATGTATATTACTAAATCTATATAGCAATGTATATTACTAAATGGATAGCGATGTATATTACTAAATATATAGCGATGTTTATTAGTAAATCTATTGCGATGTATATTGCTAAATCTATAGCGATGTTTATTACTAAATATATGGTGATGTTTATGACTAAATCTATATAGTGATGTATATTACTAAATATATAGCGATGTTTATTAGTAAATCTATATAGCGATGTATATTACTAAATATTTAGCGATGTATATTACTAAATATATAGCAATGTATATTACTAAATCTATGGCGATGTATATTACTTGGCCTTTTAAAATGCATGTTGTATGGCGATGTATATTACTAAATCTATATCGTGATATATATTACTAAATCTATATAGCGATGTATATTACTAAATCTATTGCGATGTATATTACGAAATCTATTGCGATGTTTATTACTAAATCCATATAGCGGTCTATTTCTAAATCTATATAGTGATGTATATTACTAAATCAATAACGATGTATATTACTAAATCTATATGGTGATGTATATTACTAAATCAATAACGATGTATATTACGAAAATCTATATAGCGATGTATATTATGAAAATCTATATCGCGATGTATATCACTAAATCTATATAGCGATGTATATGACTAAATCTATACCGATGTATATTAATAAATCTATATAGCGATGTATATTACTAAATCTATATAGTGATGTATATTACTAAATCTATACCGATTTATATTATTAAACCTATATAGCAATGTATATTACTAAATCTATACATAGCAATGTATATTACTTAATCTATATTGCGATGTATATTACTAAATCTATTGCGATGTATATTACTAAATGTATTGCAATGTATGTTACACATGGAGATGTATACAAATAAAGATAAATTTTTTGAAGACAACCAAGATAGCTGCTTCACCTTTCCAGGGTCTTGTTTTGGGAGACACTATAAACGTACATCTCCAATACAGCCCAATAAGGCCTTCACAAACATTATGGTTTCTTAACCTTTAGAATCAAACAGGACATGGACCACACTTGAAGCTTGATTATTTGTTTATTTATTTTTTGATTGTTTATTCTTTGCAATACATACACCAGCATAATCAGCTTCTCTCTGGCAATGCTTACATCAGTAATGTCAATGATCTATGATTTTTTTTGTGATTGCAACAATGAGGTCATAGTACCCCCTTTGCTTAAGCTGATCAAATCCAGTGTCATGTACAAATTAATTTATTTGACTTTTCAGGTTGAACAAAATTTATTTTATGTCAATCACTTGTCACCATAATGAAATTAATAATAATGACTAACCCTTATATGATAATTTATATCACTGATGGCTTTGTTGACAATAAAGTTTAAAAAAAAAATTATATGAATGTGTTTTCAATTTCCAAAGGTTTGTTGTATAAAAGTTACTTTTTAATCACTTTTTAAAGCATTGTGATCCTGCCTGTCTGTCTGTCTTCACTTATATATTTTTTGCTTGAATTTTTTTTTCTCTACAACTGCTTATCCGATCGATGCGAAACTAAACATAGGAGGGACTCCCTCATGGAAAATATTTGAATATTTTATTGATAACGCTGATGTCATTGGTTACATGGTCATTGGTCACTGCTATAGCAGCTATATTGGATTACAGGAAAAAAAATTGGACATCATCTCGGAAACCACTCAACGAAAAAAATTGAAACGTGGCATATGTCATCAACTCCCCATAGGGCATATAGGGTAATAACAATGACATAATCAGTGAAGTGGTACTCCGGCCATAATTATGGACAGGCGGCCATATTGGATTGAAAATAAAAATGTAAAAACTCTTTTTCTCCAGAACCACTTAGCAGATTGATGTGAAGCTACATACATATGATTGACTAGTCATAGGAAATATGGTTTGAAATTTTCTTCATATTCCTCTTTGTCAATGCAATTTAGCCTTGATGTCCACAAAAGTGGTCATTAAATATCCTAATAATCAATCATTAAAGCTTCAGATAATGGCAATCTATGTGACATAATAGGATGCATGCATGATGCAGGTATATGGGTATTAATAGGAGCATGTTCAGTTAATGATGTTCAGCATGAGCACGCGGGGCGAGACTGTGCACTATACTGAGTGCCGTTGTCGTTAATTACTTGAAAACTGTTTTGATCAGTGCATGCTGACCTTGTGAGTAGTTTGTGATTCTAGCCCCAAAATGTCTTTTTCAAAGGCAGAAGAATTGCTGGGGAAACTGATCGATGTATGGGTGGATAAGCTCGACAACATCACCCAGCCAGAGCGCCGCAAACTGTCTGCACTTGCCGTCGCCTCGCTACTACCAAGTCATAGCAGGTGTGTCACTTAAATAAGCCATGGTGCACACTGGTGGATGAGATAATGAGAAGTGAAAACATGGGGAGCCATGATTTACAATCTGCAAGCTGTTTATGCTGACACTGCAGATCTTCTGCTGTAACCGATGATAGGTGTCTTTCCATTGCAGCCGTACAAATGACCCATTTAAATCAAAGATATTCAAGAAGAGATGTTAAGTAATTTCTATCTTACGTTTAGATGTGTTGTGTTGCTTGTGTTTAGATGTCATGTGTTGCATCATCATGTGTTGCGTCATCTCCGCATCACATCAGCTGGATTGGCTGCTGCTGCTGCTTGGATGGCGGATTTATGTGACGAAAGCACGGTTTTTTACCGTCTCACTTGGAGTGTTTCATAATAAAGCAAAAATGATTAAAACTTTTGAGTGTTGGGAAGCTGCCTGGAGCATTCTTTATTCAAAATAATCTGGACACGAGGGCTGTTCCACGACAATATAAAACCTTGAACCTCGAGTCGAGTAGACCTCACGCTCATCTTGCAGAAGTAAAAAAAACCTTGACCTTGTCTCCTTGCCGCCTCATCGACCTCATCGTCCGATCGCCTTGTCGACCTCATCACGTCGTTGAGCGGACTTTGCGCATGTCTTGCTGCAGTAAAAAAAAACAGACTGCAAGCTCGTCTCGCCGGGAGGCTGGATATCGCTGCCATTCCGAGCTCGCTTTACACGTGGTCTGTCGCTGGCTCTCGGGGTTCGGCCAACTCTTCCAGATATTCGCTCATGTTGAGAGCCAGAGCAGAAGCAGCTGAGGCCTCTGTCAGAGCTGCCATGTGAGGTAAATGAGACAAAGCTCAATTGATAGCTGCACAGCAATGGAGTGATCTCGAGCACTAAAAGATGCAGCAAGCATTGATAGCTGTGCAGAATTTATTAACAGCTGAAGCGGGATGAAGAAGCTGCCACAGCTCAAGCCCATTTGGAAGCTATTTCTGATGCTCTATGTTTTTTGTTTTTTGTATAGAGAATCAAGTCTCGTGTAAGAGCTAACACATTCTACATGAGAACAGGCACAGACCCATAAAACATACAATAAATAAAGGGAGCGGGAGACAAGAGGGGGAGAGAGAGGAAAGCATACAAGCACAGCAACAGAAGAGAACAGGGACATAGGTAGATCTGTCGAAGGGAGGGGGGGTAGAAAAGATCAAGGTTTTAGATGGGGGAAGATAAGAGATGGTGGTGAACAGCTGTTTTAAAGACCTGGAAGGAGGAGTTTGGGTTGAAGAGAGTTTGGGAGTTTGTTCCAGAGGTGGTGGAAAAGAGGAATGAAAGAGTGAAGGGGAGCAGAGGGCCTTGATTTTGGCAGTTTCACCAGAAGAGTGTTGCTGGCAGATCTTTTGCATCCTGCAGGAATATATGGGGGACAGAGCAGGGGGAGCTAGGCCAGAGAAGAGTCAGTAGAAGACAGAAAGCCCACCAACCTGCATGCGGTGAGAGAGAGAGAGAGAGAGAGAGAGAGAAAGAGAAAGAGAAAGCCTCAGAGCCTCAGAATCATCTTCATCACTGGAGATGACAATGATTCTGAAAGCCGAGCTAGGTGTAAGGCAGGATCACCAGCCCAGAGGGGAGAGCAGTATTTCATTGAGCTGCGGATGAAAGCTTTGTATGTAGTGAGGAGCTCAGAAATGCCCAGAAAGGACTTCGCATGACGGACGATACCCAGACGACGACTGGCTTTGGAGGCAAACTTGGAAATGTGGTTTTCCCAGGAAAGATCATGGCAGATAGTGAGACCCAAAAGCTCGAGTGACAGAACTTATTTGAGAGGATTGTTGAGAAAGTAGATGGGAGGGTTGTCCAGGCGGTCTTTACGGAGAGGCAAAGTGAGAGTGTGAGATTTGTCAGGATTGAAAGACATGTTTCACCAGTTTGTGATATTGTCCAGGTCTGCAGAGAGTGAAGAGGCTGCTGCCTGCCGATCTGGGGGTTGAGATATGGAGCGGCAGAGAGTGGAGTCATCAGCAAAGATATAAGATTTTCCAGAGAGTTCTGGAGATCATTGATGAAGACCAGTGAAAGCACAGGGCCCAGAACACTGCCTTGGGGAACTCCAACCTGAACAGGAAGGGGAGATAAGAGAATTCCATTCAGGGCCACACGTTGACGGTGACCAGAGAGGAGTGTCGGCAAGCCATCTGTGGAGGTTTCCATCGATACCATAGGAGGATATTTTGATGAGCAGGGCGGGGTGCCAGACCGCATCGAAAGCACGAGATATATCAAGGGAGACCACTCTGATTTCCTGTTTGGCATTGAGGGCCTTCATCCATTGTTGAGAAAGCAGAAGCAGCATGTCCAGAGTAGAATGATGTGGTCTTAATCTAAATTGATGATCCGAGATCAAGCCATTGGAGAAGAGGACAGATTTAATATCAGAACTTATGATGGATTCTATGACCTTGCTGATAATTGGGAGCAGGCTGATTGGACTGTGGTTGCAAGAATCTGTTTTTGCACCTTTGTGTAAAGCGGTAATCTTGGCTGATTTCCAAGCTGATGGCAGATGACCTTGAGCAAAAGAGAGGGTGAAGAGAACAGAGAGAGGATGAGATAGAGCTGCAGAGCAGGATTTTAGGACCAGTGGGCTGATGCCGTCTGGTCCAGTTGCAGAATCAGAGTCGAGGTTTGACAGAAACTTCTCCACCTTTTCAGGAGAGAAGTACGCTGAGTCCAGGACCAACTGGGTTTGACTGGGTAAGGTGGGTACATGGAGCGATGGGTTTGGGACACAAAATTTGGGACACAAAAAACAAGATTTTGAGGCAAACACAGAGTTAAGGCATTCGGCTTTTTAATGTGCAGTGTCAGCTGTGTAGCTATTTGAGGTAAAGGAGGGGATGGAAGGGGAACAAACACCAGAAACAGATTTGACCAGACACCACCAGTATTTGGAGGAGGGAGACAGGTTTGAGAGGTCGGTCTTGAGAGTAGAGAGATATTGTTTTCTGGCTCTCCTGAGGGTCGACACACACTTGTTCCGAGCTTTGTGAAAGTAACTGAGATTACCTTCAGTTGGATTTGCCTTCCAGAAGGCAAAGGCAAGTTATTTCAGGGCAACTGCCTCACCACAAGATTCAGTGTACCAACCGCATTATTTCTCACCAAATCCAACTGAAGACGAGATGGGATAAATCTGTGTATGAGAGAGAGCAGTTTACTTGGGAAGAATTCCCAGGATTGGTTGATGTCGGAGGCAATAGAGATGGGAGACTAGTCCAGATGGTTGATGGCTGCTTGAAGACCATGCCAGTTGGCCTGATTGAAATATGAGACCCGTTGACGCTGAGGAGGCTCTCTGAGAATGGCCAGAGAGATGTACACTTTAACAAGCAAATAATCAGATGAACCGATTGGAGCAGATGAAGAACAGCAGACATTTGCAGGGAAGTTAGTCATAACCAAGCCAAGAAGAGAAGATGCTCCGTTGACTGAGATACGGGTCAGGAAATTGACAGATTGTGTCAGTCCCAATGAGTCACAGAAGTCCTTTGCTGTGGTGCCCTGGCTGGTGCGAGAGGTACCCACACCCAGACAGCTGGCCTGATGACAGCTAAAGTCACCACAAATGAGGAAGAGAGAGTTTGGATGAATGGATAGAAGTTGGGCCATGGTGTTAGACAGCAAGATTTAAATGGAGTCATCACTGTTTGGTGAATGGTACAACACACATAAGAACAAAAGGTGGGAGTAGAGGTGAAGCCATAGCCAGAGGTACTTCTGGGGTGGAGAGAGGGCAGTGCAAGGAGAGTGTTGGGGAGAATCTGACTATATTTCGGCAGCTGGATTAGCTACACCTGCAGAGATCGTTGGAGTGCTGTTATGCAGGAATGCCACGTTTCCCCCACCATCCATTCTATCTAAAGGCGATACTGAAAGTATTCCACAGGACACCCGGGTACGTACTGACCCAGCTATCTCGCTCGAACCAGTGTCATTTCAGGCAGACCCACTTTCACCAGCCGCCAACGCTGCAGCACCAACATCCATGGAGAACTCATCGACATCAATTGTGTCCAACAGGCAAGTTCTGTCTGCTCAGTATAACACGATGTCAGCTCCTACCAGATGCCAGATTAACAGGTTTACGGACATTTGTGGTAGTAGTGGATCCAGAGGAAGGTCTTGTTCCAAAATGTGTTTTGTGAAGGTATTTGTCGATGGTAATCCTTGAACCTTTCTGAAAACGTATTGCTGTGTTGAATAACAAGGCAAATCAGTCTCTGGGTCGCTGCGATCTTTGACTACTTCAACGTGCCAAATACTCCAGTTCCCTATGAACTCAAAACATACTCTGGAACTATGGCAGTCAGTCGTTGGTATGTCAGGAATATAGTCATCAAATTTCTCCATGGAAAGGCCAGGCTGCCGCTCCCGGAGCTAACCCAGTGTAATTCTATTCCTTGTAATTCCTCCAAGATTCCAACACCAGAGGTTGCAAGGCTCCACTCACATATATGTTCTATCACTGAAATGTTTCCAGAGCTTGACCCAGAAGCGACCATCTTGCTGTTAATTGGACAAGATGCGCTTCAGTTGCTTAAGGTCAGAGAATCTCGGAATGAACCACCTAATACTCCATGGGCACAGCATACAGACATTGGATGGGTGATAATTGGCAATGCGAATCTTGACATCTGGGTGACAATCTGGACAGCGTTCATAGGGAGCGAGACATGGGTCATGAATGTAGAGCAGCAATGAAGGCTGGAAAGGGTGGAAATGCGAATGGTTCAGTGGATGTGCCGAGTATCGTTGAGAGAGAGGAAGACAAATGATGAATTGCGAAAGATGATGGGAATAAGAGCCTGTGATTGATGCTGTGAAGAGGAACAGGTTGAGATGGTTTGGTCATGTGTTGAGGAAGGATGAAAGTGACTGGTTGAGAAGAGTGATGGAAATGAATGTAGAAGGAAGTAGAGGACGGGGAAGACAGAGAAAGACTTGGCTAAAGATGGTGGAAGAAGAAATGCGGGCAAGGGGGTTAACAAGGAGAGATGCAGAAAATATGGCAAAATGGAGAAGATTGTCATGGGGACCGCAAGGCTAACCCCCGCTCTAGCAGGGAAAATGGCCTTAAAATGCATGTTGTTGTTGTTGTTGTTCATAGCCTTGAGTGAGTGGAGGCCTATCATACTCACAGTATCGACGATGGAAGACCATCAATCTGCTCGCCATTCCCTAATTGTGTCGCAGTCAAGGATGTTATCCTACCAGATTGCCACAGTGGCAGTGGCCTGCATATGCGGGCCCCTCTGTGCTTGCATCTGTGGGGCCCTCTCCGCCTGCGTCTGCCGGCCCCTCATCACTTGCATCTGTGGGCTCCTCTTGCCGCTTCCACCTGCAGGCTCTCGCCACCTCCATCGAAGGGGTCTCGCCTCCTGCATCTGCAGGCCGCTATGCACCTGCATCTGCTGGCTCTATTGACACATCATCGGGACATTGCCTACCGCAAACGGTCGGGTTCGGAATGTGCAAATTCACACCATGAAGGATGGCAATCTCCATATTTACCTGCAACCCGTACCTGAGGTCGAATGGCTTATACCAGCAGAGGAGGAGTGAATTCCTTCACTGTGTTCTATGGATTGTGGATTTCATTTTCTTTTTTTCTTTTTTAACTGTGTTCCTATCCGTTAACCATAGTCTGTTACATGAATTTAGTAACCGAATATGTTGTGCTATGTAGTCAGTTTATTATTTTGGCAATGTTCCAAGCCAAGGTAGCTGCCCTATTTCTCATATTAACGTAATTATCTTCACTCAAACAATTGTGGTAGTTGTTCATATGACAAACAAGGCGAGGAGTGTTCTGTAACCGAGCTGGTAAATGCATATTTATGCTTCACCCGTGTTTGCCTCATCGCATGTTCATGTTCCTCCCATGTGTTGCGTTATCTCCCCGTGATATCCGTGTCATATTCGCTGGATCGGCTGCTGTGGTTTTGTTGGTGGACTTGTGTGACAAAAGCACGGCTTTTTTACCGTTGCACTTGGAGTGTTTTATAATAAAGCAAACGTTATTTAAAACCTTAGTGTTGGTAAGCTGCCTGGAACGTTCTTTATTCAATCTGCGGAGATCATGTGGCCGTTCCAGGATATCCACGACATGGTGGGGTGGTTTAATATGATACGGTTTGAGTATTTTGAAACAGTTTAATGGGCTATCTCAATAGTATCTCACTGTTTTTTTTTATAGTAGCGGAACAAATCATCTGTAATTGTTTTTTATGGACAGAAACCCATGTGGCCCGTTCCCATCAAAATATTCTCTTTCGCCCATGTCCCCTTACAGAGGTGAAGGTTTACTAGTCTGTTGATGCCTGTAAACTGCTGACTCTTTTGTTTGTTTTCCCCATGTATTTTTCAGCACCATGCACGATCGTTTTTGCAGCATTGTCAACATCTGTGTGGAAGCACTACATGATGTAATGATGGAGGATCCAGAGGGAGGACCCAACAAAGAGTAAGAATCAACTTGTGTTATGATCCTTTATGGTGTTGGTGACAGTTGTGTTGGTGATACAACATTCACTTTGTGATTAAACGTTGCAGGTTCAAAATGCCCACACTGCAGTGTCGTCATATCACCAAAATACCAAATTGTTCTGAGCTCTTCCCTCAAAACCAAACAGCAGAAACTTCAACTAGAGCATCACTCGGTAGAGCACATACCTCCACCAAACTGAACAGTTTACGTTTTGTAGCCCACTGATAGTCTGGATCTGCATCCGGACCTCAACGTCAATATAATTGCTTTGTTCTTGTCACCTACCCAACTCTTCCACCAAGTTTTGCCATAATCTGTCCACAACGTTTTTGAAATATCATACTAAATATCATTATTGAGGGGACATGTAATAATTGGGGGTGGGAAGAGGACGGCGGCGAGACCTGTGGCCCGGGGAGGGGTTTGGAGACCCCATGTATTAAAAATACCTCTTGCCTAATAATTCAAAACACCTCACTGCACTGGAAAACGTGGGAACAGGAATACCCTACTGTAGCGTATAAAGTGAGACTTGTAATACACTCTCCCACTTGGAGCGGCACTACACGATACACAATGCACATTTACATGGATAATTCTCCTCCCCCACCCCAAGACCACCGGCAAAGATGAAAACATCCCTACACACGAATTGGGGTCATGCTGATCCTATGTAGCAAGTCAGGATGCCATCAGCCCAGAAATGTAGAAGGATTAGTGCAACAAACAAACACACACACACAGGTCTGTGAATTATTATCCTTCATTTCCTAAAATATTTACAACACAGTAAACACATGAAGAAGAACCTCCTGTAGGCTGACGTGTTCCTATGACTTCATCATTCAACAATCACAGTTTATCACCATGATAACGAAATGGAGGCACACCAATAATGTAGTGTTGTAAGACATTTATTTTATAATTTTCATGATACTAAACTTTATTTAACAATCGGTTCATCAAACGACATTAACAATGATTTTACCCGTTGGATTTTTTAATAACTGTATTTTCTTGTTGCGCAACTGCCTATTCGTCATTTTCTGGCTTGCACTTGGCATTGTTGACTTGCACTCAAATGAGTCTGACCAAATATATTTGGATTCCTTTCGTTTTTCTTGAATGACCTCGTACTTGTGAGATGCTCAGTTGCAAGTACCAATCAGTTCCAAGGCATCATTTTCTCTTCACCATGGCAATGAGAACCATTGCTGTTGAATGATGGCAATGGCATGATTGTCGGGAATTATGGATTAAATGTTGAGGATTGCAGGTTCACATTAAAGGTAGACTGAACTCGGCATTCAAAACTAGGAATGATTAGATCTGATGATCATTAGCAAATTTTTCATGTCTTTATCTAAGCCAACATGACATGAAGAGCAGTGGCAGCTTACTGAATCAACTTGTATGCTGTCAGCCATTGTGTTTCCTTTGTCAGTCCATGGTTTGCTGCGAAATGCATATTTGTCGCATCCTTTGTTCACACATTGTTCAGAATGGTATTGCCATTTCATCTCATTGTACAGTGCTTTCAGAAAGTAGTCACACCCCTTGACTTTTTCACATTTTGGTGTGTTACAGCCTGAATTTTGAAATGGATTAAATTGATATATTTTGTCATTGATATAAACATAATAACCCATAATATAAAAGTGCAATTTTATTTTTATTTTTTTTTACAAAATAATTAAAAATGAAAAGCTGAAATGTCTTGAGTCAATAAGTATTCAATCCCTTTGCTATGACACTCCAAATTGAACTCGAATGCATCCAATTTCCATAGATCATCCTTGAGATAGCTCGATGACTTGATTGGAGTCCTCCTTCAATTGATTGGACATGATTTAGAAAGAAACACACCTTTCTATTTAAGGTCCCACAGTTGACAGTGCATGTCAGAGCAGAAACTCCACCATGAAGTCTAAGGAACTGTCTATAGAACTTCGAGATAGAATTGTGAGGATGCATAGGTCTGGGGAAGGGTATAAATCAATATCTGGCATGTTGAAAGTTCCCAAGAGCAGAGTGAGCTCCATTGTCAAGGCTTTCATCCACAGCTCAATCGAATACTGCTCTCCCCTCTGGGCTGGTGCTCCTGCCTCACACCAAGCTCGTCTTCACGCTGTTGAAACCAAAGCGTTCAGAATCATTGGAATCTCCCGCGATGAAGCGAACTCCAAGGGCCTTTCACTCACTCACCGCAGGCAGGTTGGTGGTCTTTCCGTCTTCTACCAACTCCTCTCTGGCCTTGCCCCCCCAGCTCTCTCTGGGCTCTGTCCCCCAAATATTCCGACAGGTCGCACAAGATCTGCCTGCAACCCTCTTATGGTTAAACTGCCAAAATCAAGACTCTCTGCTCACCTTCACTCCTTCATTCCTCTTTTCTCCCGCCTCTGGAACAAACTTCCTCACTCTCTTCAATCCCACTCCTCCCTCCAGGTCTTTAAAACAGCTGTTCACCACCGTCTCTTATCTTCCCCCATCCAAAACCTTGATCTTTTCTACCCCTGCTAATTTCACCCCAAATCCACTTTTTTGAAATACCAACTTCTGTCCTGGAAGTCCTTGGTGTCCTTGTGTTTTACACTTCTCCCACCCTCCCCTCCCATTCCCACGCCTCCTCCCCCCAAGCCCTCTCCCTCCCACACATCTCCCGATGTCCCTGCTCTCAAATGTTGTGTTTGTGTGCTTCCCCTTCTCTCCCCATCTTGTCTACCGCTCCCTCTTTTTATATATTTTGTTTGTCTGTTTGATTTGTTTGTGAAATAAATATTAGCTCTTTCACGAGCCTCGATTCTGTATACAAAAAAATGAAAAGAATATGGAACTACCCAGACCATTCCTAGAGCTGGCCGTCCGACCAAACTGAACAACCGGGCAAGAAGGATCTTGGTCAGGGAGATGACCAAGACCCCAATGATCAGAACTACAGAGTTCCTTGACTGAGATGGGAGAACAGTCTCTGCAACTCTTCACAAATCTAGGCTATATGGGAGAGTGGCCAGATGGAAGCCACTCTTAAGAAAAAAGACACGAGAGCATGCCTGGAGTTTGCAAAAAGGCACGTGAAAGACTCTGAGAGCATGACGCAAAATATTCTGTGGCCTGGTTAGACGAAAATGGAACTTTTTGGCATGAATTCAAAGATCTACGTCTGGCAGAAACCGAGCTTAGCTCATCACACATCGAACACTATCCCTACTGTGAAGCATGGTGGTGGCAGCATCATGCTATGGGGATGCTTTTCAGTGGCAGAGACTGTGAGACTTCTTAGAATAGAGGGAACAATGAATGGAGCCAAATACTGGAAAATCCTTTTCAAGAACCTGCTTCAGAGTGCAAAAGGCCTTAGACTGTCTGTGGTGAAGATTTACCTTCCATTTAGGCAATGACCCCAAGCATACAGCCAAAGCAACCATCGTATGACTTCAGAACAAGAATGTGAAAGTCCTTGAGTGGCCCAGCCAAAGCCCACACTTGAATGCCATTGATAATCTGTGGAAATTATTGAAGATTGCTGTTCACCGACGCTCCCCATCCAACTTGACAGAGCTTGAGCAAATCTGCTAGAAAGAATGGGAGAAACACTCCAAATCCAGATGTGCAAAGCTGATACAGACATATCCAAGAAGCCTCGAAGCTGTAATCGCTGCCAAAGGCACTTCTATGGAGTATTGACTCTGGTGGGTCAATACTTATGTAAATTACATAGTTCTGTATTTTATTTTTACTTATTTTGTAAACCTTTTCAAAAAAATTCCACTTTGACATTATGGGCTATTATGTGTAGATCAATGACAAAAAAATCTCGAATTAATCGATTTTAAATTCAGGCTGTAACTCAAGAAAATGTGAAAAAGATTAGGGCAGGACTTTGGAACATGACCAGGGTGGTGTCGATAGCTCACTTACTCTTCACAAAGGATACCATGGTATCTTTAACATCCACCAACTAATGCTGGCAGACTGGACGCCGAGTTGAACATCCTTCCAAGGGATGGTACACACATTGATGCCTCACCATGCAGGTGAAACTCCAGCATGACGGTTTATAGCTCGGCCAAAATTCAAACCCAGGTTAGACAGCTCAAATATGAGTGTATAAACCTCTAGGGCCTAGGCTATCCTTCCAGCCATGTGTCTACCAGCATGATGATGCAATGAATCATACTGCTATCAGGAATTGGTTTGAGGATTACAGTGCTGAAAATATGCATCGGTCACTCAAAATCCCCAAATTCAACTCAATTGAGCCATTTTGGGTCATATTGGTATGTCACTTGAAGACCAGAGTCAATAAACTATGACCACCACTGAACTTGTACTTGCTCTGAAGAAAAAATAGCAACGATGTTGTACCTGCTAACTATCAACATCTGTTACCAATGAGCCAAATCGAACAAACAATTGTCAATAATCCTGCCTATTTCCTTACTATCCCAATACTTTGTAATATTGTGCAAGTCAAGTTATATCAGCTAATTCATGAACCATTTTGTTATGCTGTTCTAGACCACTGTAACGCAAACAAATTAATGTGTAAAATGGTGGTATTTATCATGTAATGGCCTATCTGTGCAACACTTCACTCTTGCACTCATTCTCACCAGCGTGGACAGTCTCCAAAACCAACAGAGCTCCACAGATCGATTAACGGATAGAAGATTTGGGCTAATGAGCTTTTCTCTTACTAATAGTCTCTCAAAAAGGCTTGACAGTGTATCATCTTATCCTGGGCATCAGCTCAAATTGTATGATGATGACGTCTTCTTGACCATCTGCACCATTCCAAGTGTCCAATGTTTCATGTCTGATGGTTTACAAATATCCAATTTTCTGGTCAATAAGTTCAGATTATTATTCTTACTGTATCTCTTTGTGAAAAATGGGATTTTTGTTTTTTTGAGTCAAATTACTCACGACAAACCGTATATTGGATTGAGGATGAGACAGCGGTGGTGATGATGCAGAGCAACATCGCTTGAGCAGTCAAACTTTTCACCTAAGTTGTGTTTTATTTTTCAACTAGAACGGCACTCGGAAGAGAGCATGCCTCTGCCAGACTGAAGAGTTTACGTTTTTTATTCCACTGATAGGCCAGATCTGGATTCAGACCTGGACCAAAATCGAATTGGCTCGTTCTTGTCACCTAACCAACTCATCCACCTGGTTTTTTCATGAGTCGTTCACAGATTTTTGAAATATCGTGCTATATATCGTTTTTGGCCCTATCACTCAATGGTGAAGAATCACTTAGTATTTATAAAAAAAAAGTCTGTATCCACATCCATATTTAGATCTTCACCAAAATTGAATCAATTTGGCCTTGTCTGTCACACACACAACCTGTCCACCAAGTTTCATCCGAATCCATCCATAACTTTTTGAGATATCGTGCTATATATCTGTTTCAGCCCTATCACTCAATGGTGAAGCATCTTTATTTTTTAATTCTCTGATCTGGATCTGGATTCTAATCTTCAACAAAATTTAGTCAATTCGTCCTTGTCACACACCCAACCTATCCAACAAGTTTCGTCCGAATTCGTCCACAACTTTTTGAAATATCCTTTTCACAAACAAACAAGAAGGCGTCAGTGTAGCATGCGTGACCGGTATGATGAAAATCGAGACAATCAGTAAATGATTGATTAATTGTGTAATTAAAATAAATAAATACAAATAAAAAATAATTAAATAATTAATCAATTGGCTAATAGCATACCTAAACCACCACTGTTTCAACCGAATCTGTAACCTTTTGTAAATTAACTAATTAATTGAGCAATTGATTAATCAACAAATCAAAAATACCCCTTACAGCCAAATTACTTGGTCACTGTCATGTCCAAATATTAGCTTCCTAGCTCAAAAGGTGCCTGAGATATTGCCCAGATGAGAAAGGAAATAAATAAGTACTTCATAAATTGATAATAATTAATCAATTAATTACTTAATCAAAAAAACAAAAATACCGTTTTTGCCAAAGCATGTGCTCACTATTGTGCCAAAAATTTCAGCTTCCTTGCTCAAAGAATGCCTGAAATATCGCCCGGACAAACGAGAGAACCTTGACCTTTGACCTAGACCTTTGACCTATAAAGTCAAAAAACATTTACAGCCTCACTTTTGTCCTTCGGTATCCTCTAGTAAAGTTTGATGAAGATAGTTTTCTTTATCGTGAGTTATCATTTGTGAGTTATCACACTCACAGACAAACAAACAAACGAGACAGACCGACGTATGATGAAAATTTTCAATTTTCTTTTTCAATTTTTGGCATAACAAACAGACAAGGGTGAAAATATATCCTCCATCCACCTTCGGTGGCAGAGGTAACTAGCATGTCACCTGTGAAGAGGTGATCTTGATATAATGCAGCTGAAATCCTTGACCGCACCTTGAAAAAGGACCTCATTACAAATGAGGAAGGAAAAGCCGTCGATTTTGGAGCATTTGCATGATCTTTTTGTATTTTCAGATCAAAATTAATTTTTCCCTCTATTTTTACTCCCGTCAGGGAGTAATGCATTCGATCGTGTCCGTCCGTCTGTGTGTTTGTGTGCTTGTGAACAAGATATCTGGAAAAGTTCTGAACGGATTTGGATGAAAGTTGGTGGGATGATTACCTTCGCAAAAGCGGAAGGTTATGTTTTGATCGCTGTGTATTTATTTGTATGTCTGTGTGTGTGTGTGTATGTTATTCGCATAACTCAAAAAGTATTCAACCGAATTGCATGAAATTTGGTGGGATGATTGGTTATTATACGGGACACATTTGATTAGATTTTGGGAGCAATCGGGTCAAAGGTCAAGGTCAAGGTCACGAAAAGGTCAAAATCGTATTTTTACCATAGCTGCGGCGAAGGTATGCGCTCTACCGAGTGCCCGTTCTAGTTGCCCTTGGGATAAGGAAGAATTGATTAGTTTTTGGTGAAGCTCAGGATATTATTCCAGATCCAGGAATTTTTTTGAAGGATTTTTTACCATTGGAAGATAGGGCTCCAACTTGACCCACGGTGGGAGTATGCTCTCTACTGAGTGGCGTTCTAGTTAAAAAAAAAATCTTTTTACGGCATAGCCCGTGGTGCAAAGCCATCTAAAACAGCATTTGTCTGTCCGTATGTATGTATGTAGTATGTCACTCACAAGTGCACACCATTCAGAGCTGAGGAGCTGGTTACATGACAGATGTGATGTGATGTGATGTGATTACGTTTGTGATGTCATTACGGTATACGATGGCTGACTCCACACACCGCCATTTTGATTTCTATGCCGTTCAGGCCAAACATATCGTCGAACTGTCATATATCACAATCTCTATGCTCTCCCTTTACGTTTTTCATTCAGTGTGAAACACAAACAAACCAATTGTTAAAATGACCATCGAAAGCATAGGCGTTACGGATCCTCCAACGACATGGTGCGTTTCAGCCTTTGGCTTCATGCCTTCATGCCGCTTCAGACAAATTAGCCCAGGTTTCTTCATGCAGTAGTATCGTTTTCGTAATAATAATAACGTTAATAATATAGTAAATATAATTGTAACACTGCAATCCCTTTTCCGTGATTGCAAAGTTACTGGATTGAAACGGTGTGTGGTTCGTTGATGACTCAATGAGAAGCGGTGTACTATTTATCATGGGAGTAAGGAATTAGCCTCATTTTATCAATATAGTAACATGATAATAATAACGTAAATAACAAGAAGAAAAAGACATAAAACGTCATAGCCCTCGTGATTTTAGTAATGTTGTATGGAATTAAAGGCTGTCAGTCTGCCATCTTTGTTTGGAACAAAATCAAAAAACAAAAAGTCCTGGGGTGGGAATTTTCTTCCTCACTACTGCTCCCTGATCAGCCCTTTTCCCCCCTTTTAGCCCCTTTTCCGTTGTATTCTCTAATTGTCCCGATCTCTTGTGTTGTTATATATTTATTTATTTCTCACAGCAGTTTCTTGCCCTTGAAAGCTTCAACTTGGACCTGAATATAATCAACCGTTTTCCATGACATTGACACGTTGCATTTCAAATGTCCCAATGATGATAGTTCTATTTTAGCTGATGTAATGCTGAATAATCATTGTACGTCTTTTCAAATGAATGGTTATAATACCAATCGCTATAGATTTTACCTTTCCTTCTAACCACCACATCCTGCCCCTTCCTGTCACTGTTATTTTTTTCTTCATCTTATTTCTCTTATGTATTTTATAAACTTCCCTCCTATTCCCTAGTCGTCTTGTGATTCCTCCAGAAGAAACAGAGTTTGGAGAAGAGCTTGAGGAACCAACAGAACAGGACAAACGCAAGCGAATCGTAAGAACTTTTTATTCATTCTTTTCATCCATCTGCCTTTTTCCCTGTTCTGCGAACACTTTTCTGCACCTAACTATTCCTCAGCCACCTCCTTCGCCCTGTCTCCCTCTCACTTGTACTGCATTTCTCTTTTCATCACTCTTTCCCAGAATATCCTTTTCACACCAAGAGGTATTTTATGCGTTTTGTTCTCTTACATTTTTCTGAGCCATTCAATCATAAAAGGTGCCCGACTGCCTGAAAGAAATTGATGTGTGATGTGTTAACTCAAAAGAGTGTGAAAAGGGCATTATGGGAGAATGAAAGCATGACCGACAGAGTTCATTGGCAGTATGCAAAAAAAAAATGAATTCCTTTGGAAATGCTGATATTTGGCTGGGATTCGATTATTATGAATTTGTCCCACTTTTTGCATCATTCGCGAGGCACGGTCATGGTGCTGATGCAGTGACCCTACATATTTTGGC
The DNA here is from genome assembly GCF_964187855.1 of Myxine glutinosa. Lineage (NCBI taxonomy): Eukaryota > Metazoa > Chordata > Myxini > Myxiniformes > Myxinidae > Myxine > Myxine glutinosa. The sequence goes on from NC_136262.1 coordinate 68,023,817, forward strand.
AGGAGTTTGCAATTTGTTCAGGGTGCCGTTGAGATCTCACCTACTCTTTATCAAGAGACACTGTGGGATCTTTAATACCGACCAGCTAATGTTAGAGGATGGATCCCCAGCTTAACATCTGGCCAAACGATAGCACTTCTGGATGTAACCATCTGCCTGTGAAACACCAGTCCGGCAGCTTATTGTCAGGTTGAAAATGAAACCCAGATCAGACAGCCAAAAATGCCAATGTGCTACCTCTGCACCATCCTGTCAGGCAAAAGAGGACAGATCACAGTTCCTCCGGAGTTCTAAGGCCACAACAAAAATGTTCTTTGGACTTTCCAGCAAAAAATGAGCAATTTTTTTTTTCTTTCAAAAGAACATTTTGTATTTGTATTTTGAACTTTTTCCACATTAAATAGTAAAACAGCTTTCTTTCTTTTTCAACATACACATACATGTTTTAAATATTCAAATCAAGCACTTAGTGGCTCCATTTAGTGGCTCAAAGTGGCTACGATAATAAATTTAATGTTCCTGGTGATTTAAGTTGTCCAATGTTATGAGACAATTGTCTTGCTTTTTAATTCGTTTTTCAGCCAATTTCTGTTTCCCCAGTTTAGTTTTGAAACAGAATGTTGCAATGCTTGTGTAGTCTCTCTATTGCTTTTAAAACTTTATTGCCACTGCGTGCACCCAGTATGTCCTGTATGCACCATGGCATGTTGTCCACCAGCGTCTGGAATTCTGCAGGAGAGATGTGGCACTATTCATTCATGAGAAAGTCAATCAATTCACACCTGTTTGATGGAGGTGGAAAACGCTATCTCGGGCGTCATTCTAGAATAATCCATAAATGCTTGATTGGTTTCAGATCTGGTGTCTGAGAAGGCCTTGACATATGGATAACATCAGTGTCATGCTCATCAAACCATTGGTTGACCACAATGCTCTGTGGTTGATGGTATGGGGGTCTCGTCTTACAGCCATGCTAGCCATAATTATACAATGCCTTCAGAAAGTATTCACAACCCTTGACTTTTTCACATTTTGGTGTGTTACAGCCTGAATTTCAAATGGATTAAATTTTAAAAATTTGACTACGATCTACACAAAATACCCCATAATGACAAAGTGAAAACATGCTTTTAGAATATTTTACAAGTTTATTGAAAATGAAAGACAGAAATATCCAATTTACATGAGTATTCAGCCCTCAGAGTCAATACTTCGAAGAAGCTCCTTTGGCAGAAATTACAGTATCGAGTCTTAATGGGTATGTCTGCATCAGCTTTGCACAAATGTATTTGGGGAGTTTCTCCCATTCTTTCTTGCCGAATTGCTCAAGCTCTGTCAATTCGGATGGAGAGTGTCGATGAACAGCTATCTTCAAGTCTTTCCACAGATTCTCAATGGGATTCAAGTCTGGACTTTGGCTAGGCTACTCAAGGACTTTCACATTCTTGTTATGCAGCCATCCCAGTGTTGATTTGGCTGTATGCTTGGGATCATTGGCCTGTTGCAACATAACTCTTCACCACAGTCTAAGGTCTTTTGCACTCTGAAGCAGGTTCGCCTCAAGGATTTGTCTGTATTTGGCTCCATTCATTGTTCCCTCTATTCTTACAAGTCTCCCAGTCCCTGCCACTGAAAAGCATCCCCATAGCATGTTGCTGCCACCACCATGCTTATGGTAAGGATGGTGTTAGATGGATGATGAGCGTGGCTCGGTTTCTGCCAGACATATCACTTTCCATTCAGGCCAAAGAGTTTAGTTTTCGTCTCGTCTTTTGTCACAAAATCTTTTGCCTCTTGCTCTGAGTCTTTCACCTGCCTTTTTACAAAGTCCAGGTTTGCTGTCGTGTGCTTTTTTCTCATGAATGACTTCCGTCTGGGCAATCTCCCATAATGCCTAATTATGTGAAGAGCTGCATAGACTGTTGTCCTTCTGGCAGGTTCTCCCATCTCATCTAAGGAACTCTGTAGTTCTGTCCGAGTGGTCATTTGGTTCTGGACACCTCCCTGACCAAAGTCCTCCTTGCTCAGTTGCTCAGTTTGGTAGGGATGGCCAGCTTGAGGAAGTGTCTGGGTAGTTCCATATTATTTTCATTTCTTAATGATGGAGCTCACTGTGCTCTTGGGAACTTTCAACATTCTAGAAATTGTTTTATACCCTTCCCCAGATCCATGCCTCCTCACAATTCTATATTGGAGTTCTGTGGACAGTTCATTGCACTTCATGGTGGAGTTTCTAATCTGACATGCACTGTCAACTGTGGGACCTTGTATAGAAAGGTGTGATTCTTTCTAAATAGTGTCCAATCAATTGAATGGGACACAGGTGGACTCCAATCAAGTTGTAGAGACATCTCATGGATGCACCTGAGCTCAATTTGGAGTGTGATAGCAACAAGGGGGTTGAATACTTATTGACTCAAGCCCTTTCAGCTTTTCATTTTTAATTAATTTGTAAATTTTTCTATTAAAAAAAAAATCGACTTTGACATGGGGTGCAAATCTCAGCAATTAAACTTGTTCAAGACTAATAACACTTTGCTTTAAACTTCTCAGTGTTATTATGATTCTATTCAAACAGTCAAAATTTAGTTTTTTAAACTGTCAGTTTCTCAGAATTTCTTGAATCGGTATAAATTATCTTGACTTCATCTTTGCTTTACTATCATACTACTTGGTATTAGGGTTAGAGAAGGCACTAAAAAGACAGTACATGAGAAGAAGCAAAGCAATTGCTTCACATCCAAACTTAATGGCATGTTTCGGTTGTACATCGACTTTGTGATACCAATTTTCGGTATTAAGACCTGGCATCAGATGAATTGACATGATTTACCACTTGAGCGCAATTATGCTAAAGAGCAGCCTTGGTGGTTCCCCTGAACCTCAGAGTAGTGGTTTGAGGGGTTTTTTTTTGTTTATCCATTATTTTAATTAATTACGTATTGCTTTCTTCCCGTCCTTCCTGAATTGCTCGCCTTCTGTGTCTCTGTGTGAGCCAGCTCCCTTCATCAACTGCATTACACTGATGGATTAACATAATCATTCTATGCCAGTGGCTTTTAATTGAAGCACGTTTCTTATCTCGAATTATATTGATGACTATAAAAAGTAATAATGATTGTCTGTGGTAAGATAAATGCTCGTTTGAGGTACACATGCCATATATCTAAAATCATGGTATCTTTAAATAAATATCCCGGTGTGTACCCCGGTTTAGAATAGGTACACTGTATCCCTGCACATCGTGAGAGGCGACTACGGGTTGGCGCCAGGAAGGGCATCCGGCCATAAAAACATTGCCCCAAACAGGGAACCATGATTGTCATGGGGCCCGCAAGGCTAACCCCCGCTCTAGCGGGGAAAATGGCCTTAAAACGATCATTCATTCATTCATGGTATCTCTAAATAATCCAAACATGCCAGATCTTCACCAAATGATGTATACCTTTTTAGTTTGTCTCACAATTTATTAACATTGAAATCATTGAAGAAGTCAACAAAAATGGTTTGAGGAGGCATTCCGGCCGATGCCAACGAACATTACATGATACCTCTACTTGTCTATTTTGTTACTATCAGAATCTGCATTACTTCTATCAAGTCTCTGATATTCATGATGATGAGCTGTACCACACACTTTACAGAATATTGGTGCTGTCGTGAAAGTGAAAGTTCTGATATTTTGATTCGTAATTTAGCTTTGGAGACGGACCTAAGGATGGGGAGTGGCAAGGGGACCTTCAATCGCTCAACCTTAAGGATGTTGATGAAATGCATGTATACCTTGTATCAATCATCTTGAAAATGGTTGACTTTCAGTCAAAATACGGATAACAAAGGTGTTGGACTGCAGTCCCAGAAGACATTTCACAAAGTTCCAGCTTGATTGGTCTATTGGCTTTCGATACGGATTTCAAAATAAAGTCCTGTTGGCTACATACCACTTGAAGATCTTTACATAATAGATAATAGTGAAGTTGTTCATTGATTACCACTTTTAGAAAGGATCAAATGGCTATATTCACTGAAGAGTAGCTTATGGGCATGTGAAAAAGGCTCGTCAGAAATTAGAGGGCCGTGTGTGTGTGTTCGTGCGTGCGTGTGTGTGTGTGTGTGTGTGTGTGTACATGCATGTGTACGTGTGTGTGTGTACAGTTACGTGAAAAAGTAAGTACACCCCATGTAAAGTTTTGACTTTTTCAACATATTTCAACATACAGCTATTTGATCTTCGTTTCAACAATATTGATAGATAAAGGTGATATAATATAACAAATATCATGAAACATTTACATTTTGTAGTCCATTGTATAATTTAAATAAACATAAATGCAAATTTCTCTTGTGGAAAAAGTAAGTACACCCTTGGCTCTAATAGGTGGTATTGCCCCCTTTGGCAGAAACAACCTCAAGTAGGCATTTCTTATAACTGTCTACCAGTCTCTGACATCGACGGGGAGAAATTTTTGCCCACTCCTCCATGTAGAATTATTTCAGCAGTGCGATGTTTGAGGGGTTTCTTGCATGCACAGCTAGTTTCAAATCCCCCCACAACATCTCGATGGGATTTAGATCCGGGCTTTGACTTGGCCATTCCAGAACCCTCCATTTCTTTCTTTTCAGCCATTCCTTGGTGGATTTACTGTTATGTTTAGGGTCATTGTCATGTTGCAAGGTCCACCTTCGGTTGAGCTTCAACTCTCCAACAAATGCCCTCACATTATCCTCCAGCACCCTCTGGTACAATGAAGAATTCATAGTGGATTCTATGATTGTGAGCTGCCCAGGCCCTGATGCAGCAAAGCTGCCCCAAACGATAATATTTCCACCACCATGCTTTACAGTTGG